>NC_056748.1:300704917-300952417 GCF_019279795.1 Protopterus annectens | reverse complement strand
GGTACTCCTGATGGATTTAACTTAAGGTAAGTTCAGGTGAAAATGTTTTTGTTTGTTGGATCCGAAGAGATGTTTGGCAGGGCCAGATGCAATGACTTTTCTTTAACAGCCTGTGGCTGGGGTGGCTGTTTAGAACTGAACCTAAATGCCACAATACTTGTATGGACTATAAACCCTTTCATTAATGTACTGTCCATATTGTATATGGACATAAATATTTTGCCAAGTTGTGTGCTTTTTCATTTTTGCTCTAATTTTGAGCAATAAGCTTGTGATCTGTCTTGTAAATGTGTACCTCTGGTGTGTGTGTGTGTGTATAAATACACAGTGGTAGGCTGAGTATATAAATATTTTATAAATGTTTATATAGGCATTTTATTGTAAGTTGCTGACACTGAAAAGGGTTATATACCTTGATTTTTATTTATCCTTTGTTAACCAGGTTAGTCCCACTAGGCTTGTAGCCTCTTTTCAGGGGAGACCCCAGGTGGTATTTATATTATTGGGGGGAAATTTGGCAGAGCCATTGGAAGAATTTCCCTTATACTTTTTGATAGGTGCAACGGGAGTTTTTACATCCACCAGAGCTACCACCAAATCAAGCAGATGGGGCCACAGTTTAAAGGAGAACCGCACCCAAAAAGTGAAAAAAACATGTTTTCAGCAAATCTTGACCCTTTCTGCATTGTTCATTCCTCTATATCAAAGTAAATGGTTACTGCTATTTTATTTGTTGTACCCCAAAATGATCTGAAGGAGGCTGCCGTGGCTAGCATTATTTTGTTTTACAGTAAATGGCTTCACCTTCCTTATGTCATGTTAGAGGGACAGACAGAAATCCTTAAGATAAGGTGATAATTTACTGTAGTTTTCTCTCATCTCTATGTTTAATTACTTTGCTTCTTTTGATTTTCATTGATGGCCATCTCTGTTGCAGCATTTTAAGGAATGTTTAAATGACAGGCTTGAAAATGTAGCTGAGTTAATTGTCCTTTTCAAAGTAACAACTGTAGTTTAATGTTAAAGTGTGAGAAATCTGACCCCTGTGATTAATGGGTATTACTTGGGCTTTGATGGTTTGTGTTGCATTCACATTTTTAAATATTGTAGCTAGAATTAAAATCTTTGATGATAATCTTCTTTCCCCAACTCCAGAAGAAACACGCACTTTTGCAGAAATTACAGTGTAGAAAAAATGCAAAAATCGTATACTGACAGAAAGTAAGAAGTTAGATTAACGTATCCGCTTTCTTTCTTTGTGGCACTGAGTTTTATTACAGGGAAAGACATTTTCATCTGAAAACTAATATTGAAAGCCCTGCATTTGTTCAGACTTCAGGCTGCACTATTTATCTGAGGTGTGATGCTGGTAATATAACTGATGAGGCACATTTAAATGTCATTGTTTTCTTAATGGCTCTGTTGTTAGGATAAGTGACATAACTTAATTACTGTACCATTCTTAGTGGTTGTTGTGATGTAACAGACGAGACAGATGCAGGAAAGAAAGGCAAACATAATTATTAAATTATGTTTTTTTCTGTATGTGAAGTGTTTAGTCCAAATTCTACCACACAAGGTCATTAATTTTTGCTTCAGAAAAAAAGGTAGTAGTAAGAGGAGTGCCCTCTTTTTTAAATTATTGTTGCCACTAGTATGTTGGTCATATAGTGTGGTTTTCTGTCAACTAACAACTTCAAAAACCACACGTGATTAGGTGGATTAAGAAAATTGTATGAAGGGGTAAGTCAAGCCTGAAAATAGGGGCATACATCCAAAACTAGGTACATCCTAAATCAGCCCTGTAAAAGGGATGTTCCTCCAAAATAGGGACAGTTGAGACATCTGCTTTGTTGTAGTCAGCTAGTTAAATTTAATTGCTAATTAATCTTATATAAAACACTGCCTGAAAGCAGGAGGGCAAGAAGTTAATTCTTCGGTGAAGGAGCTCATGAAGGAAGACCCTGGAAATGTGGATTGGGAGCCCAACTGGGGATGTCTATGAACTGTACCTGTGGATGTATCTATTTTCTGGAGTTGAGAGTTAAGTCTGGGAGAGGCCTCCAGCTTTAAAAAATGAGAGCCGGACCTAGGAGAGACCTATAATTGTGGAGCTGAGATGTAGGCCTCAGGGATGCCTCCATTCATGAACCTGACAACTAGATGTGAGTGAGGCCTATAGACTTGGACTTCTTTTGTGTTAAAAACTGCCTATTATCAGAGGGGTCTATGTTGACTGAATGTTGTGATTAAGGTACTATTTGTTTTATTTGTCAATTTACAAAGCCAAAGTGTGTTACCATTGTTTTCTTTGTGGTATACTAAACAATCCTGAGTTTTGAGTATGTCCTGCTTCCAGTGTTGGGAAGATATGGCTTTCTTCAGTTACATTAAGATACTTGGAAGTAATATACAGCTGTTCAGCAAACTTATTTACAATGGAGCATCCCACTCTTTATTTGAATCATTGCAAACATCATTTCAAGCAAATCCTACTCTAACTTCATGCTCTCCTCCTACACAGATATGCCTAAATGTCTTTTCATTCATTCCCATAATGCCTATCTCCAGAATTACCATAGATCTAAAACCAAAAACACTGTCTCCATGTATCCTAAAACATTGTGGGGTGCTTGCTTGTAAGAGATAAGCACCAATTAACCGAACTCCTCCTAAAACATCTTCAGCATAAAGAAGTCCAGTAGCTATGTTGTAGAAGTGTGGAGAACATCCATAGCTCTGCTACTACACAAGGGATGCCCCAAAACTGACGGATTTATTTACAGACCTATTTGTCTTACTAGTATTGTCTGCAAGGTTATGAATTGCATAATTGCTGAGCTAATAAACAGTTGTATAGGCAATCATCCAACACTTGACCCTAACCAAGCTAGAGTCGTAAAATGTAGGTCTTGTCTACTCGACCTGTTACTTACTTTGAAAACATCGCTGAAGATATAGACGAGAGTCGATCCCCTTCATACTGCTTTCCTCAACTAGGCTAATGCCTATGACACCATCCTTCATACAAATATCATATATAAATCCTCCCGACTAAACATTAACTTCTGTGTTATCTGGTGGCTAGGAAATTAACTAAATGAAAGAAGCCACACTGTGAAGGTAGTGGGTATGTCTTCTGTTCTCAGGAATGTGACTAGAGGTATTTCACAGGTCTCTATGTTTGTGACCCCACTTCTTTGGCCTCTGTTTCTGCAGTGAGATCTAATGCTGAAGAAATTTGCCTCAATAGGTTTGTGGGCAGCTACAAATTTTGTGTAGCTGTCAAATCTTCTGACACTCAGATTTTCTAGCAGAGCTTGGATCACCACAATTCATGGTATGTTAGCCATATACTCATCTTGAAGGTCAAGAAATCCCCAGGGTCATTGATAGCTAGTATGTTGATAATAAGCTCTCTTTACCACCATGTCTCTGTTATGTGATGAGGAAGTCCTTCTGTGTGCAGGTTATCTGCTGATAGTATCCCATCAGGATCCGATGATACTTGATCTCACTATATTCTTCCCCATTAGACCTATTTTGGAACACAATGTCCTGTTTAGGATGTACCTGTCAAAGTACTTTCTCTGCTTGCAAAACAAAAAAGTTTGTTATCCAGCAAGATAAAGCCCTTTCTCTCTACTCTGCATCATATAGACTGCTGATGAATGACTTCGGTTTAGCTTATCATGCCGTGAAAGACCCTACACTTTCCAACTCATTTCACCTTTCTAAACCTAACAATTGTACAGTGCTCTTTCTAAAGACTTTAACCTCCATCACAGACAGGGCCGGTGTTAGCATTTTGGGGGCCCCCAGCAAATGTCAAGTTGGGGGCCCCCTAGGCACTTCCAGTATAAGCATCATCCTAACAATGCCATCCATCCTAAGCAACCTTTTATTTCATGCTGCAAACTTTTAGGAGCAGTATCCACAGACAGACCTGCAGCTACAAGCTTTTACATTACAACAGGCCTATGTATCACACTATCACTATGTTGAGCTGTCTAACAAAGGGGCAGTTAGAGTTACTGGCACTTAGTTGCAACAGTGATACATTGCAACAAGTCTATGTACAGGTCTGGACTTAAAGTGAAATGATGACTGGGCCTACATTTCAACCCCCCCCCCACACACACACACACCCCAGTCCTCTCCTCTGAGTCCTTCTCCTTTTGGGCTCCCCATACCATCCATGTTACCTTTTTCTTCCTTATCTCACATTTTGCCTTACTCTAAGCTTTTTCAAGAAGCCATAACTTTCTATATGCTCTGAAGTGCATTTTACACAACCTTTTCGTCCAATAATAGCTTGAACAGAAATTATGATTAAGGAAAGAAATTCACTGTTGTGGTTCAGCTTTAGTTTTCCTTGCATCCTTCAACACACCTTTCCTGAACAAGACAGCCCAGTAATAACCATTTAGAAAATAACTCAAGTCAGGGCCCAAGAAGCCACAGGTTTACAGATGGTCTGGGATGCATTTTAGAGCATTTTTTTAACATTTTACTCCAATGGTTGCCTAAATAAAAATTATGAAGAAAAAAAGAATTTCAGTCTTATTTTTTCTTTCAAGGCATAATTTGTGCCCAAGGCTTAATTTTCAAAGCTGACAAAATTGTAGCTTACAGTAAACTAACAAGCCAGTAGTTGTGAGAATATTTAAGTCTTATCTGGAAATACTGCCTACCTCCCTAACTCTCTAATAAAGACAAGTCACTGCCTATGCATCCCTCTGGTGTTAGACTGGGATAAAAGCAGAGATTTAAATTGCCTTTGTCATATATTTCAAGTGACTGATGATATACATATACATAGCATGTTCTTCACCCCAGCCGTCAAAGGTAGCCGCATGTATATGTGCCTAGTATGTGATTGTGAGAATGATTTCAGTAATATTCAAGTTTGTTGCTCCTGGACAGTACACCTCTCTTACACAAGCTATAGTAACCTTCTTTGTATACCTCTGAGGTCTGTGAGAAACACTGCCCTCAGCTCAGACACAAGCTATAATGACTTCATGTGCACACCTCTAAGGTTTGACTGTGATGAAAATTAAAGATGTAATATCCACACAATCTCTAGCCCTGCATAACCTGTAGCAGCTTTATGTACACACACACATTTGAGCAGGGCTGGTTTTAGAATGGGTGTGGTTGTAAACAGAGGCTATTAGCTTTATCCTAAAAGGGTCATATCTCAGCACCATTCAGGTTAAACAGCGTATTCAGAAAATTGATATATTTTTCTCCAACAAGCAACAGCTTTGGTGGGGGCCCCCACAGAGTCAAGGATGATAAAGGGAGTCCCCATTATCCATTTAGACAGTCTGGTGAGTGGGGGCAACCAGGCTCCAAGAATATCTAAGTGTCTGAATGTTCTGTGATATATGTTCTGTCTTACTTTCGAAATATAATTACTTGTTAGGTACATTTTTACTGATACACAGAAGAATAATGACTGTGTCCTGGCATTATTGGGTGCATGCACAGATAAAAATCATTGATGTTTTACACACACACACACACACACACACACACACACACACACACACACACACACACACACACACACACACACACACACACACACACAACATGCATGCATAAGCCACAGCAGTACTAGTTATGTACTTAATTTCAGCAAACAGCAATGCCTTGTGCAACATTGGTACTGCCACACCAGATTAGTCACTGCTGTTTAGCAGTCATCTAACAGCAGAAGCAGTAAGATTTATCCCATTGAGGAGTAATGCATACTTGTCACTGTCCCTACTTTCACAGACCTTCCCTGATTTTGTTCATACTTTTGCTTTATCCTTCGTAAAAAGTCTGATTTGCTGGTAAATCATTCAGGATTACAAACAGTCAATTAATCCAGACATCTGAGTTTTATACTTATTGTCCAAAAATAGATGTTGATGCAAAATATGTTATTCTAGTAACTTTATAAGTGAATTAGAGAAATATTTAAACATATTTATGATTCTGAGCATTTATTCTATTATTTTTGGGATTGTACTGAATTCTTAAGCAAAGAAATTGAGTTATAGAATCAGGTGTTCTGGTATTAGTTATAAAACTACCTGAAAGAGAAACTATCCCTGATGATCGGAAGCATCAGCTCTTCTTAAAATCCAAAGTTTGCACTGAGGTAAGTCACTCTGGGCTGCTGATCCCTCTAGTGCTTATATTGTTCATGTTCATTATCATCTTCATCCTAACAGGGTCATATCACAGCCCTGTTCATGTTAAAGAGGATAATTAGGAAATTAATGCATTTTTCATTCCTCATTTTTCCCCAATCAGCAGCAGCTTTTGTGGGGCCCCCACACAGACAAAGATGATTAAGGGGCCCCCTACAGCCATGGTTTTGCAGGGACTAAAAGCTGGCTATGTAGTTAGTTTTAGTGGAGCAAATGTCCGAAGCAGGGTTTAACTAAGCCAGGAGCACTATGTCAGTAGTAAAATATTTAATGGCATTCTGATGCCTGTTACTTGACAAAACACCGTTACTACAACCAGAAATATCTTTGAATTTTAAGGGAGATATAAATAAGAGTTATTACCCTCATAGTTTATTAAGTATGCAAGACTGCTGCACTAGCTTTTGCTGGTTTTACAGATGTGACAAAATATCAGGATAAGATAACTTGCTGTGGTTGGGGGCCCCCAGGGAACAGGGGGCCCCCAGCGACCGCAGGGTTCGCTGGTGCCTAAAACCGGCTATGATCACAGAATTTAAAAATTAACAATGAAAGCTGGCATGACCACTTCCTGACCCACAGTATCCCCTGTATTTGGAACAGATTCCCCGTACCAATTCAAAAGAACAACTGTTACACTAGTCATAGGTGACTCTATAGTCAGGCACACTGATGTTCCACTCACCAGGCTAAACAAGGAGAAAGTTACTGTCAGCTGCCTGTCGGGTGCCAGGATCCACCACATAACCCACGCACTCAGGTCACTCCACAGCAAGTACAAATATGGTTCTGTCATTGTCCATGTTGGTGTGAATGACCTGAGACATACCTCCCTGGACTACATGAAAAGAGACATGGAATAGCTCTCCGATCTTGTAGCCCAGGTAGGTATGACCCTAGCCCTGAGTAGCATCCTGCCATCGCCCTGAATGATACCACAGTACAAGGACAAAATGATTAACTTCAACAATTGGCTGAGCTTCTGGTGTCATTATAAGGGGATCCAGTATCTTGTCTACCTGGGACGACATGGTCGACAGGCTACGATGCTTTGCCAGAGATGGCCTGCACCTGTCGCCGCTAGGATTCCGGATACTGGCTAAGGGTCTTGCTGTCCCTATAGTGTCTTTTTGTAGGCAAGGTTCAAATGAAAATTCACCACTGTAACAGGAACACGCAAGCAAAAACTGAGGGTAATGCTACTCAATGCTAGAAGTCTAAATCTCAAAATGCACTCACTTGAGGCACTCCTTAAAATTGAGAACATCGATATCTGTGCAGTGACTGAGACCTGGTTCAAGGCTCTAGAGAGCCCCCCTGCATTAAATGGCTATAACTCATACCACAATTTCCGGCCATCTAACCTGGACCAGAACACCAAAGTCGGAGGTGTGTCCATATTCATTAAGGATATCCACACCTCCAGGCTAGTTACCAACATGAGGGGCGGCAAGACCATGGACCCCGGGAACTACCTCCTCCATTAGCCTAATGGGCCTGGTCTGCAAGGCCATGGAATGTATCATCATGGATCTTATACACAAAGACATTGGTAATCTCCAAACTCTGGACCCCACCCAGTTTGGGTTTGTAAAAGGCAGATCATGTCTTCTAAACCTGATAAACTTCTTTGAAGCAGTCACCAAAGCTGTAGACAATGGTAAGGTGGTTCACACAGCCTATCTAGATGTCGCCAAGGCTTTTGACACCATCCCCCACTCTGGAATTATAGATAAACTCACTAAACTAGGTATAAATCCCTATGTCACAAGATGGGTTGCCAACTGACTCACTGACAGAACCCACACTATAAAAGTAGCAGACTCCAGATCCGACTTCAGATCAGTGACAAGTGGAGTACCACAGGATTCAGTCCTGGGTCCTCTCCTGTTTGGTATCTACTTTTCTGAAGTACACGCTAACACAGAAGTTCTTGGCTAACAAAGTTCGCAGATGACTGCAAACTAGGAGCCATAATTGAAGCACGTAATGATGTGGACATCCTACAAAAAGGCCTCACAGAGACAGATGCCTGCTGTCAAAGCCATTGCCTCAAGCTCAATGCCAAAAGGTGCATTGTCATCCCCTTTGGTAAAAACTCTGTACCCATGAGCTACCACATAGGTGGTAATCTACTTAACACCGAAAGTGTGATAAGAGACCTTGAGACACAAGTGGACAGTAGTCTCTCCTTTGATTATCACATCGCCACAGTAGTCAGGAAATCCTTCTACATGGCACACCTCATCACAAAAGATTTCTCATCCAGGAAAAAAAAGGTAATTGTTCCCCTCTACATGTCACTCAGTAGACCCATTATAGAGTACAATGCCTCCTTTGGTGTGTACCTCACAAGACATCTACAACAACTGGAAAGGCTGCAGAAATACTTCACAAAGAGGATTACCAGACTCAAACAGATGCCCTATGCAGACCGTCTCAAAAAACTCCAGCTTTACTCTGTTGCATATCGCCTACTCAGAGGCGATCTCACCCTAACATACAAAGCTATGTCAAACCCAGACCTGTTGGACATGCTCCACCTAAAGAAATCTCAGTCCCTCCGAGCTACACGCTCTAGGGACCTAAACCTTGTCACTACAATAAACAGAACATGCTGGAGGGATAGATTCCTGTCCCAGAGACTTCCCATACTCTGGAACAAACTACCTATCTATATCAAACAAAGCTCCTCATTAGCACTCTTCAAGAAAAATCTTGATGATTGGATGGGAAATAGGAAATTCACCCCGGGGATCACCTCTGTGGTTCTGCTTGACAGGAGCACAGGAAAATAATTTTCTTGGGTAGCAAAATCCTGGGTACCTTTTTGGCTAGGCTTATATAGGCCATAGGGCCAATAGCAAAGTACCTACCTATGAACCTATAATGCATCCGAGGTTATCCATGTGCAACTACCTATCAGCAAAGCTGCAATCCAAATTGTAGCTTGCTACAGATCCCCCACCATGCCCCAGGATTCCCACTCCTCTTTTCTTGATATTCTGGAAAATATTAGGGTTCAACCAAACACCCTAATAATGGGAAATTTCAACTACCCCACCATTAACTGGGAAAACTACTCATGTACCAACTCCTTCGCTCAATGCTTTCTGAAATTCATAAATTCCAACGCCCTGGATCAACTTATCCACACCCCCACCAGGGGCAACAATATCCTAGACCTAGTCATTACCAACATGAGTGACCGGTGTTCTACACCTGATGTCACCTCCTCATTGGTCACGTCCGACCATAAGCTAATCACCCTAGATATCCACATCCCGCCCCCACCAACCATTAAGGAAACCACGATAAAAAATTTCTCCAAAGCCAACTTCATACTTCTTAAGACAGAAGTGGTTAACTTCATGACACCCATACAGATGGAGAATACAGTTACAGCTGCTAAATCCTACCAAATGCACTCTATAAGCACTTACACGAGTGCATGGACCGTGCTATCCCAAACAGAACCAAAAAAAGGAAGCCAGTCTGGTGGTCTCCTGCCATAAACAAACTCTACAACAGAAGGAAGAAACTGTTGCAAAAGAGAGTAAAATCCCATGAGTGGAGGAGCTCCCTGGTCAGCCTCAGTAAGAAGCTGAGATCCCTTATAAGATCCTCCAAAGCTAGCTATGAAAACAAAATTGCCACCAATTCTAAGGGCAACCACAAAGCATTCTGTAGCTATGTCAAGAATCTCAATGGCAACACCCCAGATCTGCACTGAGTTACAGCACAATGGCATGAAAATTACAGAATCAACTGATATTGCCAACAACCTGGCAGATAAGTTCAGTGCTAACTTTACCCTCCTCTCACCCCCTAAAGGGCCCATATCTATACAGGAAGAATGCAGAGTCCCTGTAATCACATCTATGCAGGTAAAGGCTGCACTCTCTAAAACTAAAAACACAGCATCCATGGGACCGGACAACATCCCAGGCTGCATTTTACATGAACTTCAGAATGAAATGGCTCCCCACCTAAGCACCATGTTCAATCATAGTCTCACGTCAGGCTTTGTGCCCACTGAATGGCACACAGCAACAGTTATCCCACTCCACAAAGGAGGAGCCACCACTGATCCTGGGAACTATTGCCCTATTAGCCTGATGAGCCTGATCTGCAAGGCCTTGGAACGTATCATCATGGAACTCATAAACAAAGACATTGGTAACCTCCAAACTCTGGACCCCACCCAGTTCGGGTTTATGAAAGGCAGATCATGCCTTCTGAACCTGATCGACTTCTTTGAGGCAGTCACCAAAGCCATAGATGAGGGTAAGGTGGTTCACACAGCCTAGCTTGACCTCGCCAAGGCTTTCAACACCATCCCCCATTCTGGAATTATAGCTAAACTCACTAAACTTGGTATAAATCCCTACGTCACAAGATGGGTTGCCAACTGGCTCACTGACAGAACCCACACTGTAAAAGTTGCAGACTCCAAATCTGACTTCAAACCAGTGACAAGTGGAGTACCACAGGGTTCAGTCCTGGGACCTCTCCTGGTTTGGTATCTACTTCTCTGAAGTACAGGCTAACACAGAAGGCCTCTGGCTAATGAAGTTCACAAATGACTGCAAACTAGGAGCCATAGTCAAGTCCCCAAATGATGTGAACATCCTACAGAAGGGCCTCTCTGAGACAGATGCCTGGTGTCAGAGCCATGGCCTCAAGCTCAATGCCAAAAAGTGCATTGTCATCCCCTTTGGTAAAAACTCTGTACCCATGAACTTCCACATAAACGGTAGTCTACTTAACGCTGAAATTGTGATGAGACCTTGGGACCCAGGTGGACAGTAGCCTCTCCTTTGATAATCACATTGCCACAGTAGTCAGGAAATCCTTCTATGTGGTACACCTCATCACAAAAGGGTTTTCATCCAGGAAAAAAGAGATAATTGTTCCCCTCTACTCAGCACTCATTAGACCCATGATAGAGTACAACACCTCTTTTGGAATGTACTCACAAGACATCTGCAGCAGATGGAAAGGCCACAGAAGTACCTCACAAAGAGGATTACTGGCCTCAAAGAGATGCCCTACACTGACCATCTCAAAAAACTTCAGCTTTACTCTGTAGCATATCGCATACTCTGAGGAGATCTCTGCCTAACATATAAAGCTATGTTAAACCTAGAGCTGTTGGACATGCTACACCTAAAGAAATCCCAATCCCTCCGAGCTACATGCTCTAGGGACCTAAACCTTGTAACCACAATAAACAGGACATGCTGGATGGATAGAGTCCTGTCCCAGAGACTTCCTATACTCTGGAACAAGCTACCCATCTATGTCAAGCAAAGTTCCTCATTAGCACTCTTCAAGAAAAATCTTGATGAGTGGATGGGAAATAGGAAATGCACCTCTGGGATCACTTCTTTGGCTCTGCTCAACAGGGGCACAGGAAATTAACTTTCTTGGGTGGCGTAAGCCAGAGAATCTTGTTAGCTAGGCTTACTTAGGCCCTTGGGCCAATAGCCTAGTACCTACCTATGAACTGGTCTTCAAAAGCAACTTATTTGAATGAATAGATAATTATTTTATGCCAGCAGTTTGCAGTGGTGACCTTTCAACCACAGGAAACTGTATTAACTAGCATACCCATTGTACTACTGAGGCAAATTAACTAGATTTCTCCGTGGTTCTCTAGGCTTAGGCCTAACAAGCTTTGAACCTATGGCTCTAAAACATCTTTAACTCTACCTTTTCCAGCATTCTTAACTCTGCAGCTCCCATATGTTTAATATTTGAAAGCATTCCCTTCTGACTAGCAGTTAGCACAGAAGGCTAATGTTCTAACTTCTCAGTGAGCAGCTTCCTGTGTCAAATATTCAGGGTTTGAATCTTTCCATCTTCATTTACCTCCTGTGTAACCTTAAGCAAGTCACTTAACTCCTTTGCACTTATTATGGTACATAAATAGTGTATATAACAATGCCTACATCACAGGTGAAATGGAAAAAAGTCATCCCTGTCATTCCTTCAGCCCCATAAACCTCTTGCCTTTCAAATATTCTTCTTTTATTATTGCAGTTGTTACACATGCACAAATAGGATTGTTAAAATGTTTGATTGTGTATGTGTAACAATCTATACTTAAAACCTACATGTGACATTTGAAACATTTGAGAAAAATTGCATTTCTTTCTTTCTTTCTTTCTTTTTGTTTAGTTCAACAAATCATTCATTTAAACCATTTATCTCTCCAAATTGTCACAGCTAATGCATACCTCATGTATGGCACACTTGTTAATTTCCCTATGTATTGGTCCAACTTGATCAGTATCTAGAATAAGTAGTTTAACAGAATCTTAAGTTCTAAAGTTATATAACTGTGCCAGTCCAAAAATGGAGATTACATGCTTACACATTTCCATTTCACTACACAATGACATGAATTACCTTAAGCTGAATTATATGACTATTATTCTATCCCTAACCCCCTTAACTGTATACAGTTTAAATAGCAATACTATTATCCTGTCTTCCATTGTTGAAGCGTCATCTGTTTATCTTATACTCCCAGATTTTCTTGCACTTTAGACTAGGCATACCATTTATTTCTGTGCTGCATCCCAGATGTTTTGAATAGGTTCATAGGTGTGTACTAGGCTAATGGCCCTGGAGCCTATATAAGTCTAGTTCAAGAAGATTCCCTTGCATCATGCCACCCGAAGTTAGTTCCCAGTGCACCTGTCAAGCAAGGCCACTGAGGTGATACCCAGGGTGAACTGCCACCTGAAGTTCGTTTCCAGTGCCCCTGTCAAGCAAGGCCATTGAAGTGATCTCCGGGGTGAATTTCCTATTTCCCATCCACTCGTCAAGATTTCTCTTGAAGAGGGCCAGTGAAATGCTCTGCTTGACATGACTGTGAAGTTTGTTCCAGAGTATGGGAAGTCTCTGGGTTAGGAACCTGTCCCTGGTAATGAGGTTTAGGTCCCTGGAGCGTGTGGCATGGAGGGATTGGGATTTCTTTAGGTGTAGCATATCTAACAGTTCTGGGTCAGACATGGCTTTGTAGGTCAAGCAGCAATTGCCTCTAAGTAGGCGATATGAGACAGAGTATAGCTGGAGTTTTCTGAGTCTGCCCATATAGGGCATGTGTTTAAGGCCTAAGATCCTCTTAGTGAGGTATTTTTGAGGCCTTTCCAGTTGTAAGTATCTAGTGAGGTACATACCAAATGGGGCGTTATATTGAATAATAGGTCTAATGAGGAACGAGTAGAGAGGAATTATGACCTCTTTCCTTCTGGATGAGAAACATTTTTATTATGAGATGTGCTACATAGAAGGACTTTCTGATCACAGTGGCAATGTGGTTATCAAAGTAGAGGTTGCTGTCAACCTGTATCCCCAGGTCTCTTATCACACCTTTGGTGTTTAGTGGACTACCGTCTATGGGGTACTTCATGGGCACCGAAATTTTCAGAAAGGGAATGACAATGCACTTTTTGGCATTGAGCTTAAAGCCATGGTTCTGGTACCAATCATTGGTCTCAGTGAGGCCTTGTTGTAGGATGTCAACATCAGATGGAGAATCAATAATGGCTCCCAGTTTGCAGTCATCTGTGAACTTGGTCAACCACAGTGCACTTGCGAAAAACCACTGAAAATAACAAAAGAACAGCCGAGGAGTGCTAAAAAAAATCCCATTTCTTTATTGTAAGCACTTTCATTCATCCACACTATACAATGAACTTCTTCTGACAAAACTCTACCCAACATTCAATGCCTTATATAAGGCTCTTAATTAGTTAATAAGTTAATAAAACAAATAACAAGCTTCCTCAAATTGATCAAACTGTTAAGCGCTATAAGAAATGCCATTACAAATGGAATTTAAAATGCTAAAAAGCACAAAGAAATTTAAACATTATAATTCCTTATATAACACAAAATAATATAGATATAAACCATACTAAATTGTATGTATTACCATGTTGTGTCTGTAGACTATGCAATGATAAATAAACAGCCTCCACTTCCTATCTAGATGTTAAGCTAAAAAAGTGAATCAACTTTGACCCCTATTTTAAAAAATAATATCATACGTTATATATTGTATAGAAAACAGCTATTTAAATTGAGTGGTATCATCATAGTAAAATGTAACTGAATAAATGTATACACATGTCATGCTAAATATTACCTAGCCAATGATTTTAACATTAGAATGCATTTAATTGAACTAAATTCATTCAGCCCTGGTGGAACATGGGCATTGGTTCTTAACTGCCATAATAGTTCACATTCTTCCAACTTTAGTTCCCATGGACCACCTAAAATACACCAATACCAGACTGGCAAGATGTCAACTACCAAAGCTTTGGCAAGGCATGTTATAGACAATCCCATACATAAATTCCATTTTATTATCATGGATCAAATAAGTAAAAATATTAGAGGTGGTCTGTGGGAACTGAAGTTGGAAGAATGTGAACTATTATGGCATTTAAGAACCAATGCTCATATTCCACCAGGGCTGAATGAATTTAGTTCAATTAAATGCATTCTAAAGTTAAAATCATTGGCTAGGTAATATGTAGTATGACATGTGTATACATTTATTCAGTTACATTTTACTATGATGATACCACTCAATTTAAATAGCAGTTTTCTATATAATATATAATGTATGATATTATTTTTTTAAAAAGGGGGTCAAAGTTGATTCACTTTTTTAGCTTAACATCTAGATGGGAAGTGGAGGCTGTTTATTTATCATTGCATTGTCTACAGACACAACGTGATAATACATACATTTTAGTATGGTTTATATTTGTCTTATTTTGTTTGTGTTACATAAGGAATTATAATGTTTAAATTTCTTTGTGCTTTTTAGCATTTTAAATTCCATTTGTAATGGCATTTCTTATAGCGCTTAACAGTTTGATCAATTTGAGGAAGCTTGTTATTTGTTTTATTAACTTATTAACTAATTAAGAGCCTTATATAAGGCATTGAATGTTGGGTAGAGTTTTGTCTGAAGAAGTTCATTGTATAGTGTGGATGAACGAAAGCACTTATAATAAAGAAGTGGGATTTTTTTAGCACTCCTCGGCTGTTCTTTTGTTACTTTCATTGGTCAACCAGAGTCCCTTTGTGTTGGCTTGGACTTCTGAGAAGTTGATGCCAAACAGCAGAGGACTTAGGACTGATCCCTGTGGAATGCCATTTGTAACTGGTCAGTAGTCAGATTTAGAGTCCGCTACTTTTACAGCGTGGGTTCTGTCAGTGAGCCAGTTGGCAACCCATCTTATGACATTAGAGTTTATGCCTAGTTTAGTGAGTCTATCTATGATCCATGAGTGAGGGATGATGTTGAAGGCCTTGGCAAGATCTGGGTAGGCTGTGTAAACTATTGTAAAATATGGACAGCCAAAGCATGTGTTTAAGGGAATTGAGTACGTGACAGTTTGCATGTTTTAAGATGTACGGTGTACTATAAACTTTAAATGAACTGTGAATAGTGGAAAAATACTGGGAAGCAAGTGTCTGCTTGAAAACAGGAAATGTACCTTATATGGAAGTATATCCGATTTTCTTTCTCTGCCTAGAGATATAATGATGTGAACTGCTTTATGCCTATGGGTAAATTACTGATTGGCTAATTGTCTTGTGTAATGATCTAATTGGTTCATTTTATACTTTTGTACTATCAGCAATATTAACAGTATATAAGCTTGTGCATTCCTTTGTTCTGGGAGTCTCCTTGGTGTTTTCTATGAGGCTCCCACACATGTGTACTAAAGTTAATAAATACCACTGAAAGAGAGGAAGGACTGTGTTTGTCTTCTTTTAAGGTAAATTGTAACTTAACACTATCTTGTCCTCATCCACAGCTCTAGTGACAGACTCAAAAAAGTCTATCAGGTTGAGCAGGCATGATCCTCCTTTCACAAACCCAAACTGCGTGGGAACCAGAGTTTGAAGATTCCCTCTGTCCCTGTTAATATGGTCCATGATTATGTGCTCCATAGCTTTACATATCAGACTCATCAGGCTGATAGGACAGTAGTTCCCTTGGTCTGTAGTTGTTCCTCCTTTGTGTAGTGGGATGATCATAGCAGTGCGCCATTCGGTAGGAACAAAGCCTGAAATGAGGCTGTGATTAAACATGGTACTCATATGTGGTGCCAGTTAATTTTGTAGTTTATCTAGAACACAGCCTGAGATATTATCAGGTCCCATGAAAGCTGTATTCCTGGCTTTGGACAGTGTGGTTTTTACCTGTTTAGCCGTGATGATAGGGACTTGGCATTCCTCAGGTGTTTTAATTGTCCCTTTAGGGGTGAATGGGGGATAAAGTTCACACTGAACCTGTCGGCCAATATGTTAGCAATATTAGTTGGTTCTGTATATGTATTGCCATTGTGCTGTAACTCAGAGCAGATCTGAGTCTTGCCATCTAGATTCTTGACATAGCTATAGAATGCGTTGTGGTTGTCTTTAGAATCTGCAGCAATTTTGTTTTCATAGCTAGCTTTAAATGATTTGATGAGGGATCACAGTTTTTTGCTGTTTTGGGATTTCACTCTTTTCTGCAACAGTTTTTTCCTTCTGTTGTAGAGTTTGTTTATGGTAGGGGACCACCAGATTGGCTTCCTTTTTTTGGAGGAGAGCATCTTGGTTCTGTTTGGTATTCATTCACTTGTGTATGTGCTCATACAGTGCATTGGTGTATGAATAAACATCTTTAATGCCATTTCTTCTACTTGTCCTATAATTGTATATATTGCATCCACTTTTGGAGCCTCTTTCATTTTCCATTTCCAGGTTATTCCCTTCTTTGCTACTATCATTAGTAATGGCATTAATTCCCTGATATATCTAGGACACCTATAGTTCCACCAATTCAATAGCAAGATTTCCATGGTGAAAGGTACCTTCTGCCTTGTTATGCATGTTATACAATTCTGCACCCTCTTTAAACTCTAGTAATCCTTCACATGTCCAAATATCCAAATATATGCTCCCATATTCTTATTTCCTTTGTACTACACCTCCAACACTTGCTGTTTTTACATGGGAATCGGTTTCCTTATATTCTCTGGTGTGTAAAAGCATTTGTGGAGGCAGCACCAAGCAAATATTCAAAATGTCCTAGATGTAGTAGCTTGCCTCAGGGATAAACAGATGTACTCCCATTCCTGTAGTGCATATTCTTTTTCACAGATAGTTTCCCAAATTCTTTTAGTGCCTAGTAATTCTTTTCTTTCATTTCCCATAAATGCCTTATATCCCCAGAAAAATACATTCATTTCATCACAAGAAGTAGAGCATGTCTGTGAAGCAAAATTCAAGTAACAACCAAATAAATCAAAAATTCTGAAGTAGTGTTCTCCCAGTCTTGGTAAATCACTCAGTTGGTGTTAAGAAACAAACGACCATCAAGGAGCATATTACAACAAAAAGAATAGTTTTAATTTGTTCAAGAAACACAGTGGTGGCTGGTTACTTCAAATCAAAGGGGGCCTGCAGGAGACAGCTGAATGGGTGGGGTCAATGTGATGGGGTGTGGCCAACTAGAAAGGGGAGGAGCTATGCTGAAAACCACAAAAACTAACTTTAATTAAATACGTTGCCTTGGGTGCCAAACCATCATTATGAGAGTCCAATCAAGACAAAATGAAGTGTAGAAGAAAAAAAAAATATTTCAATGCATTGGCTGCATGGCAGCTTACTTAATATCTAGATGGAAACACAAAGGTTGTGAGGCATGAAAAAATAAATTACTTTTTAAAATTATTACTGGAATGCCAGTCAAAATCAAGTATAAGAAAAACAAGCATCACTCAACTCAAACCACTTCTCCTTGCACTGCAGTTCTAATTATAATTTATATTCAGTTTTATTAAAGCAATCTCTGTGATACCCCCACTTCTTATCCAAAAACGATCTTCTGCCTGACAACAGCTATCAACTTGTTTCATGGGGAAAACATGATCAAAGTAAAAAATGAAAATCAAACAAGAAACAAGCTCAAGCTACATTGCTTAAAGGATTACTGCACAGGTTATGGACCACGCATGATAGAGTGGCATTCTGTTTAGTTTACAGGTAAAGCCTGCAAAGATGACTGCAAGTCTCCAACACTTGTAATGATCTTCTGAAAATACTGTAATCTTGTCTTTTATTACAAATACTGTCATATGCATTTCAATACCCAAGGCTTATACGTTATCTAGCTATGAAAGTATTCTCTGCATGGCAACAACAGAAAGGCTTTCAATGTTGGCAGTTCTTTAACAGTATGCTTATTAAAGCTTACTTGCATATTACAATCTCAGACAAGCTTACCTGATGGTCATTAAAGCATTGCTACTTAAACACAGAGCAACAGGCACTTTATGAATAATAATAAGCATAAATCAACAGTATAAAAATATGACAGAAAACAGAACATTCTGCAAAATCAAGGACAGATGAAAGGCCACTGAAGTACTTGTGTCTACCTTGGATGGGGGGATACTCTGCACATTTACACTGCATAACTGCTCCTTGCCTTGCTTGGACACATCCAGAGTCACTATATGGGGGAGTGGGGTGCAACAAGTATGTCACAATTTGAAATGTCTCTGGCTGACTGTGATGGCCCTGACACATTTGTCATACCTCTCAACCTCAGAGCAAGAAATCTTGACAAAGCCATACACAGAAGTGGGACAAAGGCCCAAAAATAAGGACAATTTTTAAATATTGGTCTTACAAACTTAGAAAGTTAATAGACTAGTAGGTCTTGCATTAGTATGAATTTTCTGAAAGGTATGAAATCTGAAACTCAAATGTCTGTCATTATTTTCTAACTTCAGTCTTTAATGATTTGCCATTCATTTTTCAAAAAACACAATTTTATGAAAAATGGACCAAAAATGTGATGCAAAAATATAAAATAGCTACACAATACAGCTGGGAACCTGTCAAAGAAGGGACACTTTTTAAATATTAGTACTGCTAACTTGAGCAGCTGCCAAAATAAAAGAATCTACATGCATTTCTGAAATAAAAGTAATCTATAACTCTAATTATTACAGTTATTTATTAATTGTAAATCCTCCACATTTTCTTCCAAAATTGCCATTTTGCGGAGGGATTATTACAGGAAGAGCAACATTTTGAGACAAAATCGGGGGCAGTTGAAAGGTTTTGATATGCCTAATTCTATAAAGCAATTTATTTGCACGTACCTCTCAACCTGTTAATGCAGGAAATCTGAACAAGGCCAAATATATTGGGGGAACATATAAACAGTACTAAAAATTGCTCTTGTATAAACTGAGACAGTTAATAGAATAACAGTTCTTGCTTTAGCATGCATTTTTTCTGAAGGTTATGAAGCCTGAAACTCAGTGTCTGTCATTATTTAGTGACTTAATTCTTAAATGATTTGCCAGAAAACCACAAATTTTATGAGAGACAAACCAAAAATAAGAAGCAAAAATCTAGTCATTCTGCAAACATGTGAACAGTTGAGAGGTATAGTTCAGCCTGGGCTGTCTTTGAGTTTGTCACTCTTCCCCCCTCACAAAATCATGGTCGAATGGAGCCTCCACCCTGCAACCATTCCAATGAACCATTACTTGGCTATTTCACCTCATTTACCATAAACACTAATGTGCATACTGATATACTTCTGCGATGATTTGGACTTCATTTGGAAGTTTTATTTTGCATTTTACAGCACAAACACTAATAGATATCTGCTAAACAAATCAAGGCAGTCTCACAATGAAAACAGACTTAGCATTAAAACTTTTCTGCCCTTGAAACTCACATTCATTGAAACAGCATTGAAAGCCACATTCAAAGAAAATACATTTTGCCAGTGGCAGATAAAGATTAACTTTGGCTGTTTTCAAATCAAAAGCCCCTTGCACACGAAACATATACATGCTCTTTGCTACACCTTCCTGATTGTATTAAATTATATTCCTTGTACAATACAGTACAGTTTTAGAGGGCAATTTAAATGTATTGTTTTGAACATTTTTCCAGTAAACAGTGAAACAAAATGCATGCACCACTAATGGCAAAACTGCCCAATTCAGAACATTTCCATCATAAAAGTATACTCAAACTTCTACAGTCCACTAGTATCAGTAAATATGCAAAATCTCTGAAAAAGTAAAAGTCTTCTAAATAATTCCACTTTAAAGAGATCTGTAACTAATGAAGAGGTTGCTGCTGGCAAACAACTTTATATTTCATTGTTTCATCTACAAATAAAGTGCCTGTTGCCCTTGAGGATTAAATTGCCTATGTTACACTAAAAAATGATAAGCTAGTAATATTGCAATAGGGCTCCAAGGACCTAAACCTTGTCATCACAATGAACAAAACATGTTAGAGGGGCAGGTATCTGACCCAGAGATGCCCCAGACTCTGGAATAGATTGCCCATACATATCAAGCAGAGCGCCTCTTTGGCCCTCTTCAAAAGGAACCTTGATGATTGGATGGGAGATAGGAAATTCACCACGGGGATCACCTCAGTCACCCTGCTGGACAGGGGTCCAGGGAAGTAACAGGGAAGTATACTGTGGGAAGAAATAGCCAGGGAATTGTTATGGCTAGGCTTGTATAGGCCCTAGGGCTGATAACCTATGAACTTATGAACTGATAACAGGTTCATAGTTACTAGGTATCTTCGCCAAATGGACTGCAGTATCCACCCCCTTTGCAACACAGTACAGTATCAGCAATGCATCTACCTACTGTGGGAATAGAACCCACAGCCTTCTGCATCAAAAGAAAGTACACTACCTGTTGTGCTATTAACAATACAAGCAGACTCAGCATAAGCAACACTAAACTTTTGCTCCCCTGCATCACTCAGCTCCTTGTAAAATCTACTCAACACTCAGCTATATCTCTGAACTTTGCAGCACAATAAATCTGAAAAAAGCCAAAAATTATTGGGGGGGGGGGACAAAAGCCAAAAACCAGGGACACATTTTAAACATTGCTTGTATAATGTTGGAAAGTTGCTAGAATAAAACACAGTGTTACCACCATACATTTCACTGCCAAGTCTTGAACCCAGGACCCTGTGCAAAACAGTCAGAGCAACATACCACTATGCCAAATCAGCTGTTTTGTGAAAGAAAGGAAGACTGAAACTTAAATGGCTACCATTTAGTGAATTCAGTTCTCACTACAGCTGTCAACCTCTTAGCACAAAACACCTGAACAAAGCCGGTAGTGGGGGAATACAGCCCCCAAACATATTCAGTGAATTCAGTTCTTACCATAGTTTTCAACCTTAGCACAAAAACCTGGATGAAACCAATAACGGGGGAATACAGTCCCAAAAATAGGGACAAATTTCAAATATCCATCTTATAAACTTAGAAATTTGCTAGAATAAAAGGTTTTGTGATACCATGTGCTTTCTTAAGAATATGAAGTCTGAAATTCAAATGCTTGTCATTTTTATTTATTTCACATTTGTTAACCAGGAAAGTCTGACTTGGAACAAAAGCCAATTTTCAGCAGAGGCCCAGGGAGAAACACTCCAGACACATGTCTTTGTAAGATGGGAGGACACCAGAGCACCCAGAGGAAACCCACACAAACACAGGGAGACTCGACACAGAAGGCACCCCAGCCAAGAATCAAACCAGAGAACCTGTAGCTGTCAGGCAGCAATGCTACCACTGCACTACTGACTGTGTAAAGACAAAAATGCAGAAACCACACATTTTATGAGGAACAGAACAGAACAAATATGAGGCAAAAATCTGCAAATTTCTTACAAATGGTGGTAGGTAGGGAATTCAGGCTCTTGCCACCTGGGCCCAAGGTACAGGGTTCAAGCTTGATTCTCTACCCTCTAGCATATAGCAACTGCGGCATTTTACTCACACTCACTCACACACTTACACACACACACACACACACACACTTACACACACACACACACACACACACACACACACACACACAGACACACACACACACACACACACACACACCTTCCTTCCAGAGAAGCATATGGCAGTCACTTAAAGGATTATGGAAGGAAAAGAATATTTGTCACATTTCTAAAGAAAAATCTTTGCTGCCTTTACTTCTGGCTTCTACCAATGTACTGACACTGCTCACCTAAGCATAAGTAGTTTTGCAGAATGGCTATGTCCCACATGCATCCCACGTTAGCAGATTTTCTGTCCAATTCTCATAATTAAAAACAACACAAGGGATGCACCTACAATGTAGAAAGTTTGAAATTCTGATGAGCTGGTATTCTGATGAGTTCAATGCATAATTTCATTCCCCTAAGAAGACATCGTTACCAGACTCTGCAGAACTTCTTTTCAGTATTACAGATAAATGAACCGTATGCATCTCTTACACAATATAGATTTTTTTCAGAATCTGTATGCCTACACACTCTGAGCTACAGTTCCATACCTTAAAGTAAGCATTCCAGTTCTTCTGTAAAACCCATGCTGATGCGGATGTTGCAGTCCGAACATCCAAAGTCAGTAAACCCAAGTTCTTCTCTTCTGTAAAGCCCACACTGAGATATTCCTTCTGCAATGCAGATGTTACAGTCTGAACATCCAAATGCCCGTGCAGAGCAAGTTCTTCCCGCAAGAGGAAGCTGGGTGCTACCCAGCCTGCGGATGTTGCAGTCCGATCCCCATCCAGTCTATGCAGTTGTAACTGCATAGACGTCTGGGATATGCTGCTGAATGCTTGTCTTCCTAATTCGGACTGCTGGTGAGACAGTCTGTATTCTGTGCGCATGCTCCAGACTGGTTCACCAGCAGTCTGGATATTGGAAATGCTGCAAGCTCGCATGCACAATGTTCAGCGATGCATTTTTGTTTTTATTTTCCTTTATTTTATTTTCTTTTTGTTTTACAGCGGGGGGGGGGGCTGCAGTTCTGCAGCCCAATAGCATGAGCCGCCCCTAAAGAAACATATCTTTCAAACAATGTAGTTAAAATTAAGTGCTTTCATCTTTAATGGTAGGACTTCATCAGAGCTAGTTATCCATTACATAAAACAGTTGTTATATAACATTGTTCAGTTGTCACATGACTTTAAGGAACTAATCAAAATTCAGTTGCCATGGAAAACTGGTAGGAGCATAGGATGTAATGTCATCTCAATAGTTGTTCAGTTGCCTATTGTCTAACAAAAAAATTGTACCCTTCACTCACATAAGTAGTAAATGAAATAAATATGTAAAAAATGTATGTTAGCATACCAGCAATAATTCCTCATACTGAAGTCTTATAAAACATCCTATATAAAACTTAAGAAACAACTTTTAAAAAGCTTGTAAAAAACTGATAAGAAAATTATAAGAAACTTAAAAAAATTGTAAAACTGTGACAGTTTTCAAAAGTATCGGACTCTTCATCTTCAATGCAGGTGTAATGGAAATATATTCATTGAATTCTGGGAAGTTGGCAGCAATTAACTTAAGTTGCCATTTTAACTCTTTATATTCTAAAAAGTTTTTCCAGTTTCCTCCCCTTTCATCCATAGGAGTGATCTCTAGGATGCCAAATACATTTTTTTAAAACATTGGCATGCCACAGAATGTTTGTACAGTGGATTGTTAGTGTTTTTGATTTTTATGTTTCAGTTGCGTCTTTACATCCTTGCTTGTGTAGCAAGCTAAAGTGATATTGGGGGTGTTCATAATGTAGCTGCATTGATTACAGCTCCCACATTTTTTGGTACCAGTACCAGCATTAAGATCAATTTAGTTAAAGGGAACTGTCATACTAAGGGGTGATTTACCTAGCAAAATGCACCATTTGTCACTCTTTTTATGTCAGAAAGACTGAGCGGGCCCTATGGAAAAGGATGTTTGACTAGTAACTATATATAAATCTATGAACATGGGACATCCCAATCGCAAACATATGATGACAGAGTATAACTCCACCTGGAGTTGATTCAAATAACCTAACTTCTCTATCAGTAACTATTCACTATTGACTATATAACAAAGTAAAGGCATCATTAAAAAAAATAAAAACAAGACTATTACACATGACAACAATATTGGTACTCATGCAACCACAAACAATGTTGTCATTCTTTCAACTCAGATCTTTCCCTAAGTAGGCCAAACACTCCAGCCCCCTATTCATCTGGGTTATCTTTAAACATAGCCACTAATATTTCACAACAGTTCTCTTACCCTTCAATAACATTACTGTCCATGACAGCAGTAATCTCCACCACTAATGATTCATTAAAATGTCACATACAGAAAATGCACCATCTCTCAGTCTCACCAGTGTTCACTCCCACCATATGTAAGCTCCTAAAGAAAATAAAGGTTTCTTCACTTGTCCTCAGGCAATATCCCCCCTTATAAGTAAAGCATAGTACATGTGCAGTTGATTGCACAGTGTTTATATTCATAGGTTCATAGGTAGGTACTAGTCTATCGGCCCAAGGGCCTATGTAAGCCTAGCCAACAAGGTTTCCTGGCTTACGCCACCCAAGAAAGTTATTTTCCTGTGCCACTGTCGAGCAGAGAGACAGAAGTGATCCCATGCACTCATCAAGATTTTTCTTGAAGAGTGCTAATGAAGAACTTTACTTGACATAGATGGGTAGCCTGTTCCAGAGTATGGGAAGTCTCTGGGACAAGAATCTATCCCTTTGTAATCCCCTCCATCTATGCCTCTGTCCCTTAGTAATTTGATCAGTAGGCCGTATACCTACACCTTTGACTTCATCCATCATTGTCCCTTTGCATAAATGAAGCACCTCAGTAGCTCTGGGTAAATACAGACTCATCACTAGTCTGCCACCTCTAAGGTACTGGATTCTTTTTTCCAGCACAACATATTATGACATCTTAGCAACAATACCTTTCTTTTTGATAGATAGCACCGTTTTCACCTAGGCTGCAGTACAAAGACTGCACTGCTATTTTAAACTAACCATATTCACCTAATGCTGTTGTGTCACATTTGACTCCTGTACCATATAATGAGCTGCCACCATCCACAGAGAAATGAAGTCAATTGCCAGGCTTTTCTTTTGTACTAACCACTTTATGGGGAACATGTATAATGACTATTATTTTGACTCTCTACTTCTTGACCTTCTAAAAGCTTTCAATATGGTTAATAACAAATTACTTATCCCTAGACTGTCCAGCCTACCCATAGTTTCCCACACCATATACTACCTACTTTAACATACACATCCAATAGATGGCTTAGCAAAACCTCCCCAGCTCTCTAATCAATTTGTTTGTACCCTGAGAATCAATTGTAGGTCTCCTTTTTACAATATTTGCGAATAGCATGACTAGTTCCTGTCATGTTGTTTGTGTCATGTTGTATGCTAAAGACATCTCAAGTTACTTTCTCTCTGAGTCACTATCTCAGTTCACTACCATAATCCAAGTCCACTTTAGCTTTACCCAAGCATGGAATGAATTGTTTTGACTCAAAACTGTAATAAAACCAAATTCATACTTTTGCATCCATGTCTAGGCCCTTCTCTCTATTTAAGTGAACTGTATAGAACAAACAAGGGCAATATTTCCTTAGAGGTAGTCACTGCTTTCTAGTTATAGGCTTCTCTCTTTTGACCTTAGGCTGAAATGTGGCAGCCTCATCCATCACCTGGGTCACTTATTAATGTAACTGCAGACTAGGCTTTCTCTGTTGTGCTCATCACTTTCTGTCTGCTTGAGGCTGACATGCCACAACTACAGCATTTTTGCTTTACAGCCTTTTTTAGTTTCACAGTTCTTACTAATATAAGTTCTACTATAAGCGGCAAACTCATACAAGCTTACTACTAATGCTTTGTTTACTCAGCTCATATTATTCCCCTAGAACCAAACACTGTATATGCCCAAGGTCAAACAAGTGGCTGAAATGTGAAAATCAGCTAGCCATCTCAACCCTAAAACTGATCCATACAGTTCTACACCACTATGATAAATGCCCACCTCTGAAGTTTATATTGGGATAGTACAACCCAACTCACTCAATAAAGTCCTCAAGACAGTTCTTTGCCAGGCCCCTTCCTGCTGCTACCCAACTCAGTTACTGTCATTTTGTCATGTTTCCAAATACTGGAACAACGTACCCATTTCTCATCAATGTGATCTTCTTCTTTCGGCTGTTCCTGTTAGGGGTCGCCACAGCAGATCAACTGTTTCCATTTCTTCCTGTCCTCTGCATGTTGCTCTGTCACACCAACCACCTGCATGTCCTCTCTCACCACATCCATAAACCTTATCTTAGGCCTTCCTCTTTTCCTGTTACCTGGCAGCTTCATCCTTAGCATCATTTTCCTAATATACTCTGCATCCCTCCTCAGCACATGTCCAAACCAACATAATCTTGCCTCTCTGGCTTTGTCTCCAAACCTTCCAACCTGGGCTGACCCTCTAATATACTTATTCCTAATCCTGTCCATCTTCATCACACCCAGTGCAAATCTTAACATTTTCAACTCTGCCACGTCAAGCTCTGACTGCTGCCTTTTTGTCAATGCCACTGTCTCCAACCCATATAACATAGCTGGTCTCACTACCCTCTTGTTGACCTTCCCTTTCACTCTTACTGGTACTCGTCTGTCACAAATCACTCCTGATACTCTTCTCCACCCACTCCATCCTGCCTGTACTCTCTTCTTCACCTCTCTTCCACACTCATCATTATGCTGAACTGTTGATCCCAAGTACTTAAACTCATCCACCTTCGCCACCTCTACTCCCTGCGTCCTCACCATTCCTCTATCCTCCCTCTCATTCACACACATATATTCTGTCTTAGTCCTGCTGACCTTCATTCCTCTTCTCTCTAGAGCATATCTCCACCTCGCCAGGGTCTCCTCCACCTATTCCCTACTCTCACTACAGATCACAATGTCATCTGCAAACATCATAGTCCACGGGGACTCCTGTCTGATATCATCTGTCAACCTGTCCATCACCAATTCAAATAAGAAAGGGCTCAGAGCTGATCCTTGGTGTAATCCCACCTCCACCTTAAACACATCCGTCACTCCCACCGCAGACCTCACCACTGTCACACTACCCTTGTACATATCCTGTACCACTCTTACATAGTTCTCTGACACTCCCAACTTCCTCATACAATACCACAACTCCTCTCTAGGCACCCTGTCATATGCTTTCTCTAAATCCACAAAGACACAATGCAACTCCTTCTGACCTTCTCTGTACTTCTCCATCAACACTCTCAGAGCAAACATCGCATCTGTAGTGCTCTTTCCTGGCATGAAACTATACTGCTGATCACTAATCATCACCTACTACTCTTTCCCATAACTTCATGCTGTGACTGATCAGTTTAATCCCTCTGTAGTTACTACAGCTCTGCACATCACCCTTATTCTTAAATATCGGTACCAAAACACTTTTTCTCCATTCCTCAGGCATCCTCTCATTTTCCAAGATTTCATTAAACAATCTAGTTAAAAACTCCACTGCCATTTCACCTAAACACCTCCATGCTTCCACAGGTATGTCATCTGGACCAACAGCCTTTCCGTTCTTCATCCTCTTCATAGCTATCCTTACTTTCTCCTTGCTAATCCATTGTACTTCCTGATTCACTATCCGCACATCATCCAACCTTCTCTCTCTCTCATTTTCTTCATTCATCAACCCCTCAAAGTACTCTTTTCATCTGCTCAACACACTCTCCTCACTTGTGAGTACGTTTCCCTCATTATCCTTTATCACCCTTACCTGCTGCATATCTTTCCTAGCTCGGTCCCTCTGTCTAGCCAATTGGTACAGGTCCTTTTCTCCCTCCTCAGTGTCCAACCTTTTATACAACTCTTCATACGCCTTATCCTTAGCCTTTGCCACCTCTCTCTTTGCCATGTACCTCATTTCCTTATACTCTTGTCTACTTTCTTCATCTCTTTGACAATCCCACTTCTTCATTCCACCACCAGGTCTCCTTGTCCTCCTTCCTCTTTCCAGATGTCACACCAAGCACCTTTCTAGCCATCTCTCTTACTAGCTCTGCTGTAGTTACCCAGCTATTTGGTAACTCTTCACTGCCATCCAGTGCCTGACTTAACTCTTTCCTGAACATCACCTCACAATTACCCTTTTTCAATTTCCACCATTTGATCCTTGGTGCTGCCCTCACACTTATCCTCCTCTTCTTGATCACCAATGTCATCCTACAAACCACCATCCTATGCTGTCTAACTACACTTTCCCCTGCCACCAATTTACAGTCTCCAATCTCCTTCAGACTGTCCCTTCTACATAAGATATAATCCACCTGTGTGCATCTTTCTCCACTCTTGTATGTCACCCTATGCTCCTCCCTCTTGTTAAAATATGTATTCATCACAGCTATGTCCATCCTTTTCACAAAATCCACTACCATCTGACTTTCTGCATTCCTTTGCTTAACACCATACCTACCCATCACTTCCTCATCCCCTCTGTTCCCTTCACCAACATGCCCATTGAAATCTGCTCCACTCACCAGTCTCTCATCCTTGGGTACAGTGATCACCACTTCATCCAACTCACTCCAAATTTTTTCTTTCTCATCCGTCGAACACCCAACTTGTGGAGCATATGCACTAACAACATTCATCATTACACCATCAATTTCCAGCTTCATAAACATTACTCTATCCAACACTCTTTTCACCTCCAAAACACTCTTAGCATACTGTTCCTTCAGGATAATGCCTACGCCATTTCTCCTCCCATCCACACCATGATAAAACAATTTGAAACCACCTCCAGTACACCTATCCTTGCTCCCCTTCCATCTGGTTTCTTACACACACAATATACCAACCTTCCTTCGGTCCATCATATCAGCTAGTTCTCTCCCTATACCAGTCATACTGCCAACATTCAAAGTTCCGACCCTCACTATCACAGTCCTAGCCTTTACCTGCCTTTGGGCATGCCTTCCCCCACTTCTCCTCCTTCAGCCAACAGTAGCCCAATTTCTGCCAGCACCCTGTTGGCCAACAGTACTGGTAGCGGTCGTTGTTAACATCATCAATGTGATAATTACCTATAATCATTCAAGGGCAACCTTAGCTGAATGTCTCAGTGGCAGCTGGAAATGTAACTGTTTACATTATTTATCTTCATTTATAATCAATATGTAATACATCTACATTCTGCAAAACACTCCTTGTATCTGTACATAGTCTAGAGCAACCAAGTGTTGCACCCTTTATCTGCACGTAGCCCAAAGCAATCAAGTGGCACACATTTTGTCTGCATGTAGCCCCAAGGAACCAAGTGTTACATCTTTTATCTATATGTATCCCCAAGCAACCAAGTGTTACACCTTTTTTATGTACGCATCCCCAAGCAACAATATTTTACACCTTTTATCTGCATGTAGCCCCAAGCAACCAAGTGTTATACCTTTTATCTGCATGTGGCCCCAAGCAACCAAGTATTACCATCTTTTATCTGTACAGAGCCCCAAGCAGCCAAGTGTTAAACATTTTCTTCTGTTTTATTTACCTACTATATACATGTAAGTATCATAAAATTGCTCTGGGTACTGCTGTAAATAATTTATCTGCTTAATCAACTACTTATTTGTTTATCAGCAAACAGTGTGCATCCCTGTTCTATAAGCTGGTGCTACAAATACATGCATTGTATAATATCTCATTAATTTATTTGTCATGGAGCTTTTCTCCCTGACCATCACTGAAACAAGCTTTACATGGAAGGAATATGTTAGTAAAGAAATTGAATAAATAAAATAAAATCCTTGATGTCTACAAACCTATCCAATCTGCTGGGCATTGTCTGTATTCTTACCATGTTGCTAAGGCCTGGAACCCCTTACCTGTATCCATCAGGTCAGGTCAGTACCACCCATCCCCCCATTTTTCCAAACCACTCTGAAAAAGTTCCTATCTAAAATTTGTTTCTGTTCTTGCTCAAAACCAGGATAAACTATATCCCTAATGTGAACAAGTACCTTTTCATTGTTTAGAACTCCTTACTATCCATTCTTTACTTACTTCCTTACTTCTCTCAAATTCTCTTCCCTGACTTTTTCTCTAAATATACCATAAGCCTGTTTTTCCAAAAAAAACCGAATAAAACCACAAGCAGGGAGATTAAGTCACAAACCACAGGATGCAGGCAATAAGAGCCGTGGAATCCACACCAAAAGAGGATTCCAGCCAAAAAATGAAGTAACAGATACGCCAGGAACTCCACAATCACTTTTAGTTTATTGCAACAGAAACAAGTGTAAATATAAGCACTTTCGTCCCAAATAATAATAGGAACTTCATCAGATACAAACAAAATACAGAAATGCATTATTTTAACCACTTCTAAACATGATGTAATTTCCTGATCTAGTCAGATGCATTCAATTAAGGCTTAAAGCAACATAAGAATAAAAAAAAAGAATAGACAAATGCAGCAGTAATACATAAAATGAATAAATAAAATTGACTGAATTACTGTAGCCAGAGATGTAAACATCCCAAAATAAAACTAGACTGGAATAAATTGTAGAATAATGTTATGTAACAATATATAAAGTGTATAAAACCACTATATAAATTACATATAAAAACTATCCTATATGGATATAAAATGAATATAAAATAGCCCAAAAATTATATATTGAGCTTATGGGTTCAGTCCAGTAGCAAAACAATAACTCCCGACCATCATGACACATGTAAACTTTACAAAAATATATGAAATAAAGTTAAAATTTGTTAAAATAAAAATTCATCTGTTGAGTGCTTTAAGTTTTAATAAACAACTGATGGACAGGCTGTCATTCAAACCTGGCCAATGTAGAGCATGTAGTGGTAACTGCCAGGTTAGTTCAGCCTCATGTGCCCCCCCCCCACACACACTGTCATGTTTTTCTTGTACCTCTAAGACAATAAATTTAAATTTATGGTTGTGAAAATGTCTAATGTGCTTGGCAAGAGCATTAACTTCACACTGATCCCTAATATCTCTCAAATGTTCACTAATCCTGATCTTAAGTTTACGTTCGGTTTTACCAACGTAAAAACATGGATAGTTTGAAAAAATACTACAGTAGACTACCCGCTCTGTAAAACAGCTGCATCTACCTGAGATCCTAACCATGACATTATTAATTCTGCACATATCAGTTTCCAAAATATATGAACAAAATTTACAAGTTCCACACTTGAACATAGGTCCATATCTGGATTGTCTAGATGTGTGTTCAAAAATGTTCTTCAAATTCATGACTAAGTAATATCCAATTTTTATTGAGAATATCCCTTATGTGTTGTGCACCACATGAAAAAGGTGTAGAAAAGCTAGAGTTGTAGTTAATGACTACAGGTTCCGTGGAATTACCATTATTCCCAACTGGAATATTGTTAGTTTGATAGTTCAGATTCTGATTGGAATTCGGGACATTTGTTACTGTCACCATCTCTGGAGTGACTGACGTAGTATTGGAGGGCCCCAAAATGGATGTACCCAGAATTGGCAGAAACTGGCCCTGTATTCTTTCACTTCAGACATAATATTGGTAATTAACTGTAAGGGGTACCCTCTCTTGAGGAACATTTCTTTCAGATTGTGGCACTCATTAATAAAGGCTGACCATGCAGTAATCATACATGCTGCTCGTACAAATTGTCCTTTTATGATAGCACATTTTTGTGTAAAGGGGTGACAGCTATCATAATGAAGGAAACTGTTGGAATATGTTTCCTTTCTAAATATTTCAGCCACAAATGTTTCTTCTACTATGTCCTTTTTTAATAACACATCTAGGTATGACATCTCTGTGTTGTTAACATTATGGGTAAACTTCAAAAAGGGGGTAGTCAAGTTGATGTAATCTAAAAATTCAGAAACCTGTTCTTTAGGGCCTTCCCATAAAATAAAGATATCGTCCAAATATCTCATGTAAGTGTGACAAAATGGAAAAAAGTAGATGTCCTCAAAAATCTCTTCTCCCATTCAAGCATAATGATGTTTGCGTAGAATCTCTGGAAGCAGAACCTATCGCAACACCTCGCAATTGTAAATAGTATTCATTGTCAAACAGGATATAATTATTCCTAAGAACCATGTCTAATAAGTGTTCATAAACATTAATATGCTCCTGTGCAACCCCTTTTGAATGGCGATAATCACAAAACCATTCAACCCCTAATGTGTGTGGGATTACAGAATATAAATCAACCACATCTATTGTAATAAAAAGAAAATCTGGGTTGAAACTGATAATTTATTTTACTGAGAAAATCCCATGAATCAACACATAAATAAGTTTCCTCATGTAGAAAATGCTTTAACTGAACATCCAGAAATTTCGCAAGAGGGTGGATGACTGAATCCCTAGCATCCACAACTGGGCACATGGGGAGCATTTGAATGTTTTTATGGAGATTCGGTAGTCCAAAGATGGTAGGTATAATAGGAAATTCTACCACCAAGTAATGTAATTCATGAATAGTAATGCACCCCTCTATAAACAGGTCCTGTAGGAATCCATTAATTTTCCTGTATGAACCATTAAGTTCATTCGAAGAACTTTTACAGTAGGTTTGTGTTCAAAATAGTCTTCATTTTTAAAATATAATCATCAGTTTTCATAATAACCCCACCCCCCTTGTCCGGTTTCATTATTCTAATACCATGCATTTGTTTCAACCTTTCTAACTCATTTTCTTTGTCCCTAGTTAGATTCATGGTAAAGTTCTTACTTCTGGATTTATAGCATAAATTTCTTATGTCTAATTCACAGATTCTTTCAAAAGAAGCCAGGACAGGGTGAATGGGGGGACTGTATGAGCTGGACATTTTAAATGGTTCACATACGTGTTCCACACCTTGAAACAGTAAATTTAAATTTAATTTTCTAACATATAGTTTAAAATCCAATAAAGTGTTAACAACATTGGCACAATGACTGGGGTTAAACATAAAGCCTTTAGCCAAAAGGTCACATGTTGTAACATTTAGTACTGCATCAGAAAAATTATAGACTTTAAAATCACCAGTGCTATTGAAATCAATATGCACAAGAGAAGTCTGAACATTGGATTCATTGTCCATAATAAACTGTGGTGCAACACTATCAACCATCATTTCCTCCTCCTCCATGAGTTTTGTACTCCCTCTGTTCATTCGTCTGTTGCCTCTCTGATGAGAAAATTGTTGTTGTCTCATCTGAGGGTTGTAGTTGGTGCCCCTTTGGTTCATAAGGCATTCCGACCTTCTTAGCTGTGGGAAATTATCTTACCCTAAAAACTGTTCCTCCATAGATTCCTGCTCAAATTCAGTATTAATGTTATGAACTGGTACATTGTCCTGATCTCGGGGCCTATTCATATGCCATTCCTGTGAGGGTGGGGGGGGATATGCCACATGATTTGCATAGTCCCTTTCATCTCTAGCCAACTATTTAACCTTTCTATTTTTAATAGAAACCATTTGCTCCTCAACTGAGTGAAAAATACGATTATATTCAAATTTATTATTGTTGAAGGCTGAGTCACTAACAATCTGTTTATCCAAGACATACACCTCATGGCTTAGTTTGTCAATTTCTTCTTGGCTATGTTTAATAACCATGTCCATATATTCAAGTCCAAACTTATCAAATAAACTGATAAGTTCCTTGTGAAAACTTGAACTTGGGATGAGGCCGGTAGGGTAACGCCAAATGTGCAAACCCTTTGGTACAAACTCAAGTCTTATGCATTCTTTAAAATATGCATTGTCCATTTGACGTTTTTTTATTTTAAGCAACAAACGATCAAAGGCAGAAAGCTGGTCATTCAGAGAACTAGTATTAATGGACGGATTCTGTGAAAAAACAGTATTGTCTTTGAGCCGGTCAATTAAAACAACATAATTTCATTGGTTAGGATTATTGCTGTTTAAAACAGGTTTTTTAAGCATGTTACTAACCTCCATGCTGCTAGCATCCAGTCTTGAGTCCAAATTCCTAATAACATTGCAGTTAGGATGCACAGCTGTTTGAAAAGTGCCCTCCATTTGTAAATGCTGTGTGGAAGTGCTTGGGTTGGGATGTAAGGACATCTGTGTCAGCGAAATCTGCTCAAAATGATCCATTCGCTAATTTAGATGCTATATAAGTAAAGTAAGCTCACCAATAGACTCATTAATGGACATAGAACTGTTTCCATTGCTCGTAATTGCATTCAGTACACTATTGGCTTGCTTCACCTCCATCCTTTGCGACCAGAACAAACAATCCAAAAAATGAATAAACCAACAAGCAGGAAGAAAAAGTCACAAACCACAGGATGCAGGCAATAAGAGCCACAGAATCTACACCAAAAGAGGATTCCAGCCAAAAAATGAAGTAACAAATATGCCAGGAACTCCACAATCACTTTTAGTTTATTGCAACAGAAACAAGTGTAAATATAAGTGCTTTCGTCCCAAATAATAGTAGGAACTTCATCAGATACAAACAAAATATAGAAATGCATTCTTTTAACCACTTCTAAACGTGATGTCATTTCCTGATCTAGTCAAATGCATTTGGTTAAGGCTTAAAGCAACATAAGAATAAAAAATAAGGAAGAGACAAATGTAGCAGTAATACATAAAGTTAATAAGTAAAATTAACTGAATTACTGTAGCCACAGATGTACACATCCTAAAATAAAACTAGACTGGAATAAATTATAGAATAATGTTATGTAACAATATATAACGTGTATAAAACCCCTATCTAAATTACACATAAAAACTATACTAAGCTGTAGGGTCTATATCTCATAGTCGAAGTTTTATAACTTCGAACATGGAATGTTCAAACCATTCCATTCGAAGTTATAAAATTTTGACTAGTGATAAAAAAATAAAAAAAAGAAGTAAAAACAAAATAAATTGTTGTAAGCAGAGGGGCAAGCACCCCTGCACCCCCCACACCCCCCACTACTTAAATATACCAACTCTGAGATCGCACCGCATTGAAATGAATGGAAACCTACCCTTATGGAGATTTCTGTTTAAATGATCGAACTGTTTTTGCCTTGCTTCATATTGCAATTCTTATTTGTATTAGCAGCAGAACAGTCCCAAAGAAAAGATGTAGGAGCAAGTAAATTTAATACAGGCCAGGATTAAGTGCTTTTGTAAACAGGTTACTTCATCAGAATCAAACTGCTAAAAACACACACCATCCTTTTGTACCCCTCCCCAGTATCACATGGTACATCATTGCCTCAAATAAAGACTCTTAAAGCACCAATACACATTAAATGTTAAAACAAACTAGAACCATAAATTGAAAACATAATCACACACCCCAGAAATTCATAATACATAATAAACTGAACCAGAATAATACCTAAATCTTGTAATACATTTGAAATCAAAAGATAATAATAATGTGGAATATGTCAAGGAACATTAAATTAAATAAAAAAACTAAACCCAATTTATACCACATAAGACTTGAGACTTAGTATACTGGCTATAGACAGTCCCTCATTTAAGCCTGGATGATTAATAGCATCCAATCTGAGCTGCCAACGCATTTCTCTTTCCTCTGAAATGTCATTCCAAGGGCCCCCTCTAGTGTCTTGCAACATTTGTTCAAGTACAAAAAAGCGAAAATAGTAGGCAGGGAACTCCATGTGGTGTTTGGCCAAAGCATTGCTGCAATCCACCTTTCTAATGTCATTTTTGTGTTCGTATATGCGTTCCTTGCTTTTTCTCTTAGTTTTGCCAACATAAAAACATTGGCACAATTGACAGATAGCAACATATACAACCCCACAACTCTCACAATTACAAAAACCTCTGGACTTGATAAACATCACTTTTATAATAATGTGATCGCCCTCCAAAATGTCAGGGCAATACCTGCAATGGCCACATTTGTATGTGCCTGTTCTCTTGTTGCTACGACCATATTCACTGTAGGTGGGGGCTTGTTCTAAAAAATTCTTAATGGTCTTCTCCCTCCTAAACACCACCTTGGGACCCTCATCCGATTTTTCCTTAGTGTCCCTAAAAAGGGGAAACAAATCAGCCAATTTGTAAACAAAATGTCCCTAATAAGGGGGGCTTGGTTGCAATACTCAGTGACAAACGCATGATTTTTCATAATCAAATCACATAGCCCCTCTTTTTTTGCCACTGGAACTGTGGTGTAATTGGATGATATTAGTGTCACTATGTTCCCATTCATCCTTTTTCATATAGTATCTTCACAAATGGGTGTGACCAAAGTTTCAGGATAACCCATCTTGAATAGCATATCTTTGCGTTTTTCACATTCTGTTACCAATTGAGAATGCGAAAACACCATTCTGGCCACCCTTACAAATTGACCTTTTATAATTCCCAGTTTTTGATGTAAGGGGTGGTTACTCCCAAAGTGAAGTCAGCTGTTGCTATACGTGGGTTTTCTATAGATGGTACTAGCCCACTTCTCACTTTCAAAATCCTTGGAAATGGTAACATCTAGGTAATGAATGTACTCATGATGGGCAGTGTGAGAAAACCTCAAAAAGGGGGTAGAAACATTAATAAATTCCATAAACCCCTCTATGTCTGACAAAGGCCTATCCCAAATGATAAAAATGTCGTCCAGGAAGTGCAGATACAGCCTCCATGGCTTTACTTCAAAGTGGGTAAACAAAATTTTTCTTTCCCATTGTAATAAAACAATGTTAGCAAAAACTGGGGCACAAGAGGCCCCCAGTGCTACCCCCTTAGTTTGATGGTAGTACTGTCCCTCTAGAAACACAAAATTGTATTTCAAAACCATCTCCATGAAAGAAACTAAGACATTCACTTTGTTGTTGTTAAATTCAGTGTGTTCACATAAAAATTCATGGAACCACTAAAGCCCCAATTCATGAGGTATCACGTTAAATAGTTCCTTGACATCCACTGTTAAAAATACACAATTCATGGAAAATTCAACCTCCTTCAATTTTAATAAAAAATCACAAGAATCTTGGCAAATGTGACCAAAAGGTTTTAAGACATCCTTAAGCAACGTGTCTACATATATGCCAAGGGGATGAGTTTTGGACTTACTGGCACTGACTATGGGATGCATAGGTGGGTTGGTGGTGGATTTATGGATCTTAGGGATCCCAAAGATAGAAGGCACCATTGGATGTAAAACTTGTAAAAACTTGTAAACTTCCCCGGTGATTTCACCTGTATCAACCATGTCCTGCAGGAAAAAAAATCAATTCTCTGATACACTAAATTGATGTAATTTAAAGAAGTTTCCTCATACAGGTCACAGTTGTTTAAATGTCTCATCATTTTATGTAAGTAGTCATCCTTGTTCATGACAACCACCCCGCCCCCTTTATCTGGCTTCATAACCATTACCCTTTTGTTCTTGGCCAGTTCCATTAACAATTTGTGTTCTTGTAGACTTAAATTACCTTGGCTAGAATAGTTTTTTTTTTTAATAAGGGGCTTAAAGTCCAACTCAACCATCTTATCAAAGATAATTAAAGGCAAGGGAAAAGGGGGGTTGAAAGTGCTACTATGCCTTAAAACATGATCAAACAAAACAGTCTGTCTATCTAAAATCATCCTTAAATACAACCTTCTAAGAAACAGTTTCAAATCAATAAGGAGAGAGTCAATCTTGAAGTGGGCCGAAGGTACAAACAGTTCACCTTTGCTGAGCAACTCGGCATGTTCCACAGTACACTCATAATCACTGTAATTTAACAATTTAAAGTCACCTGAATAATTGTGAATGAGTGTAAAGCTGTCCATGAAATTCTCACTGTAGTTTGTGTCCTCATAAACCACCATCATCTCCGCCACTGTGCCCGGTTGAAGCTCCTCTGTTACTGCCATTTCGGGCCCGAATTCTCTCTCCAGCCATTGTATGGACTGTTGTTCTGTTTGGCTCTTTGGTTTCTTATCCACTCCGATCTTTGTACCTGTTCCCCCTGATGTTGATCTAAAGGGAAGCCATGGTCGTCATATTCTGTGTCAGTAGTCATGGACACACCTCCTTCCATATTGGTAACATCCTCTGCACTTGTTTGATTGGTAGATGGAGGTTTTGATACGCCCTTCCCTCATCATACGTGACCCGGTCCCTTTTGAACTTTTTTTCTTTTCTAGCTCTCAGAGCCAGAACCTCCTGATCAACTCTTTTGAAAATGTCATTATATTCCCCACTATGTTGTGGAAATAATAGATCTTGTTGTAATATGCTGTTGAGTCTGTTAGCTTCATGAATGGGTACATCTATCTCTTTCACATCGTGTTTGATAATGCATTCTAACAGCTCACAGCCATGTCTGTCAAACATGTTAAGCAGTTCAGCATAGAAAGGACTCCCTGCTTTGACTTCGTTAGGAAATGTCTAGAGTCATAGTCCTTTGGGAATCCATTACAAGGTTTAGTAATTATTGTGGTTCAGTTTATTATGTATTATGAATTTCTGGGGTGTGTGATTATGTTTTCAATTTATAGTTTTAGTTTGTTTTAACATTTAGTGTGTATTGGTGATTTAAGAGTCTTTATTTGAGGCAATGATGTACCATGTGATACTGGGAGGGGTACAAAAGAATGGTGTGTGTTTTTAGCAATTTGATTCTGATGAAGTAACTTGTTTACAAAAGTGCTTAATCCTGACCTGTATTAAATCTACTTGCTCCTACATCTGCCTTCGTTTTTTTCTTTCGGACTGCTCTGCTGTTCGTGCTTTGGAATTTTGCTTTTAGTGTTTTTGATTCTTGTTTGTATTTGACTAACTTACCTTTCATTTCTGTACAAACTGTCTAAAATTTCTCTAAGTATTAAATGATTGTTATATAACCAATGTTTTTATATTATGTTTAATTTGTTATAATTATTTAAACTGCAGATGTTTATTGTTTTATTTTTGAAGATTGTAAAATTATTGTTCTTAAAATGTTTCGTAATAATTTGAAGCTTTTCTCTCTGGGCCTGTGCTGAAAATGGGCTTCTACCTATTTGGACTTTCTCGGAAAATCATATGTCAATAAATAAATGTCAGTAAATAAGTAAATGAATAAATAAAATAATTGAATAAAGATTTGAGATTTGACATTAGTCACATGTTGTAAACAAAACTGTAAAAACACCTTAAATATTCAGTAAGAACATTTTAAAATGTACACTTCTACAAAATATTTTATATCAAACAATAATTTGAACAGTTGTGCACAAAATTTCTATCTTTTATTACAGACATGTATAACTTCTGCATGAAAATAATTCATCACTCTTTTCATAGATGAGTGTTAATTGCAGAACTGTGGATTAGAACATTTTCTTCAAGCTAGATCTTTTTCCCATAGGACATATTAAGTTATATTTTTAGAAAAAGGGCTCATGGTGCTATAATTCCAGTGACATTTGTTTTGTTCTCCAAATATTGCTTTCTCAGATTGTGCTTTTTAGGGAAAGTAACAGCAAAAATAAATAATAATACATATTTTAATGACTTTTCATTTGGACAACATAACATGTGTAGGGATGGTATTAATTTTCAGTATGTATTGGTTACAAGTTAGAATGTTTTTCTTTTTTCTTTTTACAGTTAACCTCAATTCCAACTCCAGAGGGATGTCTATTAAGTATAACTGATTGCAGTTTACTGGTAACACTTATAAATGTGGGTTTACAAATTACTCTGGCTCAACTCAGCTTCACATATGCGGGAAGATTGGTTTGATTCACTTGGCTAGTAGGTGTATTGACTGTGGTTGACAATACTTTTAGGCAGATATCAGCCAATGCAAACCTTTCCTGCATTAAGCAGATCCTTAGAAATGAAATTGTGTTTTAATGTTTTATCCTATGGAAACAGTCATGCATGAATGGGAAAATGTAACCGATGCACTATTATTCTCTGCCTTGGGCCCTGGTTACATGGTTCTTCATATCAATTTTAATTTCTACCTATTTTATACAAACTACATCATGGGTTGTGGTAGAATGCTTAATCAAAGTCTTAGGAAACACTTCTAAAGCAGACAAAAATAAAATACAATTAGCCCATTCACCCGAATAAAAGTCATAGATTTCAAGCAGTACTTCAGATAAGGCTATAAAGTCCATGTAACCAGTTCATTAAAAGCCTCAAGTGCACATACTGTTTTAAAGGTAACCACACCTGTAAACTGTACCAGGTGAACACCTGTAGACCATACCAGCTCTTCCTTTCAGCTTCACCAATCAAAAAGAAACTCTACACCTGAGTTTGTCTCAGGGCACATCCACAATAGTCTGGCAGTGAGCACAGTGGATGATATCTATGAGCTGCTAATGAGCTACTTCCTGTGTTACACAGTTTGATTGACTCAGCCTACATTTTTCTACTGTGTGACCCTGAGGAAATCTGTTAACTACACAGCGCTTTCGGGCAGTTGGAAAGTTGGGATAGGCTCGTTAGTGATATCCTGGACTGCATGACTAGTAAACACCTATGAGCCATTACCCTGACTGGGCTATTGAACTCCATGAAACTTAGATCTTCAGATAAAGCCACTGCTTTATCCACATTTATTTATTTATTTATTTGCATTTGTTTATTGGGAGGGCTACTGGGCCGGGGTGAGCCCGTTTTCGGTAGAGGCCCAGGGAGAAAAGCTCCAAAAACAAACATGATAAGGCTACAGAATCAAAATACAGAAATTAAGCAGTGATGGTAAAGAACACTACATTACAGAATAGGTGATACAATAAAATAGATAATACTAGTTGTACAGATGTTAGATTTTAAATATGCAAGCCAAACAAGAATACAATTGATGACATGGGATAATAGCGAATGTTTGAACAATACAGTATTGCAGTAGAGAGGGGAAGATGGAGAACAGCAGATTAAAGATTCTGAAAGTAAGGTATAGCCTTAGAGCTACTGCTATACAGGCATCAACATTGATTAGAAGATATGGTAGGTAACTGATATAGTAGATTATGTGTGCCTGGATGGCACATGTTGGTCTTAGTAAGCTGGAACCACTGACTGTATATATAAGTAGTCTCATACTATACCTGTGACTGAAGAACTTACTTCCTGATCTAGCCTGAGTATGCAACCTCTTTTTATACAATACAAATTAGGTAATTTTCTTCTAGTTTACTCACTAATACAGTAATTTGCCTTACTGAATTATTGTAGGAACTCCTGCAAGCGCAAGTCTCTTTACCCTTTCCTAAAGGCACATTCTACTCTCTTCTATACGATACAGACATTTAAAGATATATTCTATCTTTTCTCATATACAAGACATTTATATGCATAATGCAAACAAACAAGCATACACATAAACTCATATGAGTATATTATTAATTTTCAGTTGAAACATCAGTTGACTCAAACAACATCATCCTGTGGGGGACAAGTCCTGTTATCCTATTTCTGTACAGCCAAGCAGATGGGACTCAATCAGCTGCGATTAGCAAGTCCTGAGTCAACAGAAAATAGAATGACAGTCTTACTTGTATTCACGTGTGTGTATGTGCGTCTATCTCTCTTTCTCTTTATATATATATATATATATATATATATATATATATATATATATACGCACACACTCACATATGTATATAAATCTCTCTCTCTCTCTATATATATATATATATATATAGATATATATATATATATATAGATATGTAGATGTTTGTATATACACACACACACACACACACACACACACACACACACACACACACACACACAGAAGCACACACAAACACACACACACACACACACACACACACACACACACACACACACACATATGAAAATTAATGCAGCGGCTTTGCCAGTTTTTTATAAAAATAGTACAGTTTATTATATGCAAGCACAGATAATGGAATGTCTTCCAAGCAAAATAAAGTCATGCAGTTTTATCTAAAATGCATAAATAGTAAATTAAGTTCAGTTTTAAATTGTCAGTGAACATCTCTGTTAGTAGCTCTATATGGATTTCTTCAGGCTGGATATTTTCCAACTTCTTCTCCAAGGCTGTTCTTCTTTCTAGTTGGCTCTATATAAGAGAAGCTGATCTGGGCACTAATTTACCTTTGGGAAGGGCAAGTACTTTGGACCTGTGCTTCTGTCAACCCTCTTTTTATGTTATCTCCAAATACTCATTCAAAAAATTTGTTCTTATTATTATAGCTGGGTTTATCCCCAGTCTTAAACAGATATTGATGAACAAAATGTTGATTACATATATAAAAAACACTTGTGGCATGATACTGATGAATGCTAGGGACTGCAATAGCACAATTAACTGTTTATTATTAGATGGTACTAGCTTTAAGGAAGGGTCTTCCTAAAATGCTTCCTAAGCCCATAAATAAATCAACATTGGTATACAAGGATATCACTGTAATGGTCCTGCACATTATCTGAAATGTCTCTATGACATTCTCAATGTTTATCTACAAATGCTCTCTTTGAATGGTTTTGAACACATGCAAACTTTCTTGTCACACTGTGAATCTTTTAACCACCCATTGCTTCTCACATGCCATTAAAACTGAAAATATTAAGATAATTCACTCATTTAAGTCCAATCATTTAAAAAATATCTGAACTTCTTATTTGTGCAGGGAAATTTTCTTGGTGCATTGGTTAAATTTCTCCTAGTCAGTATGAATACTACCTTGAAACTTCCCTGCAAAGAGGCCACTGGCCTGGTGGGACTAACCCAGTCAAAAGAGCATAAACAAATAAATAAATAGAATAAATTCAGATTTGAGATTGTCACTTTTTTGTTAGACTTATGAATACCACTCCCATAAGATGTGCATGTCTAGTATGGGGCCATTGTACAACTAGGAACAGTAACTTATACACCAGGCAGGGAAACAGAAGAAATGGATTGAGTATAGCATCCATATTTTCCCTCTCATTCTATGAAGCTTTGTTTCCATCACGGAAAAGAATACAAAATATGTATACTGTGGATATAAATACAAAAAATAAATGGATACTGACTTCAGTGGACATTTCTGTGGCTGACTTTCAGCTTTGAAAATGACAGTATACACAAAGTGACATCATTTACTTCTCATAGGTATCTCTGTCATGTATCTGCCGGGGTGAGGGGATGGGTGGATCTGTGTGTGTCTCTCTGTGTATAGGGGGTCTGTGTCAGATTGTTGAACGTATATTCTGACTGAGATCACGTTATGGTGAGGATCTGGAAATTTGCCCTTCTCCCCACTCTAGAGCAATCTCAGAGTTGGTATATATAATTAGAGGGGAGTGTGGGGGGGTTTGCCTGCATTGTCGACAAGATGACGTTTGACAATCTGACATAGACCCATGTGTAGGCATGCATGTGCATATGTGATGCTAGTTGACATAAGACTCAGCACAGCACAACCATCACAGATTTTAATAATGTCTTGTGTAGGTAAAATTTAAATGTTGAGCATCTGTAAGCTAGGATTGAACTGATACTATGTTCACCCTTTTGAAGTTACGTGGCACTTTTCTGAGACACAACATGCAGTATGCGCATGATTCCACAATTGCTGTCTCTTGTTCTACTCCACACACCTTCTGTTCTCTTTCACAGTTAGACTTTCACATACTTTTGACAAGAATAGATTACATGGTCTGCTCCTAAATGCCTCAAAGATGAATGATTTTGTCTCCTAATCTTCCTGCGTGACTGTCTAGTCTGAAGATTATCCAGACTGTACTGGACTCTATGCATTTTCTGTCCTGCAACCCATTCAATATCACATAAGTCAATCTCCTGTGTAGATGTTGAAACAACTAAGATTTTTGGTGTGGCCCTCAGTAATCATCCCCTATGTACACGACATGATTGCTAAAACTGACCGCATTTTGGACAGCCTGAACAGGGCTAAGTATTTCCTAGCAGCCAAAGATAGTGTCTCCACTACCAAATCTTGTCATCTATCCTGTCTGATGTAATCTTGCCAGCTGTTTAATAGCAGCATCACTATTTCTGAGCCAAGTGGAACAAGCATTATAGTAGGATTATCTGTTCTGCTTTTGTGCACAGTAGGTTTACCCACCACTGTCTTTCTTTGCATGATATCAGTTGACTACTGTACAACTATACTTGGCCCATAAACTAGTCTGTTAACAAAACTAGCCATCCCTATCTAAGGATATTAACCTGAGGATCTTGCCACAAAGCCTTAGGAAATCCACTAACCAACTGGTCTATATATTCATGTTCTTTAATAACTTTGGTGACTCATTTTCTCCACTTCCATTGGTAAAATTTGGGATAAACCCCATCCTGAGGGAAGAATTACCAACTATAAATGGACTATTAAACCCCTCCTGGGCTCTTACTTCGGTAACAATTGCATATGTAACTGTGGCATCATGATTGCTTAATTTCGCTGTTAAGCCATCTATATTTTATAGCTTTCCTTCTATTTAAATGTTGTCAGTGTCAGCCAGCTTAAGCTGTGAATACTTTTCATTTGCATACTTTTTACTAATTTGCCTCAACATCAGTGTATACTTTAATTTCTTATATCTGTGACTATCCTTATACATGTTAATTAAATTATGTCTTGTTTATAACTATCTAATGCCTGATATAACTTGTTTTAATTTATTGCTTGCAGATTGTCTCTAAGAAACTCCATTGAAAATGGGACCACCCATTCGGACATTCCTGGTTAACAGCTACAAGTAAGTAAATCATTATGAGTAACTGCTTTTCTGCAGTATACCTGTAAGTGTCATGAATAGAAATTCTGCTCCTGACATTGCTGTATATAATCTTACAAATGTGCACTGACCTTTGGCACTGGACAGGTTAGAAAATGACTCTGTGGTTTGAGTAAGCTGAGGCCTAGAACCACATTTTCTGATAACCATACATTTCACTGATATTGTCATTTATCTTCAGTAGTTCAGTCACTATTCTTTTCTCAGCTTCGCCTCTATCCATCTCCAATGCTCATATCAGCATGCATCACCTGATGTAGAAGTGGACCATTACCTCTCTAGGTCTCTCTCTCTCTCTCTCTCCCTCCCCTTCTGTGAATTCATAGTGAGATATGTATGCGTGTTTGTTCTGCCCATTCTCAGTCATTCCATTGTGGCTTTTTGAAAAGTAAGCAAAATGTCTCCTTATGCTCACCTAGGCAAGAATCAACTGAAAATAAAATAAAATCCATGTTCTTGCCCTTGAACTTTGTCATATATTATATCAGTAAATGCTGGGCTATCCAGCCACAGTTAGAGACAAATTATAGACTAACATGTATCTGATTTGTTTACTTCATATTGTATTTCCATGTTCCACTTAGATCCACTCCACAGTGGTGGCTAGGAATCTCATACTCTAGTATTTTATTAATTATTTTATTTTTATTTACAGTTCTTTACTGGGGTACTGCACTGATCAATGCTGACCAATTTTAGACTCAGCCCAGATGAAATACAAAACACTTTGGAAAGAAAACTAGTTGCATAGAAAATCTGTATATATATATATATATATATATATATATATATATATATATATATACAGTATAGTGAACAAGCAGAGTATAAGGTACAATATATGCATTAATTTCTAAAGTGGCCCAGCCTTCAGTAAATCTGAGAGAGGAGAAGAGTTTTGGAAAGGAGATCAGGAAAGTGTGTTAGGTGATATGTTCTTTGTTGAAGCAAGAGCATTTGGCTTAGTTGAAGAAGTGTTTTTTGAGTTTCATTCTGGATTTGGAGTTGTATTGATTTCCTTTAAGTCAATGTACAGAGCTTGCCAAAGAGTAGGTGCCTGAGAGGAGAATATATGTGTAGTGCTTGGAGTTTGGTTCTATGGGTAATAAGAATTGTCTGGCTGTCAGTAGCGTTTTGTGTCAAGGAATTCTGCTGAGTAATAGTCTGTGGTTCTTATAATGTAGCTACATATCTTAGTTCTTTGTTACCTAGTATGATATAGGGAAATATTTCCAGCCCAGCTATCTGGAATTTTGTAAATAATTCTATGTCATTTGTGAATATTGATATGATTTATACAGAACTGTACGTTATGTACTGAGCTAACATGTAACCACAGCATGCCCTGCTGAACAGAAATGCATATAAACAATATACATGTGCAAATGTATGTTTCAACAGTAGAAACTAGAACATAAAGGGATTAACTTGCAAAACTTCAAGAAAATAAGTTGAAATTAAATTGCTTTTTGATTGTTCTCTAAACGTTCTCTCTCAGTTTCAGTGTAGCAGACATAATGTCTAGAGCTAGATGTTTTTGTATTGTCTTGAAAGAGAAGTAATTACTAGGTTTAAAATGTAAAAGTGTTTTATTGTTTTACAACTTCCAAGATCTGCAAACATCTGAGAGATATGTATTTTTCACACAGAGATGTTAAATTCTGTTAGTTTCTGTTTTAGCCTGGGAAGTGAAGTCAGGTGACAAAAAGTGATGTCATCCAAGTTAACCCAGCAGTTGTTGTTGTGTCTTTTGGCTTTTCCCGGTTAGGGGTCACCACAGCGGAACACCGGTCCGCTAATGAGTGGCAGTAGATTTTTTTACGTGCCGGGTTGCCAGCTCTGACGCACAACCTTCAACGAAGGTACGCCCATTTACACATGTCTCCACACAGAAGATGCCTTAGCTGAGAATCAAACAAGACAACGTCTTACTGTGAGATGACAATGCTACTGCAGCACCACCACCACTAGGGTTTCCAAGTAATCTTCAGTTATTCTTCCAAATAGCTCCACAGGTGTCCTACTGTAACTCTGTTGTCTCTTCCAGTAAACTCTCCAACCCTCCAGCTGGCATCTTCAAAGAGTCACTACTTTTGGCTACAACATTCCCCCTCAACAAGAAACAAAATGTCTCTAACCCAGCAGTAATATTTGATATTAAATTAAGAAGTCTATCAGAGAGACTGTGCACTTTGTATTTTGTCCTGGACCTAGCGAGAACATCCACTCATCATCACCATCTGCACTTGCCTTGCTGTAAGTAAGATTTAGAGCATAGTATCTCTTTTAGATATAGATAGTAATATAGTAAAGATTAGTTAAGATGTTTTTTGTATTTATTTGAGACTGTCATCCAATGTTGTTTTAAAATATTTCCTGTGATTTTGAACTCTGAAATAACTGTGCTTGTGCACTGAGTATTGTCTTGTTATTTTATTATTTATTATTAAATATATTTAAACCTGTCTTTGTGGCTGATATTTGTGGGGCATATTTAAGCTCTTAGACTGCTTGCATATCTATCTGGTGACACTGTACAGGCTACTCCAGTAGCCTTGCATAGTCAGACTACCATTTGGATTAATAGTAACATTACACAGTAGGATTGGACACCCTTTGTAAGGGCCTTATAGTAGCTGATAAATAGGGGCTCTGGTGGCAGTGATAACTACCTTATCGTTTGGGCAGAAGAGGGCATAGCTAGTAAACGTGTGCCAGCCTTCCCCAGGTGTGTGTGTGTGTGTGCGTGTGTGTGTGTGTGTGTGTGTGTGTGTGTGTGTGTGTGTGTGTGTGTGTGTGTGTGTGTGTGTGTGTGTAAAACAAATCTGCAAGAATGTGTGTGTCAACTACTTGGCCAGGGGCATAAAGCACTGGTTGGACAGAGCAAGTGTTGGAGGACTTGGCTTGGAACCCTGTCTAAGGACTCATCTCTATAGCTGTGCCATTGAGGAGTCTTATTGGGGATCTGGAGAAAGAGGGAGAAACCAGCCCCAGACTGACTGTAATCTCTGTGTGCTGTTAAGGGAAATTGCACTTCGCTGTGTGTCTACTTGTCATCTTCCCAGTGTCTATGTCCCCCACTGTTGCCAGTGGTGAGGATTGAGGCTCCTTGATTACTGGTCTAGTGCAGGGGCGTCACACCTAGAATTAAAAAACAAATTGTGCATGTGTGCACATGTCATATGCTCGGCTAAATTATTGCTTATTTTCATTGCTTTTGGAATTGAAACTTTGTTTTTAGCTACTTCATGATGGTTCGTAAATGTCCAGCTTTAAATTTGGAGTTTCCATATCAATATGTAAGCTGAATTTGTGTGTTCTTTGTCTAGTTGTGTTATCTAGTAAGCATGACTTGATCATTGTGAAGAGTTTCATTTTGATTTTGTTATTAGTGGATGTGAGAGCTCTTGTACTTACTGTCTGCTGCTTGCAATATGTGATACTTCTAGGAATATTTACTCACAAGTTTGAATTGACACGATGAAAAGATAGAATAACTACATGAAAATGTCAAAATGATGCATGGCAGCAACAGAAATATTCTGTTCAATATATGCAGAATTTTAGAGGAATGTCATGGCTGCAGTGTGAAGAAACATGGTAGTATCTGCTTTTTCCATCTAAAAAGTCTGTAGACAATGATAATTTTAGGTACAAATGACTGAGGTTACGTAAAAATTACTTTAAACTGCTTGTCACATTCTCTTAAAACAGAACATAGAAGGCAAAGCTTTAAGAAGAATTTGGGCACATTTGGGATGGTTGATGCAAATTGTCACAGTGGTTGACATTGCTGCTTCAAGTGCTTGGTCCTCCAGTTTGCATCTTGACCTGGGTACCTTCTACATAGCATCTGCACATCACCTCTGAAACTGTCTAGTTTTTTAGTATGTGCATCTGTTTTCTCACACATTCATAAGATATTCTGCAAATGAAGTGGAAATTGGCCACTTTTCCCAAACAAATGTGCAAGCCTCAAGTGAGTGTCTGAATCTTTGCATAGACTGATACCCTAGTCAGGATATGTTTCCCTGCTTTGCACTCAGCGAGTGGTAGGATATGATCCAGCTTCCTTACAACCATGAACTGGATTAAGTAGAGAACCTGAAAATTAATGAATGAATAAATATTTAATACACTTGGAATATACTTGAAAGGATTATAGAAAGCTGTTGGCTCGCTATTGAAATGCTAGCACTTCAAATGCCGAGTGCTGACACACCAAAAAAAAAAAAGGGGTGGAACTGCAGCAGAAGAGCGAACTTCAAACATCGCTTTTCTCCTTTAAACAACCCCTCCACACCCTGAGCTTATATATATACCAACTCTGATATTATCATAACTTCAAGAAAAGGGAATATTCTGGAAACTGGCCATCTCAGAGTTAATACATGTAAGTCATTTTTTGGCCATTCTCCATGTTTTAGGAATTGCTCTAGTGAGTCTTGACATTTCAAATGGTTGCCAAAACTGTTATGTTGTCAAAATAAAATTAAGATCTTATGCAGGTACTAACAGACTCAGGTCTTAGTCAAGGGATGCACTAGAATAAATCAGACAAAGAAAGATAAACACTAGCATTTTGTTTTATGAATGTGTCTGTGTGTATATGTATTTTGGAGGCAGCATAGTTAGTACTTATTTGGATAGACAGACACACACACACAATATGTATGCATATTTGTATAGACAATATTTTAATGTGTCTACGTGATCATATTGCGAATTCTGGTGTCTGCTCCAGAAGTGGAATTTGTATTCACATGAGCACAAACATATTTGTCTGTGTATGTATGTGTGCATTCATGTATGTAGTCATTTCCTAGTAAAGTCTTCTGTTTTCCCATTTCAGTAATCTAGAAAATGAATAAAAATAAGGCTTGTAAGTTTGATAAATTATATTACTTATAACAATCTGCAATTATTAGACATTTGAGAATGTCTGTTTGCTTGGATTGAAGATGCCAAACTCTACAATCACAAACATAATTGCGCTGAAAAAACTCAGGTCAAATACTTTGTCTTGTCCCACAAAAAGTATAATAAAATTATGAATAAGGCTCAGTGTTCCAGCTCTTTTATGGATTCATTAATTTTTTTAGAAATGAGATGACACAGAATACTACAGGAATGATGAAAGGGGAGAAATTAATGCACGGATCAGAAATGTCAGCAAAAGGAAGCTGAGAAGTTTGTAACCACTTTGTTGAGGTTCAGGAGTCAGCTTTGCCAGATCACTCCCCCACCCTGTTCATACACAATAGCTCTCCTTTTGCAGCATTCAGTTAAGAACCACAATTAAATGCTCTACTGAGCCATTAGCACACTACCAAATTGTTTATCTAGATATATCTAGGCTGTCTTTGAAGCACTGCACTGCACTAAAGCACAGATATCTGACCTTTTTCACATATTTTGATAATGCACATAATATGGAAATGATAATTTATGTTTCTGCTTCTGAGGGTGTGTCTCCCACAAATAACTTTTCTTTTTAATTAGATAGGGTGTGTAAACATTCCTGAATTATACATGGTTTTATAATCAAAATCCTATGTGACTGTATCAAGTGATCTTCATCAAGAACAGCAAACAGCAAATCGTATCAGATAAATTATTAGGTCTACACAGTTTATCACATATCATGAATTGCAAAGTACTGAAATTCATATTTTGCAGGTTAAATGATACAACACAAAATTACTGTTCGGGTCATGAACAGTTAATAATTACTGTGGTGTTGTGGGAAGGTTTAATATCTAAGTGCTGAGGTGTTACAGACAGTTTGGCTCTACAAGATGCTGTTACATGACAATTAAAAAGGTGGAAATGTGCTCCAAGAGACTGTCATGTACATTTACCAAAACCACAAAGTGGTTTAGTGTTTGCAGCAAATGGGCAAATGACCTTCAAACCAATCAATGTTCTTAAATGTGATTTGGCATGCATCCTTGAGTTCAAGCCTACAGTTTATTAGGAATAGAATTTGTTTTGTATATTACTTGCTTTTAACACACAAAACAACATTAATATTTGTTCAACTGCCTTCAAATAATATGATTAAATTAAAACAATAAGGTACTAAAAGTGTGTATTTGTTATGCAACATACCTGGATGTTGGATAAATGTCATAACTGTGATTTAGACATTTTAAATCACTGTTGGCTTATTTATGAGATAAATAAATGTATATTTTGCAAATTACTGTTTCTTCTTATATTCATGATTTAGACATTTTATGTAATTATTTACTTTAATGTCAGTCAAATAAAAGCAATATATCTTTTACAAAGTACTGCTTCTTCTCAGAAATGTCTCTGGAAAAATATGCTATATTTTTTGTGATATATTCCAACTGAAGAAATGTTTATTAATGATTGGTAGTAGTATACATTTTGAGAGTAACTTCCTTACAAGTGCTTTACCTTGCTAGAGTAAACTGATAGAAAAAGGAATAGTTAAAATGTAAGACTAGATGGAACAACTATCACTACTATATACTAAAATTGTTCGTATGTGCACAGGAAAGGGCATAAATGCACAGATGTTCCTACAAGCCACACTTGAGTTGTGCATTGTGGGAATGATAACCTTTTCCTACCACTGCTTTCTTGACTGATAAACCATAAACGATACATGGCACAACTACAGCAAATACTGGTAATGCCTGCAGCCTTGGCATCTTTAAATCTTAATGTATTACATCAGTTACTAGATCCCAACAAGTGGAATGAATATGTTTTAGTTGTGTTATGCAAGGTTCATCACTCCTATATCCTGTAAAATAAAAAAATGCATAGTCTGAGGCAAATGTCATTAGAAAAGGTAAATTTGTATGAAAACTTTACAAAATGGAATGCGTCTTTTAAACAGGACAACATATGAAGGAAAAGAATGCATGCTCACAAAGGACAGTTTTGAGATGGAAACGATTCAGATGACCTGCATACCAGGGAATACACACCTACACTCCAGATTAAAATAATAATAAAATATAAACTACAAACTTATAAAAATCCATGGTAAAAAACAGCATTTTATGAGGAAATAGAGAAAGATAATGTCTCATGCCAGAGATGTGACAAGAAAGAAAAGTGGAGTGAAACCTAGGATAACTCATTTATTTTGTGCAACTTTCCCCCAAACTATAAAATGTAGGTAAAAATTTAATAAACGGCTGATTGCTGTGCACCATGCATGATAGTATATGAACACAGAGCCTTATCGGCCATGTCTTTCTGAGGCCCCTGGCTCTGTAAGTACACAATGAGATGTGTGCTCTGGAAGTAACACACAGTGAGATGTGTGCTCTGTAAGTAACACACAATGAGATGTGTGCTTTGTAAGTAACACACAGTGAGATGTGTGCTCTGTAAGTGACACACAATGAGATGTGTGCTCTGTAAGTAACACACAGTGAAATGTGTGGTCTGTAAGTAGCACACAGTGAGATGTGTGCTCTGTAAGTAACACACAATGAGATGTGTGCTCTGTAAGTAACACACAGTGAGATGTGTGCTCTGTAACACACAATGAGATGTGTACTCTGTAAGTAAAACACAGTAAGATGTGTGTTCTGTAAGTAACACACAATGAGATGTGTGCTCTGTAAGCAACATACAATCAGATGTGTGCTCTGTAAGTAACACACAGTGAGATGTGTGCTCCTATAAGTAACACAGTGAGATGTGTGCTGTGTAAGTAATACACAATGAGATGTGTGCTCTGTAAGTAACACACAGTGAGATGTGTGGTCTGTGAGTAACACACAGTGAGATGTGTGCTCCATAGCTAACAAACTATCAGATATGTGCTCTGTAGGTAACAGAATGAGATGTGTGCTCTGTAAGTAACACACAATGAGATGTGTGCTCTGTAAGTAACACACAATCAGATGTGTGTAGTTGCCTAGTAAGACCAAGCCATAGGTATAAAATATGATGTGAAGTGTCTTTAGTACCTTTGTAAAGTTCTGACTATCTAAACATTCCTGATTTTGTTTTTATTTCTACAGGAAATGTCTCCTAGTTATATTTTCTAAACATAAAAAGGCAGGCGGTGTTCTCACAAGCTCAGTTCATGTCAAAACAGTGTTCTTCAGAATTTTGTCAGTGAGTATCACTGAAGGATTGAGGTGAACTGCGCTTAATGTCGACTATACATTGCATTTTGTGTGCTGATGTGGACATACTACAAAGTGAGAGAAAGTTTATTTCATTCTGGTGATCAAGGATACCAGGATGGCAGAGACCTATATAGAGGTCTTCTACAGTATTAAAGTAAACTTGGAACAACTACTGAGGCAGTGGTGTTCTTGTACAGATAAGAAGCAGGAATATGGAAAAACACTAGACTGCCAGAAAAGTCATATTTGTTTATTTTTTTATTTATTTGCCTTTTTTAGTTTTTACAGGTTGCAGGCAATTACCAACCATATCTTGTAGCTCCTTATCAATCCCCTGAGGCAACACTCCTTCATGTCTGACCTGATATACCCTTTAGCCTAGAGTCATTGAACTGCTTAATAAAAGCTTGGGCGATTGGGAAGGAAAGAGTTCAGAATGACTCAGTGTGGTGCCATCTTGATAGCAGTGGGATGATTTGTAGGTATGCCCTACCTACAATTCCATGATGTCAGTGCAGAAATTATGCATTGATATGGTGCATTCCTATGGTTTTCACTAAAGGATTAGAACCCTTGACATTCTCTATGCACTATATTCCAAAGAAAAAGAACATCCTCTTTTTCTAGGATAGGTAAATGATCAAAATGCGACAACCTTCTAAACAACTACTCAAGGATAAGGCCCATTAATTGATCCTGTGTTGCCTGGGCTGCAGTCAAGGCTCTATCCTTCTGTAACACAGTCAACAAACTGCAAAGAAGTATTAGTAGAGGCCGTAATAGAGGTCTCCCTGAGTGTTTACTGGTGCCATGGCTGTACAGAACTACTAGGTCAACATAAAGACATGTACTAGCATTTTTCAAGAACATAGTATCTGAGGTGGGGGTTGTGGGGACCATCACCTTTCCATGGTTGTGATATGTGCTATTTTTGCTGCACATTTCTCACCATGTACACGTGCAGACAGAATTATAACATGCATATGTTACTGAGTTTGCTCCATCCACACTAAGTCTATCCATATGCTGTATTTTATGTACTGCAGGGAAATATATTTGAATGGATGCAGTTAACTTCCAAGTTGTATTATGAGGCTTGCATGATATGCACTGCTCAGTCAGGATCTTTATACCTAAATGCAAGGCACCCCAGTACATTCTGTATGCATAGACATGGAAGTGGCTCATATATCCAGATGTATTACACATCTGTACTACTTATGTGCCTAAACTGCGGTGGTGGTGCTGCGGTAGCGTTGTCGCCTCACAGTAAGACGTTGTCCTGTTCGATTCTCAGCTAGAGCGTCTTCTGTGTGGAGACATGCATGAATGGGCGCACCTTCGTTGAAGGTTGTGCATCAGGGCCAGCAACTCGGCACATAAAAATCTACTGCCAATCATTAGCGGACCGGAGTTCCGCTGTGGCGATCCCTAACCGGGAAAAGCTGAAAGACTCAACAACAACAACTACTTATGTGCCTAGCTGGCACTGAATTTAATTTTGTCAACAATTTTTACAATAATGTCTTTCGCAGATTGTATCAAATTTGAATGTACTAAAGATCAAAGCATTGTTTTGCAAACAAATTATTAAATTAAAATTAAATTAAGTAATTAAATTAAAATTAACGTTAAAAATTATTAAAGTTTCCGTTTTTTTTTGCTAGAAAGCACATCATACTTATTTTATTTACAATATTTATCCTAGTATTTTATATATTATATAGGAAAACACAAAAGGAAACAGATTTTTTTATGTGAGTTCATAGCAAGCTTATTTTTTATTTTGTATTTTTTTTTAAATCTTAGGACTGTTTATTATATACTGGACTGATACTCATTTTAAACTGTTTTTTTTCTAAACATTTAAGTCACGTTAGCAAGTGTGACACAAATGATGCATTCAATATCCTACCTGAACACTTGAGTTGTGCGGGTCTTGTTTATGTATGGCATGAAGCTACTTACCTTCAGCACTTCCTAGAAACAGGTTAAAATCAACATCATTACTACAACAATTAAAGTGAGTCTGACTGGCTCAATGATACCCTTCCTGCCTCTGGAATGGTTTGTACTTCAGCTAGTCCTGCACTTTTGTGCAGAGGATTAAGACTGTGAACTGCTACTTAGCTTCATCCTGTTGTCCATCAGTTGATTCCTTCAGTCTCTGCTTCCCTACTTTATGACTGAGCAATTCACTTAACCAAACAATGCCTCTGGGTTACCCCTGAGAAGATGCATTTATCCAGTGGGTTTTCTCATTTAACAAATGAATACAATTTTAAAATAAAATGTTGTGGAACCTATGTAGATTTACATGTGGTAACATGTATCAGGATGTCTGTCATTGCTTAGATCCATGGTTTGTCAGGGCTGTATTTCATTGTCATTGTAACCAGCCCCCCATCCAAGAGATGAATCCTCACTGGTGGGAACAAATGCAGAGGACACCTAGTGGCACAGTTTATCAAGATTTCAGTAAAAAATGAGAGAAGGGGAGACACACAGATCCCGCTGTTCCCTACTGATGCATCCACAACAGTAAATAAATACAGCTAAAGTAAAACTGAACCATAAACTTAATTTTGTCAGAATGATATTGCTGTAATGTCTCTTTGCTGGATGAAATGCACACTTCTCCAGACCTGAGAGTATCGGTGTATCAGATTTTTTTTTCACTGTCAGTATTGCTGAACTTGAAGGGGATACAGACTATTCCAATCATAGCATTTTTCACTGCCTTTCATTGTGATGTAAGACAGACTATTCCAATCATAGCATTTCTCTCACTGCCTTTCATTTTGATGCAAGACAGACTACTCCAATAATAGCATTTCTCTGCCTTTCATTGTGATGTAGAGGGATGGATCCCTGACTGGAACCCAGACAACTGAGGTATCATTAGGGGCCACAGCAATGGATGAGCCAGGCATGGAGGGAAGGAATGAAAAGGCAATACCCTGGGGATGTGGAAGGGGTTCAGTGTACTCAGGGACACACTGGGTGGTGTTGTCTTGCTGTTGGAGACCTGGGACACCACCATTCATACTTTGAGGGGAGGAAGAGGGCCACTTGCAGGGCATATCCCTTGTGGCATTGAGGGGATTTCCTCTGCCGATGCCCCATTGCATATCTCTCTCTGGCAAAGCATAGATCACCACTGGTAGCTCAACATAGCAAAGTAATAATTATTACCTCCAAATATATGCCACCTGATCCACAAAAGTGAACATTTAGTTCAGTATCTTTGCTAAGTACAGAAAGATTGGAATCACATGACATTATTAAAGACACATAATAGAAAAACATTCATCCCCTTTATTTAATTTTATGCTAATAAATATGGTGAAGTAGAATATGATATTATAAACAAAGTATAGAAAAATTATTCTAGCTTGCTGCACATTACAGAAAACAAAATTCAGGGTAATACTCGAAATCTCACGTAAGCATAACATAGTATTTCATCTAGAATCTTCTCAGTGCTTTGGTTTATAATTCTTCTTTAAAATATTTACAGCTTGCATATCTCTGAGGCTTCATTGTGATTTCCACACCTTGAATATTGCTGATGGTGTTGTAGCTGATGTTTACTGTCTTTCCTTGAAGAATTCTCTGACTCTGACACTTGTCTAGATGTCATATCTAGTTGAAAAATCTTTATTGTCTTGAACTGGTATGAATACCTGTCTTTCTGACAGTACATTACAGGTAATATCATTTACTATTCATTGTCTGAGATGGAGATAGCACTTGAAAATGCCTGAAACATTTTGCTTCATTCTCTAAGGTGAATTCATGTCCCTTACTTTTCAGTTGTATAGAGCTGGGGTTTATTATGACTGATGGTGTCCCATTTAATCAACACATGATTATTCAACCCTAAAACATCCATAACTTTGGGAGGTCACTATTCAAAAAAGTGACTATCCTAAGATTACAAAACACAAAAACCAGTGCTCACACCCCCAAAATATATAGCTCCTATATCTCCTAATAAGGATTCAAGCTCCCACACTCCAAAACTATACCAACATTGAGGCTGCATAAACATAAAGAACGTGGAGAAAGTGGTGAAAACGCATCACTCACCTTCTCTCTCTTCTTCTACTCTGACAGCTATTTCAATATGCCAGCAAACTTAAATTAATGACATTTTGAGGATTGATCAACTAGCTGCCAGCAAACAGCAGATTTTCTGTAGTGCTGTTTATAAATCCTTCTATATTTGTGAATCATTACTAACATGGGCGACTGTTGCTCTACACCAGAAATCAACTCCTCCCCGGTAAGATCTGACCACAAGCTAAAAATCGTGAATATGCACATCCCACCCTCAGCCTCTATAAAGGAAACCACCGTGAAAAACTTCTCCAAAGCCAATTTTTGGCTTCTAAAAACAGAGGTGGCAAACTTCATGTCGCCCATGCAAATGAAAAATTGGTGCATGATTGCTGAGTCATACACCAATGCACTGTATGAGCACATACACAAGTGCATGGAACGGGCCATTCCAAACAGAACCCAGATGCTGTCCACCAAAAAAGGAAGCCAATCTGGTGGACCCCTGCCATAAACAGGCTCTACAACAGAAGGAAGAAACTGTTGCAGAAAAGGGTGAAGTCACAAGACTGGAAAAACTCCTTTGCTAACCTCAGCAGAAAACTGAGATCCCTCATCAAATCCTCTAAGGCTAGCTATGAAAACAAAATTGCTGCAGATACAAAGGACAACTACAAGGCATTCTATAGTTATATAAAAAATTTACAGGGCAATACTCAGATCTGCTCTGAGCTACAGCACAATGGCAACACGTATACCGAGCCAACTGATATTGCCAATATATTGTCCAACAGGTTCAGTGCAAACTTTACCCCCCTTTCATCCCCTAAAGGACAAATCACAATACCTGAGGAATGCCAAGTCCCTATTATCATGGCTGCACAGGTAAGAACTGCACTGTCCAAAGCCAAGAATACTGCTTCCATGGGACCTGATAATATCCCTGGCTGTGTTCTACATGAATTACAAAGTGAACTGGCACCACACCTGAGTGCCCTGCTCAATCACAACATCACTTCAGGCTTTGTCCCTTCAGAATGGTCCACTGCTACGGTCATCCCACTCCACAAAGGGGGGGTGACTATTGACCCCAGGAACTACCACCCCATTAGCTTGACGAGTCTGATATGTAAGGCTATGGAACGCATTGTCACGGACCTTATAAATATGGACATAGGGAATCTCCAAACTCTGGACCCCGCACAGTTTGGGGTTGTGAAAGGTAGATCATGCCTGTTCAATCTGATAGACTTCTTTGAGTCTGTCACCAGACGAAGGCAAGGTAGTTCACACAGCCTCCCTCGATCTTGCCAAGGCCTTCGACATCATCCCTCACTCAGTAATCATCGATAGACTCACTAAACTAGACATAAACCCCTATGTCATAAGATGGGTTGCCAACTGGCTCACTGATAGAACCCACACTGTTATAGTAGCGGACTCCAAATCTCACTACCGACCAGTTACAAGTGGTGTTTCACAGGGATCAGTCCTAGCTCCCTTTCTGTTTGGCATCTACTTCTCTGAAGTTCAAGCCAATACAAATAGACTATGGCTGAACAAGTTCGCCGATTATTGCAAACTGGGAGCCATTATTGATTCACCAACTGATTTAGACATTCTACAAAAAGGCCTCACCCAGACCAGTGATAGGTGCCAGAACCATGGCCTAAAGCTCAATGCCAAAAAGTGCATTGTCATTCCCTTTGAGGAAAAACCCAGTACCCATGAACTACCACATCGGCAGTAGTCCACTAAACACTGAAGGTGTGATAAGTGATCTGGGGACACAGGTTGAAAGCAACCTCTCCCTTGATTACCACATTGCCACTGTGGTCAGAAAGTGCTTCTATGTGGCACATCTCATTACTAAAGGTTTCTCATCCTGGAAGAAAGAGGTCATAATCCCTCTTTACTCATCCCTCATTAGACCTATTATAGAATACAATGCCCCATTTGGCATGTACCTCACTAGACACCTACAACAACTGGAAAGGCCACAAAAAATACCTCACTAAGAGGATCTTAGACCTTAAACACATGCCCTATATGGGCAGACTCAAAAAACTCCAGCTATACTCTATGCCATATCACTTGCCTAGAGGCGATCTCTGCTTGACCTACAAAGCCATGTCTGACCCAGAGCTGTTAGATATGCTACATCTAAAGAAATGATGAATTTATAAATAGTGGTTATAATCAAACAGAACATCTTAGAATTTGTGATGGGGTAAAAAAGAACAGAGAAACCTCTCTGAAACTCATATTTTTTATGGGGGCAGAAGAAGTGGTACAAAAGGGAGCTCAGTGTAATAAAATTAAGTATGTAACTACTTTTAATGTAAGGACAGGTGAGCTTAAAAAATTATGCAAAGAATTGGACTATTTTGTTGGCTGTACCTGAGCTGGAGATAATTCTGAATGAAAAGCCTTATTTTTCTTATAGGAACACTAGAAACATATAAAGAAAGCTATGTTATAAATATTTTAAAGTATATGCCAAGCAACAAACAGTTACAAAGCAAGGCACTTTTAAGTGCATGAATTGTAGTTGTTGTAATGATATTTTAGCAGGTAATAATAATGTATTCACACATCCTGTGACTAACAGGCAATATACTTTTTCCCTCACAGCCAGCTGTAATACCAGCTATGTTGTGTACCTCGCCACTTGTGTAAAATGTTTTTCATTTTATGTGGTGAAAACCACCAGAAGGCTGAGGGAGCGAATTATTGAGCATAAGCTGGATATAGGAAGGAGAAATTACAAGAATGCTCTAAGTAAACACATCATGAGCAAGGGAGAGGACCATTGTTTTAAGTTTAGGGTAATAGACATAGCAGTGAAAGGATCTGGGGGGTGATTTAAATAATTTTCTTGAAAATAAAGAGTATGAATGGAGTATTAGATTATGTGCAGAGTTTGAACCTGGTCTTAACAATACAGTAAGTACTAAACCTGTTTTAGTAAGAATACAACAACAAAATATTTAATGTATTTTTTAAAAAAAAAATTTTATGTAGTGTCATGTGTTATGCTGGCTGTGGTCATGTGATACTTGTTTTCTCTTATTTAAATGGTGATTATTTTGTGTAATGGTATTAGCACTGAGAAAGGGTTGTTACTCAAAAACAGCTTTAATAAAGCTTTTGCTTGACGTTGGAGCTGTTTATTTCTGAATACATCTAAAGAAATTCCAATCCCTCCATGCCACACGCTTCAGGGACCTAAATGTTATTACCACAATAAACAGAACATGCTGGAGGGACAGGTTCCTAACCCAGAGACTCCCCATACTCTGGAACAAACTTCCCATCCATGTCAAGCAGAGCACTTCACTGACCCTCTTCAAGAGAAATTTTGACGAGTGGATGGCCAATAGAAAGTTCACCCAGGGGATCACTCCAGTGACCTTGCTCGATAGGGACACTGGGAGCTAATGTTGGGAAGCATGATGCCAGGGAATCTGCTTGGACTAGGCTTGTATAGGCTCCAGGGCCATTAGCCTAATACACACCTGTGAACCTGTAATAGAATTTCTGCTGCTCCAGTTTGTCCTTAGTAAGTCCAGAATGTTATCATGATTTTCCAGTGGCAACACAGGAGTAGCAGTAAGTAGATTACATTTTTGTTTTCTTCTCATAGGTAACTGTACTACAGAAAACCTTACTCACCAAAGAGATGAATTCCTGCATTTTAAAAATGAAAAGCAGCATTCTGCTATTGGCGTACTGCTACATTTTTCACTAGAGTTCTAATTGTCTGTTCTATTCTTTTCACCTATTACTCTCAAGGTAACAAAAATTCAGTTCTGTATACTTGAATTCAAAAGTCAAGTTAAAGTGAACTTGATTGTCATTCAGACCACACAACAGTGCAACTGAATGAAATTGCGTTACTTCGAACTCAATGTGCATGCAACATATACTGATAATATTAATACAATAACACATATACTAATGATGGGTGGCCACGGTGGTGCAGCGGTTAGTGTTGCCACCTCACAGCAAGAGGTTGTCCAGTTCGATCCTCGGCTGGGGTGCCTTCTGTGCAGAGTCTGCATGTCCTCCCTGTGGTCGTGTGGGTTTCCTCCGGGTGCTCCGGTTTCCTCCCACATCCCAAAGACATGCTTTAGGTGGATTGGACACTCTAAATTGGCCTTAGGTGTGAGTGCGTGCATGTGTGTGCCTTCTGTGGAAGGTTGGGTGCCGGGCTAGCAACTCAACACCGTAAAACTCCACTGCTAATCATGAGCAGACTGGTGATCCGCTGTGGCGACCCCTAATGGGGAAAAGCTGAAAAAAGAAGAAGAAAAACACATATACTAATGCTAGCCAACAATAACAACAGTACGACATTTATGCAGTGCAGTAACAAATACAATGACATGCACCAAGACTATTCCACTTACATGTCTTTGTCACTACCCAGAATATTGCACAGATAATATATTGCACAGATGAGCATCAGACAGATTTCAAATGGCACGGAATTCTAACTTGGCATATTGCACAGAATGTTAACTCTGCATTGTTAATATTGCACATAAGATAAAAAATTAAATTGTACTTTCAAGAGTTATTGCATATGTCTGTGAATTACTTCAGCATTGTACCACCAATATGTCTGTGAATTACTTCAGCATTGTAACTCCAGACCTCAATGACCAGCATGGTGTATGTTATTACTGGAGTTCAGAAGTTTGATGGCTTGTGGAAAAAAGCTACTTTTAAATCTGGTGGTTTTGCAACATAAGCTGCAGTATCTCCTGTCTGAAGACTAACACGAGAACTGACCATGGGCAGGGTGAGTGCAGTCTTTGACTATTTTAATGGCTCTGCTGAGGCACTGAGCAGAGTAAAAGTCCTGGATAGATGGGACCGTGGACCTAATAATTCTCTCTGCCACTTTCACCACCCTCTGGAGAGATTTTCAATCTGAAACTGTGCTATTTCCATACCACACCGACAGATTACTAGTCAGGATGCTTCCGATGGTAACCCTGTAGAAGGTTGTGAGAATTGAAGGGGGTAGTTTTGCTCCCCTCAACCTTCTTAGAGAGTATAGACACTGTTGCACCTTCTTGATTAGTGTTTATTGACCAAAACAAGTCTTCAGTGATATGCACCCCCGGGAACTTGGTGCTATTCACCCTTTCCATTGTTTCTCCCTTGATTGTGAGTGGAGAAGGAGCCTTGCATCTCTTCCTGAAGTCTACTATTATCTCCTTTGTTTTATTCACAGTGAGAGCCAGGTTGTTGTTGTTGTTGTCACACCAGACAATCAGTTGGTTCACCTCTACTCTGTAGGCTTTTTCATCACTATTGCTGATGAGACCCACCACTGTAGTATTGTCTGCAAACTTAATAATGTGGTTTGTGTTGTACCTATCAATGCAGTCATGTGTCAGCAGGGTGAACAGCAGGGGACTCAGGACACATCCTTGAGGTACACCAGTGTTCAGTGTGATGCTCATCGAGGTTTTATTGCCTATGCATACCTTTTGTGTTCTGTCAATAAGAAAGTCCAGAATCCACTTGCATAAAGGAGTGCTAACACCCAGATGGACCAGTTTCTCAATCAGATATTGGGGGAATGACCATGTTGAAGGCCAAGTTGAAATCAATAAATAACATGCAGACACAGCAGTTTTTGTTCTCCAGGTGTGCCAAGGATAAGTAAAGTGACAGTGAGATGGCACCTGCCATAGAGCGATAGGATCTATAAGGGAATTGAAGTGGGTCCAGTGTTGCAGGAACACTTGATGTTAAGTAGTCTTTGAACAATCTCTCAAAGCACTTCATTACAATGGAGGTGAGAGCTACTGGGTGGTAGTCATTTGGGCTTGAGGGTGGTGACTTCTTGGGTAGTGGTATAATGACTGTATTCTTGAAGTACTTGGGTGCTGTGGCTTGATGCAGAGAGATGTTGAATTTCCATTTCTTTGCAAAATTCCTGAATCCCTGAAAGCCAAATTAAGGCCCTTTTCCAAAACATTTTCATCAGGTATACCATTTCCTGAAAATATACTCTTGAGGGCATTTATTACACATATAGTACGTATCAGTTGTATGATCTCTGAGAAACTGGAATAACCATTAACAAGAGTAGGTTGTTGTTACCTTTGCAGTAAAATAATTCTGCAACTAAGTCATTCCAGAGGACAGCGGTATGTAATGCACAATGATTATAACTTTTGTATTCCAATATCGGTACACATTGCAGACCTGATACCTCTAGAACAGTTTCTCTATTTCATGAGATAATTGATAAGATACAATTAACTAACAAAGTATGTCTCTTACACTGCTGACTTGCATTTTACATTTCCTAAGAGTGATATGTGCATGTTTTCTAGCATTATGTCTCGTGTAATTTTACCCCTGCATGGGTAATAAGCTTGAAACTCTCTGCGCACTGCAGTCATTTATTCAAGCCAACCATTCATTAAGATTTTTTTTATAAGAGTTGCGTTTTTGTTTTCTCCTCTGGAACATTTTCTAAAACCATTCATTTGATCAGTTACATTAGGTAATTATGGAATAGCCCAAAGAATTTCTGTATTTGTCTCCAGCAAATCTTGTTTCTGCTACTTCATGTAGGTTCTGATTATATCAGCCATGTATATTTGCTTTCCAGCCTTATAATGTACATTCATATCACACATTTGAAAGTTCAACAGAAGTCTTTGCATTCTATCTATTCTGTCTTACATCCTGGACAAAAAATTAACCCAAACCCCTCTCCCGACAACTCACCACTCGAAACTGCAGTATAATTCAACTCTTATTTTATAGACACTACAGAATCTCTAATTAAGGATTCCTGCACATCTAATCCCAATCCTGTCCAACAGCCACATATCACCACATCCACTTTTAACTTCAGACCTGTGCTCACATCCTATATAAAACTACTCTTAAACTAACTTAAACTTTGCTCTTCTTCAGCTGATGACCTTCCAAGAAAGTACCTAAAATAGCAGCCAGTAGCATTTCCTATCTTATCTCAGTCCATATAAATAGGTCAGTCCAGGAAACCCACGTTCATTCTCTTTGGAAAAAGTCACACATTATCCCTCTGCAAAAAAGGAAGAAATTCAACAGACATTAATAATTTTAGACTTATACCAATCTTATCTCCCCTCACCAAAATACATGAAAATGTACTTAAAAACAATTACTAGACTATCTCCTGCAGAAATAACTCTTATCCCCATATACAAAATGGCTTATGTCCTTCCCATAATACTAGCACTGCCATTCTAGCCTTTGTAGACACTGTCAATATAGCTAGAGATAATGGTAAACTAGTCTCTTCTTTATTTCTAGACTTTTTCTAAAGCCTTCAATACTGTTTGTCACAGCAAACTTCTACTTCAAATGTTCTCACTAGGTCTCTCTCAGCCCACCCTTCTGTGGTTCAAAAGCTACCTGTCCAATTGGTATCAGTCAGTAAAATGGCACTCCACACTCTCTCCTTACCTCACAGTCACCACCTGTGTACCCCAAGGCTCCATCATTGGTCCCCTCCTCTTTAACACTTTCACCAATACCCTGTATACGTATATACAACAGGACACCCTAATACAATATGCAGATGATTCCACTCTCATGTGCACATATGACAACATGGCACACCTCTAAAAAAGTACTCAGGAGGCTTTAACAGCCACTGAAACATGGCTTTGTAACTCACAACTCGTGATCATCCCAGAAAAGACCAAACTGCTAAGTTTTTCCCCCAAATCCCTCTCTCATGAAAAAAATAAATTTAAAATACTCTCTCTTGATAATACAAGCATTGAAGTCATTTCTTATAGCAAACTGTTATGGCTGATAGTGGATGATAATCTTATGTTTGACCTGCATATGCAAAATTACACAAGATAAAACTCATCAAAAACTAGGGATGCTTTACAGAGCCCAAACCTTTCTCACTGATTAATTACAGCTACACTTGCCACTACTTATCCCCTCCCCACTCCTCTTTACAGTGCTCCCATCTATACTAACCTCCAGGCTTCACAAAAATTAAAACTTGAACAATGTTATAACAAAGTTGTTAAATTTGCAGCACATACCCCTTTCAGAACCCGCCACTGTATAGCACTGAAATGAATAAACTGGTTAGAATTGTCATATCAACTAACATATGCACAATTTCATACCACTTATAAAATTATCCAGCATCCATCTGTCTGTCCAACACTAAAAAATATTCTACACAACTATGTTCAAAGTCATTCATTGTGATCCAGTGACCAAAATCTCCTATCTGTCTACAAATCTAGCAGATCTGCTGGGCATTGTCTGTACTTGTACAAGGTTGCTAAGGCCTGGAACTCCTTAGCTGTATCTATCAGGTCTACACCATCTCTCACATCTTTCAAAACCTCTCTGAAAGACTTCCTAGCTAACATCTGGCTCTGTTCTTGCTCAAATCCAGGATAAACTATATCCCTAAATGTGGACATGTATCTTTTCATTCCTTATAGTTCCTTACTCTCCCATCTTCACTTACTGCTATCTAATTCTCTTCCCTGACTTTCTCTCTAAATATACCATAAGACTGTTTTTCCCTCACTTCATATTGCAGTTAGTATATGTATTAGACTAATTAACCTTAAATTTCTCTACAAACTGTCTAAAATTACCTCTAAATATTAAATGATTGTCATATACCTTGCATCAATTGCTAACCAATGTTTTTATACTATGTCTAATTTGTTATAATTATTTAAATTGCAGATGTTTTTCTTTCATTTTTGAAGATTGTAAAATTATTGTTCTTAAAATGTTTTGTAATAATTTGGAGCTTTTCTCCCCAGGCCTCTGCTGAAAATGGGTTTCTACCCAGTCGGACTTTCCCAATAATCAAATGGCAATAAATAAATGATTAAATAATTAAATTCTACTTGGTACTTAGATCAGTAATCTCTTAAAAATACTTTTCAGTGGCCTGCAATTTGATCTCACTAATACAAGCCTGCTATAACTATAGTTATGAAACTTCTGACAGTTGTAAACTCTGGACAACATTTATTTTTTCTTTTGTTTTGCATGTCTTGTTGGTGCTTCTGTTGGAGCTCTTGACCTATCCACTATGGATTTACTTTTCCACATCAATAATATATCCAGTTCTTCTCAACTGACAGCAGCCTAAAGTACAACTGGCTGTAACACATCACTGAACATGCATACAGGATCCTTTCTAAGAACACTTTTCAAAATCACAAAGCACCTATCTTGCTCTGCAGAAGAAAGCTACCCTACATCATGTTCCAGAGGTTTTCTGTGCAGCACTGTGATCTTCGTTAAGTTGAATGTAATACTTTGACAGATATTGTACTATTCCAAAGCATCACACCACAACTGGTTTATCTTGTAGCGTCTGTACATTAGCTATGATACTGACTTTGTCCAACTATGGCTTCAGTCCTTCTGACATCAAAATGTTGCTAATGTACTTGAGATTAGTCATATACACTAAAACCTGCTCTTGCTGAACTTCGGATAGTTCAGCCTAAGCCTGAACAACAGACTAGTTATACATCATAATGTTGTTTGGTAGTTCACAAAGCAAGTTAATCGTGCATTATAGTGACTACTTTGTCAAGACCCTCTGTTATGTCTGCAATATCTCTCTGTAATACGTCCAGTGAATACCAGACAGAAATCTATGAAATCTATATTTTCCCATATGGGGTATTGAAAGTATCTAACTCTCAGATAACCTCATCTAGGCTGATTGTAAAAAAAAAACATTTGTTAGCATCCAGCACAGCAAAATATCTGGCACTGGGCATAATTGAAATTACTTTGGGCATAGTTGAAAATAAAATTGCTTAGTCAGTCTCTTTAGATCCTTGGAGTTTCTACAGATCAAGTTTTTGCCTTGTTTTACTGCTCAAAATATGGCATTAATCCATTCATTCTGCATTAGCTATTTAACAATCCTATTAAGACCCTCCCCCCATAGTTTTCATTTCTTGATCTGTGCTCAGACAACTACAAGTGCTCAGCCTAGTGCTTAAATTGTGGCTACTGCAGTTGGTAATATTTTGATTCATAGTTTAACTGGCAAACAGACTAATCTAATAAATAAATTTACAAATGACTGCACAATATAATAAAAATTGCAGCTGTTTGATTAAATTGCTATATTTCTTACTTGTTTACTTCTCAGTGATGCAATGCTAGCCACACTCCTCCTAGACATTCAAAGAAATTTCTAGAACTGCCTTAAAGAAGCATTCGGATTGCTCTATACAACAAGTACTAAATGTAAGTTTGAGAGGTGGAGTAGTCAAGCCCATAGCAAATAGTAAATGTTAAACTGGGAGGAAGTGACTTGAGACAACAAGGACAATGTTGCTGGTGACTCTAAATATGGATTTTTGAGGCTAGAGTAAATATAAGTGTAGTGTAGTTGTGCATGAGGTAAAGTCCAGTAGATGACCCTTTGCACAAAAGTGGAGCATCCTCCGATCCAGGAAATTATAGACCCATCAGTCTAACTAGCCTGATCTGCAAGGCCATGGAGTGGATTATCATGGACCTCATTAAAAAGGACATTGGCAACCTCCAGACACTTGATCCCACACAGTTTAGTTTAATCAAGGGGAGGTCATGCCTGTTAAATTTGGTCGACTTCTTTGAGACAGTCACCAAGGCCATGGACAAGGGGAAGATGGTGCACACCGCCTACCTTGACCTAGCCAAAGCCTTCAATACTATTCCCCACTCAGGTATAATAGATAAACTCTCTCAACTAGGATCAATCCATATGTTACCAGATGGGTAGCAAACTGGTTTACTGATAGAACCCACCTAATCAAAATAGGGGAAGCTACCTCAAGCAGTAGACCCGTAATGAGCGGAGTACCCCAGGGATCGGTCTTGGGGCCACACTGCTGTTTAAGATATGCTTTTCTGAGGTGCAGGGCAAAACCAGTGGGCTGTGGCTGACCAAGTTTGCAGATGACTGCAATCTGGGTGCTGTCATCAATTCCCCTGGTGATGTGGACATCATCCAAGATGGTCTCACCCAAACAAATGACTGGAGCCAGAAACATGGCCTCAGACTGAATGCCAAAAATTGCATCATCATCCCCTTTGGGGAGAATGACATCTCCACAAATTATCACACTGATAATGAGGTCCTAAGCACACAATCAGTAGTGAGAGACTTGGGCACCCAGGTTGATAGCAAACTGACTTTTGACCACCATATTTAATCCATTGTACGAAATCTTTCTACATGGTGCACCTCATCAGTAAGGGTATCTCATCCAGGGACAAGGTGGTCATAACATCCCTGTATTCTTTCCTTATAAGACCCATTATTGAGTACAATGCCCCTTTTGGCATGTACCTCATAAGGCACATGCAGCAGCTGGAGAGGCCACAGAGGTTCCTCACCAGGTGAATCCAGGGTCTCAAACATGTATCCTACACAGATAGGCTAAAGGCCCTGTCCCTCTACTCAGTCTCCTACAGACTCCTCAGAGGTGACCTCTGTGTGGCATACAAAGCAATCTCAGACCCTGCCTTGATAGGACTGGTGGATATCCACAAGTCAAGCTCAAATTGAGGAACCCACACTTGTGACCTCAACCTGGTCTGTGATATGAATAGGACTTGTTGGCAGGACAGATTTGTTTCCCAGAGACTCCACGTTTTGTGGAACAGACTCCAGCTCCATGTCAAGCAGAGTACCTCATTAACCCTTTTTAAGCGCAACCTGGATAACTGGATGGGAAACAGAAAATACACCCCTGGGATTCAACCTCTGTCCCTGCTGGACAGTGGCATAGGATGCTGACTTGTTGGAACATAGGCTAAATTCTTGGCTAGGTTTGTAAGGGCCTCAGGGCCAATAGCCTTGTAACTTCCTATGATACTTTGTTAATCTGATGTAAACATATCGAAGACTAATAAAGCTATGAGTAAATAGTCATCAAATTAAATATAGATGCAAAACTTGCATGCTGACTCATCAAAGGAGCCACAGCATATAAAATATCATAATCCTTTCTCAATCTGAACATTCCACAAAGCAAATTCTCTTCCACCAGGCACAGTTTTTCAGTAATGGCTCCCTCAGGTTTGGCAGTCTCTCTCTCTTCAGTCAATAAATTTAGGCAAGACTTTTTCAACATTCATTCAAAAAAGCATTTCATAAATGCTTCATATACCATGGCTTTATCTGATAACATCACGAGCCCACTAAACTCTCATTCCCTTCATCAGTTACAGACATGTCAGCACCAACCGACACATTTAACAATCTTACCTCAAACTTCCTTCTTAACTTTTACTTACACCACTCGTACACCCCGTTAACCTTCCTCTCACCACCATCTCCTCTGGCAAATATATACTTTTTTTCACATTTCTCCCCTTTGTACATACTGTAAATTTACATTCTACGCATAATGTTGTGTTACATTGCTTAAAATGCTTCAGGATCACTGTTTTACCAAACCATTGACACTGTCCTACAGCTTCAACCTTGATATAAGTCTAATGTGTTGATCCTACTAATATGTAATTACATTCCTAATACTGTTTGTTTTGTTTTTAACAACATTTAAGATCTTATCAGTGTTCAGTACTGCTTTATCTTCACTTTTGTTTTAATATAATTTGCTCTTTCCTGGCTGAGCCAGAAGATGTTCCATTTGGATCAGTCCTTTACCGCTGTCAACAAAGAATGAATAAATAATCATAGGTTCATAGGTTCATAGATTAGTACTAATCTATGAACCTATGAATAAATAATCAAATAAACAAACAAACAAATAAACAAATATAATCTTTGAGTGTACATGGGTCAGTATCCTGAACTCTGAATTGTCATTGTGGAGTTTCATTTTAATTTATAACCTCACTTGTGTTATTGCTCATGGAGACCTCAGCTTAGCAGCAAGTGACGTATAATGTGGGAATGGAGGACCATGGTTTGCAGAGTTAAAGATGCTTGTGAGTGACTTTGTTTTGCTTCAGTGCTGTAGTGTGCAATGTAGTGAAGAAATTTCAGAAATGCACTGGAATGCTCTGCAATAAGTGTAGTGAAGAACAGAGCAAGGTGAAAGGTTATGAAACGGACAAGAAACTCGGCACTGCATGGACCAAGAGTTCTTGTTTCTTATGAAAGTCTGTATCTGACATAAAGCTGATGATATTTCAGAAGTAAACAATTGCAGTATTAAAGAAGAAGAAATGGAGATCCTAGGGATGATGAGCAAATTGTTATATTACTGCTTTTCAGGTAAAAATTACCCAAGGACACAGTGGCAGCCATGTGTCTGTTACTAGAAAGAAATAATGTTTCACTATGGCATTGTATTTTGTAGAGCTGAAATAAATCATGATCAGCCCATCTAGTTCAAATGAATAAAGTTAATGTACACATTGATTTATTTATTTTTAATAAAATAGTTATTTGGGTATATAAAGACTAAAACCTTTCATTTACTGCATGTTAGAGCTAGAATGTGTGCTATTTGTCTGTCTGGGTATGTTTGACAGTGGTGCAAAAGGGAATATTGACTGAAAGAAAGCGAGGGAGAAAGAGAGGGGGTGGAGATCTCTACCAGTAGATATTGAGCAAATGCAGAGCACATGTAACAGTTTACTGCTTCCCAGAAAGAGCATACAATTTATGTACTATATAAGAGGAAACCTTTAGGTAACCTAGAAAACAGATAATGGTACCCAAAGGTCCACTGGACAGTACTGACCACTTCCAGTTGTGAAGCAAGAGCATTGAATGGTTAAGTGACATTTAAATAGTCACATGGTATATATGTAGAAATTCAACCCTAGTCTGTAGTAGTTGTTCTTCTTTCAGCTTTTCCCAGTTAGGGGTCACCACAGTGGAACTCCGGTCCGCTAATTATTGGCAGTAGAATTTTTTACGGGTGCAGAGGTGCCAGCTCGATGCCCAACCTTCAACGAAGGCACGCCCATTATACGCATGTCTTTCGAACGCCACTCGACCACGGGGAGGACATGCAGATGCCACACAGAAGGCGCTCCAAGAATCGAATGGGAAAACCTGTTGCTGGGAGGCAACAACGCTACCGCTGCACCACTGTGGCTTCTCAACCCTAGTCTGTAGGATGTGACTTATTCAAAGCTCATAACATACCCTGATTCTATACTATCAGCTCACTTTGTATAATGTAATTGATTACCCAAATATTCCAAAGATTTTCAATCACTATTCCAATAGTCAGACATAGATTTATGTTAGCTTTTGAGCAATGTGAATCTGGGATGGGATTTGTTAACATTAATAATGGCAGAGTGTATAAGCTACACTAAGCTGCACTATGACAGAAAGTTGCACATTACATGCCGGAATGTAAATACAAGATAACATTAAAAATTAATAAAAACGATGGCTTATTGCAAAAAATCACTGCCGTTCACTGCTTCATATATATTCAGACAGGATTTTGCACAGGATAGCTATAAAGCAACAGAGAGTTATATAGAACAGCGGTCATTATGCTGTTCACTAGTGTAACATACCTCCTGATTAAAAAGAGGACAATGGGAGAAGTACACTAAACATAACATAAGTGCGCATATAATAGAGAATAAGCATTTGGTACTAATTAACAAGCTATTGGTTGCAATGATCAACCTAAACGCAGTTTTGCATGCGAAATGCTGACCTCCCTTCTTTTAAATATTAATATTTAAATATATACTGGAGTATTAACAGTGAGTTTGTTATTTTAAATAGGACTCTTTGGCAACAGAGTGATGATTTGTAGCAGGAGCACACATAGGTCTTTATTAGTGACGGAATGGTGGCATTTAACTAGCTCACTGTTCACTGGTATTTGGTGTGGATATAGTGCAGTCTTATTACCCGTGATTCTCTGGATGCCATTCTTAGGTATCAACACAGATTATGTAACTCATTGTTATTTTCAGAGGTGTATCAGCATACATTTACTGTTTTTTATGCTTTTGACTAACCTGCAAAGGCTGGATTGTGTGCATTTTTCAGATTTGTAGGAATACGTTACTTTGGCAATGAAATAATTACAAAAACAGGAAAGAAACTACATCTTAACATAATGAGTAATACATCTCAGGTATTGGAAAAGTATAGCTGCAGTAAGGGAATCAAGCAGACATAACCTGCAACTGTACATCCTAGAGAAGTAGCACCCTAGCATTTATATGTATATTTATTTGACTTGTTAAACACGTAGGTGTGATAGTCCTCAAGCCTTTTTCAGCTACAAACCCTGGCCACTAAGCTGTATATAAATACAAAAATGCTTAACATGTATTTACAACAATACAAATAGTAACTATACAATGGTAACAAACCAAAGAAAGTTGTAACCATGCAGTATTATGCAGACTATTGAAATAACATGCAAACAAAATAATTATAGGTGTAGATTTTTGTAAAGTGTTGTAATATGATATAGATTGGTAATAGGGTGATTTGTAGTCTTAGGGAGGGGGATAACAGCAGCATGGTTCAATTATTTGGCAGGGGTACCTGTGGTTAGTGATAGAATAAAAATGTATTTAAGTGGTTTGGGAGATTTTGTCTTCTTCCAGCTACCAGGGAGATGAGAAAGGAGTCTGTGGCAAAAAAAAAAAAAAACAGTTTTAATCTCACACAGATATGATGAACTTAGTGGGGAGCATGAAGCTTGCAAGGGAAGTTGTCCTTACTTGGAGTTATCACTTGGAAGAATAAGAAAAAACCCACTGGACTTCTCGTCTTGGACCAATGTAAGAGTTATATGGGGCAATGGTAGGCACAAATTGAAAAGTTAGCGCAACATATGAATGTGACAGCATCTCCTTTAGTGGAGTATATTGAATGCACAACAGACAGCCCCCCACAAAAATTGGGGTAAGAGACTGTAGGTTTCTGTTCTTTAGATGTCTTTTCTTGTAGATAACTTTGAGTAATTTGAGTAACTTTAGCAAGAATGGAAAACAGTAATGAGTGAAAAGGCGCACAGAAGGATCCATGTCAGTGTTTAGTGGGCAGTTTGTACTATGACACATCCAATATTTAAAGTAAAATTAAAAGCACAACAAATGAAAGATTATTGATGAAGATGGGTATTTATTTTGCTTCCATTGTCAAGTATCTGATCTATGTTTGTGCTTCAGACACATCGTGAACATCATCCAAGCCTGATCTTTGTCAGTTTGTCAACTGACCAAATTATTAAATGGCTAAATGTATAACTTTAAATATCAAAATGTACAACATCAAAGAAGAAAAATGAGCATTAGATGTTTTATCTGAGATTATGGAACAGCGTTAATCAGAGAATTGGCCCTTTCCTCACTGTAGTGCATTCTTGGAATTGATGTACATAATTAGCAGGGAGTATACCCCACTGCAAAAAAGCTGTTTTTTAAATAGTTTTGATGTTTTGCACTTCAGTGTGTTTGACTCGATGTTTAACCACTTGATGTGTAGTAATTTCAATCTTCTGAACTAGACCCCATTCAGGCCTTAACTCCTCCCGCTTGTCTAGTAGACAGTGTGCATGCATGTGCGTGTGTGTGTGTGTGAGAGAGTTTTTGTTTTCTTTTGCTTACTATGTCCAACATCCTGCTAAATTCAGTACCTCCACAGCCTTGATTGTATGATGCTGAAGTCACTTCAAGACCTATACAAGTGAGACATTGTGGATGGTATGTGTCTGCTTAATTGTTGGTCAGATTTTACTGCCTTTACAAAAAGAGTGAGACAGGATTTACAATGCCTGACAGTGACTGCTGAGATGCAGTCTTTATTCCTGTGCTATAGCTAAACTATAGAATGCTGTACTAGAACAAAGTACTAGAATAGAGAATTCCAAGAAATTCAAGATTGCACTAAAAAAAAAACCTTAACTCATACACCTGTCTATGCTCTAAAGCAAATATATAACCCACACCTATCCCTCTTAACCTTTCACAGTCATCATCATGATCAGTTTTTATTCCAACATCCACCTGTGCCCCTTTTCTTTACTCACTCACCTCTACCTCCTACATAATTTTAATCCCTACTCCCCCACTACGTCTTATCTTAAAACTTCTTCTTGCCCAATTTCTTCTACTTTCCTACTGACTTATTCCTTAACTCATCTGTCGCTCGACGATGAACAGGTGTGGTAGTTCATTTACTCTGATGCTTAGATGCTTTATTACATAGAAATGCATCAGGATGGATAGCAGCATCATAAAATATAAACAAACTGATTAACAGACAGACCTTACAGACATACATGCTTACATCTCAACAGCTTAATAAAAATGGCAGTCGGGCTTGCACGTGCTCAGTATTTATACACTTATGCAAGCCCTTAGATAGCTTCTTAAAGATACATAAATGCACATTGATCTATAACCTCCCTCTTAAAATGATTGCCCTTAGTTGAAAACAACATTAGAGTTAGACATGCATTACTATAGACATTAGAAACAAACACAATGTTCATGTCCAAGTTGCCATGTATTTATACCATGGTCTGGAGATGCATCCGGATCTTGTAACATAACAATCTAGACTGGGTTTAGCAACAGGGACAGTCTTTGGTGAACAACTTGTATCAGGAACCTCTGGATTCATCACAGAAATGGGAATATTCTCTGGAACTTCCTCTGGAACTGGAACACAAGATAACTCCCTCTGAGATAGAGTCTTTCTCACAGGCTATATGCTGTGGTATAGGCTCAGACACCGGCATCAAATGTTTGTGATTCCGCCTAAACTCTACTCCTTGTGATTCCACAATGTACGATCTCAGCTCTGGACAAATATTCTTCATGACACCAGTCTGATCATAACCTTTGGATGTTTGCATCCTTACCACTTCTCCTTCTCATAATGGATTGAACGGTTTGCTGGTCTTATCATAGGAGGACTTCTGGTTAAATGCTTCTTCAACAGACTGTTTTTCACTGACTTATTGTTCTTGACACATGGAACCAACAATTAACAACTGATTGGTGATGTGGTTCTGATTTGTCTCGACAGAAGTCTTTGGGTAGGTGAACCCAGATGCTTATCACGAGGAATATTTCTGAGATTCAAGAGTTTCAGGAAAACATTACTGTCTCATTTTGACTTATCTAATAACTGTTTTGCACTTTGAACTGCACGTTCTGCCAAACCATTTGACTGTGGATACTCTGGGCTACTCTTGACATGAGTAAAGTCCCACTCTTCTGCAAATCTTTTGAACTGGTAGCTTGTAAACTGTGTGCCATTGTCAGAAATAAGTTTGTGTGGACTACCATGGACTGCAAAATGATGCTTCATCTTAGTAATGACAGTATTGGGTGCTAGATTGGGAAGTAGGTTAATCTTGAACCAATTTGAATGAGTCTACTAACACCATGTAATGTTGACCATTCCCTTCGAAAATGTCAGTAGCTACTCTCAACCAAGGTAGTTCAGGAATATGGTTTAGCTGAAGAGGTTCTTTCTGTTGATGTGACTTTGTACTACTGCACACAGAGCAAGATGATAACACCCTCTCAATATCTTGTGACATAGAAGGCCAACATACTATACCTCTTGCCCTTCTTTTGGTAGAGTCTGCTCCTGGCTGACCATGTTGCAAGATAGTAATGTACTCTTGTTGCAAGGACTTTGGAACAATTACTTTCATACCTTTTATAATGATACCATTGTCAGACAAAATCTCATCTCTGTATGGAAAATAAGGTTGCACTTCTTGAGGTAAACTAGATTACTTTGACAGCCATCCTTGTTATATAAAGTGGTTGTTGAATACAGTGGTTGAGCCTCTGTAAAACTGGATCTGTGGCTCTATGATCTCTCAGCTCATCAAGATGTGTGGAAGAAACATTTCTCTCATCCATGACTTCAGAATCAAGATTCTCATTCTCATACTGTTCAGTGGTGTTTCTGGGTGATCTGGACAGTGTATCAGAAAGATAAACAAGCTTGCCATTCTTGGAGACAAGAGTGGAATTTACTTTTGCAATCTCAACATCATGCATTGCAGTCTGTCTGGAGCTGTATACATAGGCTTTCTCAAAATAGTGACTAGAGGTTGGTGGTCTTCCATAAACATAGTCATGGAACTTTGAACATGCAAACACAATTGCCCAAAGCTCTTTCTCAATCTGAGCATACTGCATTTCAGTTTGGGAAAGAGCTCTCAATGCATAGGCAACAGGTTGACCCTCTTGAAGAATGACTGCACCTAGACCAAACTTCAAAGCATCACATGCAAGGGTAACTGGCTTGTGAACATCATAGTATCTGAGAGATGGTGGACTGGAAATTCTCTGTTTCAGGACATCAAATGCTCTTTTGTGCTATTCTAACCAAGACTAGGATACATCTTTATGTGTGAGCTGTCTGAATGGTGCTGATATTTGACTCAAGTCTGGAATGAACTTGCCTAGGTAGTTAACCATGCCAAGAAAACATTGTAGGGCTTGAACATTGTCTGGAGCTGACATTTCGAGAATGACTGTTTGCTTAGAAGGATCTGATAGCAGGCCTGAACTGGTAAATAAATGACCAACATAAGAAACTTCTCATAGCCTGAATTTGCATTTCTGTGGATTGAGCATAAGATTCACTTGATGTGCTCTTTCCTGAACTTTTTCTGAGATTTGTATCATTCTCAGCTTCACCATTACTTCCTACTAGTATGTCTGCTACTATAATAGCACAAGGATACCCAGAAAAAATTTGCTCCATTGCACGTTGAAAGACTTTGCTTGCAGTATTTATCCTAAATGGCATTCTCAAAAATCTGTACCTTCCAAGTGGAGTACGGAAAGTAGCTAGCAATGAGGATTTCTTGTCAAGCAAAATTTGTCAAAATAAACTCCTCACATCTAAGGCAGAAAAAAACAGTGGCATTTGCTATAAGGGCAACAACTTCTTCAACTGTACGCATTGGATGATGAGGTCTTTTTAGTGCTTTCTTCAAATCTCATGGATCAATACATATTCTGATGTCATTTGAGCTTTTCTTATGAGCTATCACCATGAAAGATACCCAGTCAGTTGGTTCATCTACTGGACAAATCATACCTTGTTGCACTATTTTATCTGGCTCGGCTTTGACTCTTCTGCATAGCTATCAGAACTTTCTGGGCTGGCCTGATAACTGGACTTACATCTGGGTCTAACTTTGTGGAGTACACAACTTGAAGCTTGCCTAATTTGTCTTTGAAAAGATCAGCATAGGTAGAAAAAATATGTTGGGTGAAATTAGAGTAGTGGTCTTTCAAGCTAACACAATGGACTTCCTTATTAAATGAAAGCAGTCCTATTTTCAAACTGTCTCTGATCCCTAATAATGACTGGACATGATTCTTGACCACATAAAATAACAAGTCATAACTTCTACCAGCAGAGTAACATGAAAGCACTACTGAGTCTTCAGTTTGAATTTCTTCACCTCCATAAGCAACAAGCTTTTCACGCTTTGCCAAATCAAGCCTTTCACCATTACATACTCTAGCAAATGTTTTTGCTGACATAACATTGCACTTGGAACCTGTGTCAAGTTTGAGTTCTATGGGTTTTCCATTTATCTGAACAGTACAAAATACTTCATTATTTGCCATTAAATCTTCTGCATTGACTGTTTCATTAAGCACTGACACACCATCAACATAAAAAAAGTAAGGTTGCAGCTTTCTAAATGATCAACTTGTTTCTTTGAATGTTCCCTTTTAATAAAAGAATGTGTGCCCTTTGATTTACTAAACCTCTTGAAATGATTCCATTTATTGCATTTGTGACATTGCTGACCAAAAGCTAAACATTTTTCCTTTTTAGACTCATGATTTCCACCACAGTTATGACAATTGTCAATGAAACTAGATCGGGGCCCATGCTTTGAGTTTGCTGACTTAGTCTTATGCTTCACTGAGACTGTGTGAACTCTGGAACTTGCTGGAAAGCTCTGGGGTTTACCAGTGAGTGTTGTAGGGGCTACAGTTGCTGCCATGTGCTTGGGCCTGTTTCTTTTAACCACTTGCTGCATACTATCAATATGAGCTCTAGAAGTTACTAGAAGCATGCATCTCTCATTTGTAAGCATATTTGTGTGCTTTTCTGTGAGCTCATATATCTGACAAATCTCAATGGCCTTATTCAATGTTCAGTGTTAAATCACTGTCACGAAGCAAAATCTTTCTAACAACATCATCCTTAATACTACACATATATCTGTCTTTTATCAGCTCATCCCTTAAATCACCAAATCTGCATGTTTTAACCTTATTTCTCATGTCTGTTATATATGCTACAAAAGTTTTACCAGGCTTTTGATCCCTTGTGTAAAATAAATACCTTTCCATTGTAATTTTTGTCTGGGGGTTACCCATTTCCCTAAATTTACATTTCAAGCACTCAGGTTCCTCCCTTGACTCAGCTGGTAAAACAGTATGATGGTTTCCTCCTCTCCTGCATGAATGCTCCCTTTCAATGGCTTCTCACCCAGCTAAATCAAGCAGAATAAATGCTTTTGTATGGTCATCTTTCTCAGAAAATGCAGCTTGTATGAAAATGTCCTACTCTTGCTCAAAAACTCTCCAGTTCTCTGCAATATTATTGTCAAACACAAGTGCACTGGGTTTTCAAAATCTGTCTGTCATGCCAACAAATTGTGCCCAAACACACTGAAAAATATGGCCCTTGTAATTGTGTATGAGCAAGTTTGCTGTGTGCGTTTGTAATAACATTCAAATGCACAATAAACTTTTTGAAATACTTTACTTTGCGAAATATGCTCTGAAATGGCTGTATCTTGCAAAACAACTTGACTGTTATACTACACAAACATGCAAACACTTCATACACTTCTGATAACTTGGATATCTTTAATTAATATGAAAAATATGTGCTTAGCAAAAATGTGGTTGTTTCCTTTTGTTTTATTAATTTTATGCAATTCAGACTTTATTTCAAACATTTTCTGTAGTGATTAGAATATTTTTATCAATATCGGACATATTGGTCTTTTTAAATATTGTGCAGAGTGTTCTGTATGCCTCATTTCATATTTTGTGAAAAATAATTTTTTGAGCAAGTTTTAACATTTGAAAGTTGTTTCTGATCTGTTTTGCGAATTACACGTGCATAGGGATGATCCACTCTTTTATATTCCACCAATACCAACCGGATGCCTCTCGGACTTAAATTGGTGAAACTAGAACTCTTTCTGACAAGTCATTTTAGCCATGCCTCTTGTGACACCATGTCCTTTTAGACATCCCATGTCTGACACCATGTCACTTGTCCTTCTCTAACATAGATGATGAACAGGCGGGGTAGTTCGTTTAGATGCTTTATTACATAGAAACACATCAGGATGGATAGCAGCATCATAAAATATAAACGAGCTGATTAACAGACAGACCTTACAGACATACATGCTTACATCTCAACAGGTTACTACAAAATGGCAGTCAGGCTTGCAAGTGCTTGTTATTTATACAGTTGTGCAAGCTCTTCGATAGCTTCTTAAAGATACATACACACACATTGACCTACATCATCTCTCAAATAGCCAACATCTTATCCTTACTTTTTCCTTTAGCCCTCCACCTCATTACCACTATTAATATCCTTCAATATAAATCACCTTCACCTTCTCCGGTTACTATCAAATGTTTATTACATTACTATTCTTGAATCTGCTTATAATCTACCAGCAACTGTATTTTTACATATCTCTTTCATTTATATTTTGTTAAACAGATCACAGCTCAAGTGCTATTTCAGCAGCTTCATTGTAACTCATACAAATTACTGTAATGATTTTTGCAATTCTACATAAGTTTTCTTTTATATATATGTAATATCTTTACTATGTTAAATGTCATTATTAAACATTACTGGAGCATTTCTCCCCAGGCCTTGGCTGAAAATGGGTTTTTGACCTAGCTGGACTTCCCCAGTCACCAAATGACAATAAATAGATAAATCTGGGGGCTGTTGGAGCTTATGTTCTATAAAATATTATTTTGGAAAAATGCAGTGCTTGTTTGTATTGTGTAGACATTTTAGTACTTGCAGTTCAGTACCACACAATTTGCAACTCACGTATTTGCAATGTGGTGCAAGCCCCCCTGCTCTCCACCTCTGGGGATCTGCACCCCCACACTCCTTGCAAACTTTATATTCCAACTCGAGATCGCACTACTGTGAGGAAAAGGATAAATTTCCTGATCCGCACTGTACCTCAGTCTCTGTTTGTTACATCGACCATGTATTTGCGAATGCACATTGGCATTCCCTGCACAGGATACTCAGAGATTTAGACGTCAGCAATATGGGACTCAAGCAACTTAACGTTTGACATTCTCATTTTTGCCGAACCTTCTTTCTCCATTTTAAAGGTAAACTGAATTTTCATGTACTTAAGTTCATGCAATATGAGGAATTGTAGACAATTTTTTGTGTTATGGGCTTTGGTATGTCAGTTAATTATAGGATAATTTATATAACACACACACGCACACACTTTTATCTATATGTATATCTATGTCTACATCTAGACATACTGAGGAATACTTAAGTAGCTTGAGACATCAGTCTTATAAAATAATGTGATTTATTTTTTACAGACAGACTTAAATGTTCAAGTTCTAATCAAATATAAAATCTTATGCTTTAGTTCAATACACAACAGTGTCTCTGAATTTCTCTGGTAGGAACAATTTCCAGTTTCATGTTTTAGGTCTTCCTTCACTGTGGGGAATTCCCTTTTCCATAGTTCCTGCTCTGGTCACCACATTCCCTTTCACAAAGGGCAAATGATCTGTGCTTGGGTTTCTCTTACACCTTTGATTATACTGCATCCATAATCTCATTCCCATATTGCAACAACTAGGTATCTTATTTATTTAAAGAAAGAGGTACACTTAAAATGCTATTCATTTAAAGCAAATCATCTTTATTTACACAGGATTATAACACTGCTATATACATTATTTACACAATTGTATCAACACTTTTGTGCTACTTGTACCCTCTCAACGTTTGTGAAATATCATGCGATGCTACAGTGGACCCTCCCATCTTGAAACACTTTGCTTCATGCTGATTAGATTAGCTGTGTGCCTGAGCGATCTGTTTTGTAGTGGGCCAAGTTAGGCCAATGTAGTTCTGTTTATTTGGATATTTGTAGCCTCCTCAGTGAAGTTACAGCTTTAGCCACCATTAACCTTCTTACTAGATCCTCAAGCCTTTCGCTGGGCTGCTGTCACCTTTTATACCTCTGTTCTGCTTCTTACAATTGGTGTAATATCACTTGTATACTTCAGTTTTGAGATTGACAATATGCGATTGCTGCACTCTTTTTGACTCCCTCTGTTTTTATCCATTTCTTCACTACTTCCTGTATCAATGTCCTTTGGGGCTCTGGTATTCTTAAAGTTAGGTTTTCTCTTGGAATTGTTTTAATCTGTTGTTGAATCAAACTTGTTATATCAGGTAATTTAAAATGTAGTCATAGAGGTCAGCTTTCTTTTTTTGCTGATAAACTAACTATGGAGTTTTAGGTTTCCTTCCATGATATGAGAGCATTAATATAGTGGGTGGTATTCAGAAGTATTCCTAATGCTGCCCTGCAGTAATAATTAATGTGTATTAAATCGCATGACATGGCCTGATACTGATTAGTGATGCATGACCACAGACATAATGTCATTATATCACGAGTTGGGCTGGATGTTATGGAATTACAGATGTGATAATACAGATGTACTGTACTGTAAAATGAACAGTGCTGATACATGACCCAAAGTGAAACTGCCAGGGAAGTTGCATACTCAATGTCATCCACATTCACATGCAAAACAAACCTCATTACTGCAGTATGGGCACTGACAGCAGCCCATATACTGACTCTAGTCCCCAAATGACTTAACCATCTTGCAAGAAGATTTGTTTCAAATAAATAACTGGCGCCAAAATCATGGACTGAAACTAAATATCAAAAAATGCATTATTGTATTCTTCGGGAAGCCATCTACCCCAAGGAACTACCACATTGATAATATGCTGCTAAGAGATGACCTAGTTGTTCGTGATTTGGGAGCTTATGTGGACAGTGACCTAACGTTTGACCAACCTGTGTCGACTGTTGTAAGAAAGTCCTTCTGTAGTGCACAGCTTATAAATAAAGGCAATGTGTCTAGATCTAGGGGCATCATTGTCCTCCTTTACTCAGTCCTTATTCAGCCAGTCATTGAATATAATGCCTCCTTTGGCATGTATCTGTCCAGACACATGCAACAACTGGAATGCCCACAGAGATACCTTACTAAAAAGGATACAAGGCCTAAACAACACATCCTACATGGACTGATTCAAAACCCTGTCACTGTACTCTGTATCCTACAGACTGCTAACAGGTGACCTGTGTCTGGTATACAAGGCATCCTCTGACCCATTACTGTTGAATTTAAAGCACTTCAACAAGTCAAATGGCAACAGAAATATCTATGGATGTAAACCTCTTCAGCAACAGCAAGAGAATGGTTTGAAGGGAGATGTATATATCACAGAGGATACTGCTGCTGTGAAACAGATTCCCCAGCCACATAAAACAAAGTTAATCCCTGTCCGTATTCAAGTACAACTTAGATCTATGTATGGGAAATAGATAATTTACCCCAGGACTGCTCACTGTGCAACTAATGGACAGAAGCAGCTCCAAAATGCTTTATCTTATGCATGGGTCCCCTCAAATTATCTTTGGTATTATACAAGTTATTCCCATTAGGGGTAATATAAAATTATCAACCATGGGATGGGTAAGGATAGTCTATAACCAAATGGGATAGGTTATTTCCAGCACAAAAAGAGAACTTGACTAGGCTTAAAATGGTCTGCAAGGGCAGCTAGCCTAGTATTTCACTATGAATGTATGAACCTGTACAAGGACACCACGACACACTGCTGATTCAGTTTATCATATAAATAGGGAGGAAAGAGGGAGCTGCAGGCAGAAATGGGGAACAACAAACAGAGAAACTGAAAGGAGGACAATGTTAATGACGGACTGGAGGAAGGAAAGTAGAGTATACTACTTTTAGGGACAAGTGCCTCTGTTTTCTTTTTTCAAGAAGAGTACAGGGTAATGGTAATAAGGAGCAAGTGCATGTTTCAAGGAGGGTATAGGGAAGGTGACAAGGGCACATGAAGAAATGTATGACATAAGTAAAGTCTGATACGTTAAGCGAGCAACAAGGGACTGACAAAGAAGGACACCTGGTATTGAGGAGGAGTGTGTGACAGACAGTGGATGGGTAGTGACACAAAAAGATCAGCACCTGATGGATGGGACCAGCTAGACATGTGACTCAACCAGACACACAAGGAAACATTTTAAGGTGCAAGTATGGCCATCCAGCTACTGGTCCATCTCAGTCCTTTGTAGTCACCGCACTGCCTACACCAGTTGACACAGGATGCACCCCTCCACATCCTTCTGAGGTAAAAAGACTTGGCCTACTCATGAGAGATGGCCATGGTGGCCATTAGTGTGTCCTGCAGGCCACTTTCCACAAGCTGACATTAATTATCATGCTGAGAGGCATGCCTGAGGACTGCTGGAGACCAAGCAGCTGGCATGGGAGCAAGTGCATTGCCTTTCCATGCAGGACATGTTGCTTATCATGTAGAAAAAGAAAATAAATGGGGAAAAGTAAAACAACAATGATAAAAAATAAAGAGACCAGAAAACAAATACAAACGATTAGTAAAACGTGGCACACAATATTGAAATATTACACTATTACCAGCAATGTATTACCCTTCCACCTAAAAGGCTGTCTTTTCTGCTTTCACAGACCATCTAGTTTGCCTGTATCTTCTGGGTCAGTGGTAACATAAAACAATAATCAGCACAGGATATCCCAGACAAATAAAGGTAGATATAGCTACAGATGCTAGGCCTTTTGTACAGTGCCAAACCAAGATCAGAGTGCTTACAAAAACTAGGTGTCTGTATTTCCCTAACCTCTTCTTCCCATTGGTGGAGAAGGTCTGGTAGACACCTGCCACTAAATATGGGGCTGCAGTGGTCCCTACAAAATTTGATTCCAGTCACACCTCTCAGTGCCCTGGCTAGTTGCTGCGAGATTTCAGTTTTGTAAAGGGTGCCATCATACTCCCCCAGTAGGTACTTCATATGGTCCCTGCACAGCAGCTGGAGGAAAATGTTACATTCCCTGCTGCACAGTGCAGGACCCCCACTATAGTTAGAGCCTGAAGAGGCCATGTCCATTCTACAGGTTTGAAACAGGAAAAAACACTATAATGCCATTTTAACCTTCTTATTTTCTACCAGTTCTTCTTGGTTTTCTTGTACTTTTATACCTAGGTCATGACTGAAAAGGGTCAGTAGACCATCTCACTTACCCAGTAATCAAATTAAGTAAATAAATAAAATTGGGATTACAAGAGAAAGAACCTACACCACAAGGTACTTATGTGCCCATATGCAATTGGCATAGAGCAGAGAGTGTGTGTGTGTGTGTGTGTGTGTGTGTGTGTGTGTGTGTGTGTGTGTGTGTGTGTGTGTGTGTGTGTGTGTGTCACACTGTGATAGGATTAATAACTATGGTCTAGCAGTGCAATATGTATGCTCTCATGGTTGGTCATATGTAGAGGCAATCTAGGCAGCCACCTAGGGCATCAGTCTGCTTGAAGGAGCCCACTATTTATTTATAAGGCCTTCTTTAGCTATGTTAGAAACCTAGGAGGAAACTCCCAGATATGCTCAGAATTAGTTCAAAATGATGTGAAAATTACTGAACCTACACACATTGCCAACATACTGGCTGACAGGTTCAGTGCAAACTTCTCCCCCCACCCCAAAAGGAGAGATATCTATTCCAGAGGATTGTAGCCCCCCAAACATCTCCAACGCCCAGGTGAGAACTGCCCTCACTAAGGCAAAAAACACAGCATCCATGAGACCGGATGGTGTCCCCGGCTGTGTGCTTCACAAACTCAACGAGGAATTAAACCCACAGTTAGGACAGCTGTTTAATCTTAGCCTCACCTCAGGATACGTACCCAAGGAGTGGCGCACGGCGACTGTGGTCCCACTTCATAAGGGCGGTGCCTCCACAGACCCTGGAAATTACCGCCCCATTAGCTTGACAAGCCTTATCTGCAAAGCCATGGAGAGGATCATAATGGAACTCATAAATAAAGACATAGGGAACTTGCAGACTTTGGATCCAACCCAGTTTGGCTTTGTCAAAGGCAGATCCTGCCTCTTAAACTTGGTTGACTTTTTCGAGACAGTCACCAAGGCCATTGATGAGGGAAAGGCAGTCCATACAGCCTACCTCGACCTGGCAAAGGCCTTTGACACAATACCCCACTCAGGTATCATCGAAAAACTCATCAGCTTGAATGTAAACCCATACATCACAAGATGGGTTGCAAACTGGCTAAGTGACAGAACCCACAGGGTCAGAGTTGCTGGAGCCATGTCAGACTCAAAGCCTGTCACATGTGGTGTCCCACAGGGCTCAGTCCTGGGTCCACTCTTGTTCGGCATCTACTTTTCTGAAGTACAAGCAAACACAGGAGGGTTATGGCTGACAAAGTTTGCAGATGACTGCAAACTGGGCGCCATAGTCGAAAACACATCTGACACAGATATCCTCCAGAAGGGCCTCACAGAAACGGATAACTGGTGCCAGAGCCATGGCCTGAAGTTAAACGCCAAAAAATGCATAGTCATACCCTTCGGGAAAAACAAGGTTACCCCTAGCTACCATATAGGTGGCAATCCACTGAGCACAGAAAAAGTCATCAGGGATCTGGGGACCCAGGTTGACAGTAGCCTTTCGTTTGACACTCATGTTGCTAAAGTAGTTAGGAAAACCTTCTATATCGCCCACCTGATCATGAAGGGATTCACATCTAGATCAAGGGAGGTCATCGTCCCCTGTACTCATCACTCATTAGACCTATGATTGAGTACAATGCCCCGTTCGGAATGTATCTGACCAGACACCTGCTGCAGCTTGAAAGGCCCCAAAAGTTCCTCACCAAAAGGATAAAGGGTCTCAAAAATGTGTCTTATGCTGCCCAACTGAAAGAACTCCAGCTCTATTCAGTCTCATACCGCTTGCTCAGAGGTGACCTGTGCCTGACATATAAGGCCATGTCAAACCCAGATTTGATGAATATGCTTCACCTCAAAAAATCAAGATCCCTCAGAACCACAAGGGCGGGAGACTTAAACCTTGACACGGTTATAAACAGAACGTGCTGGAGGGACAGATTCATCACCCAGAGACTCCCTGTGTTGTGGAACAAAATCCCGGTACATGTGAGGCAGAGCACCTCGCTGGCCTTGTTCAAGAGGAATCTTGACCAATGGATGGGATCGCAGATATACCCCAGGGATTACTTCAGGGTCACTGCTTGACAGAGGCACAGCAAAATGATAGGCATAGTTTTTATTCAAACTAAAGGGGTGGCGAAAGCCACATAACTATGGGCTAGGCTTATAAATGCCCTTGGGCAGATAGCCTAGTATGAACATATGAACCTATGAACCTATTGTTTAAGTAATCAAACACTGCATTTCTTTACTTTAACTAAATTAACCTGTGGTGATGAAAAGCAGCTGCAATATGGTCAGTGTCCTGGGGCGGTTCTGTAAAGCTGACCATTCAACTCACTTTGCAGGCTTTCATCTGTGTCCCACCCACAATCTTCTTGATTAATTATCTGGTGTAGATCATGGGTGATATGAACCAGGAAACCTTCTTCTTCTTTCGGCTGCTCCCATTAGGGGTCGCCACAGCAGATCAACTGTTTCCATTTCTTCCTGTCCTCTGCATCTTGCTCTGTCTCACCAACCACCTGCATGTCCTCTCTCACCACATCCATAAACCTTATCTTAGGCCTTCCTCTTTTCCTGTTACCTGGCAGCTTCATCCTTAGCATCTTTTTCCCAATATACTCTGCATCCCTCCTCAGCACATGTCCAAACCAACGTAATCTTGCCTCTCTGGCTTTGTCTCCAAACCTTCCAACCTGGGCTGACCCTCTAATATATTTATTCCTAATCCTGTCCATCCTCATTACACCCATTGCAAATCTTAACATCTTCAACTCTGCCACGTCAAGCTCTGACTCCTGCTTTTTTGTCAATGCCACTTTCTCCAACCCATACAACATAGCTGGTCTCACTACCCTCTTGTAGACCATCCCTTTCACTCTTACTGGTACACGTCTGTCACAAATCACTCCTGACACTCTTCTCCACCCACTCCACCCTGCCTGTATTCTCTTCTTCACCTCTCTTCCACACTCACCATTACTCTGAACTGTTGATCCCAAGTACTTAAACTCATTCACCTTCGCCACCTCTACTCCCTGCATCCTCACCATTCCTCTATCCTCCCTCTCATTCACACACATATATTCTGTCTTAGTCCTGCTGACCTTCATTCCTCTACTCTCTAGAGCATATCTCCACCTCTCCAGGGTCTCCCCCACCTGTTCCCTACTCTTCACTACAGATCACAATGTCATCTGCAAACATCATAGTCCACGGGGACTCCTGTCTTATCTTGTCTGTCAACCTGTCCATCACCATTGCAAATAAGAAAGGACTCAGAGAGTGAATGGTATAAATAAGATGTGAAGAGAAGCTGAAGTTTCTTTTAATGGTAGCATGAGATAAGTTTTTTTAATGCTAGTGGGCAACTATTTTGTCAGTGAATGGCTATGCAGAACTGGTCTTGTTTTGAATGGTACATAGGTTATGTTGCTTCTTCTTCTTTGAACAGATTGTACCTGTTATAATAGTAAAGTTTAGGTGAATGTGAATTTGTATCTCCTTTTAGTACCTAGGTGGTGCTATGCCATTCTTTTCAGACACGGGAGGGACTGGAGAAGCTGGTTAGTACCAAATTTACTCTTTAAGGTTTGTTTATCCTTTGGTATAGTTTCTATGATGTGCAGTAGTTGTCCCTTATTTTGTTATGTAGGTACAACTCTAATAACTAACTTTGGTTAAGTCTACTTTTTGATGTAATGGGTTCCGAACATAACAAATAGAAAAAATATGTAAAAGTTTTGGAAGTTTTTCTGTTGGGATTTTTTGTGGTGTGACTATGTGCTTTTTACTTGATCACTGTTTGGAGGGAAAGTTTGCGATGACAAATGTTATTAACTGTTTTTGGTGATCTGAAGGTGAACCTCAGGAAGGCTGCTGGTCCTTATAAAATACTGGGCAAAGTACTTAAAGGCTGTGCAGACCAACTATGCTCAGTTCTAACTGATATTTTCAAAACCTCCCTTATTCTCGGTAAAGTTCCTCTTGCTTCAAGGTGACGAATATTGTTCCTCTCCCCAAAAAAGCTAATCCAGCCAGCCTGAATGACTACAGACCAGATGCTCTAACTTCAAATGTCATGAAATACTTTGAGAGGCTGGTTATCTGCTGCAGGACCACCAGCTATTTAAACAGCTTCTACCTATACTTATAAACTCTGATACCACCACAGATTATTTAGTCAGTAATCATTCACAATAAGAAGCTCAGCTGAAAAGTGGGCAGTATCTTTATTCTTTGATGTAACAATATATTTTCTTATTCATGTGCAATTGCCTGCTGTTTGTCTGATGCAGATGAACAAAGGAAGACAATCTCAACATGTGCAATCCTTCTCTGTCATGCAGCTATGTACAGTATTCTTGTTATGACTGTCTGAGGGGCTTGTGTGTTTTTGCTGTTATTACCGATTTATTTATCCTACTGTGGGTCTTGTATTGAAACATTTTTTTAAATTGAAATGTTGTACTGTTCTTGTTATCCTTGGTTCCTATGTACTCTCTGGTGACTTGGAATTTCTTTTAGACTGCACTTTTATAGTTCTAAATGACAATAAAGTTTACTTTGACTTTGACTGTTTACTGAGCAGTTGTATGCCTAAGGTACCTGTGGAGTACAGAACTGTTATGCCAGCATTTATGATACAAACCACTTTCTTCTAGAAACTGTAACCATTTCTGAATGCATTAGACAATTTTGTGGTATTGATATATGGGAAGGAATTAAAAGAGCTATTAGATTTTGGAAGTATGGTTATGTGGGGGGGGGGGGCAGCAGACTGATGCACTGTTATGAAAATATAGTCATGGTATAGAGAAATGGATAGGTGCAGAATTTTCAAAAGAAAGTAGAATCTTACTTTGGCTGGAAAGGATCGAAAATGTGTGCAGTATCTGAATGCTGTAACTGAATCTTAGCAGAAAACAATACCGAGTCTTATCAGAAAGTCGTCATTATTCAGTTAGTCAAAGAAGTCAGTGCAGACGTTAAAAGGGAAGAACCCATAATGCATTATGTGTAACTTTGTCAGAAGATTCCAGCCATTAAATTAATGGGGAATATATTTCTGGAGGCAAACAGAGAATGATACCTGTATAAATAAACACACTAAACAGAAGAGTGGGAACTAGAATAGAATCTGTAATGTCAAAACAAGTACTGGTCAAATACAGGAATCTCGGTAGTAGGCACTTCAAGAGACAGAAGTAACTGAGGTAAAAAGGAATTGCCAAAGTCAAAAGCAAAACAACATCATTAAAAAAAGCTGCCTTTTGTGGAGAATGGAAGAAAAGTAAAATAAGCACCTATTTATATTTGTAGGCAAAGAAGCAGTACCCAAACAAAATGGGAGAATAATTTGTTAAGCAGGACCAGACAAAATATAGCCAGAAAGGAAGATCAGTGATCTGCCCTGATAAACAAATGTAATCAATCAGTAAATAACTATCAGAGTTACCTGGTGGTAATGATAATATAACATATACGTATGGTCTGATGAAGCACAAATTAGTGTGAAAGCGCTTACTGTTTATTAAAGTGGATTTTATTTAGTACTCTTCAGTTGTGGCGTGGTGTTTTTCATTTTTTTATTTGGATAATATAACATCATACTGGAACTTTGTCAGGGGGTTAAGATAAATCTAAAACCAGACAAGATACCAGAGTCCCACAGATAAACATTAAATCAAAAAGCAAAAAAAAAAAAAAAAAGTTTATACTGGGAGTTATTAAGGAGTCCCATAGTGAATGGAACCATCAGACTGAGCTGGTTCCTAAGCCATACAGCTCCATAAGATTTCATAACTTAAAATCAAGATCTTTATATGTATTCATTGCCTATAGTGGAGGAGATCACAGGCTAAGCAAAGTAAGATTTTTCACTAGCCTGTATGCAGCCCATGGTATTGTACTTGATTCCTGAGCTAAGAGATGAAGAGGTTTGTCTGTCACAAATTCATTGCTATTTTTTCTGCAAATATCCAAAAGTAATAATGAATTGTATTACATCAAAAATATCTTGTAAACATGTGTTAAGTGTGTAGAACAGTTACTAACCATTCTGTGTGCATCCTAGTTGGAGTTGTTAGTAAGTGTTGCACATTCTGCTCAATTGTGAGAGTAGTGTTCCATATTTTTAGAGATAGAAAGATGAGACTTGTAGGGCTAGCAAATGTGTGTTTGTGCATTTACTGGCTCACCTGGAGTTTTGCGCAGGAGTGGGCGTGGCACGGATGATTGACGAGTGAACCTGCATATGAAATGAGGCATGATTGACATGCCATTCAAAAATTTACATTTGACAGGTGAACTGAAAACCCATTTAACTTGTTAACATGTTAAAATAATTAAGTAGGGTATACACGTGTTTCTGTATGTCTTTTCTGTTCTGATCTGTTATCTCCATGGAATTAGTTTAAACCATATCAGTGACTGAAATTAATTCACTTAGTTTTGAATGTGATGCATCAGCTGTGTTTGTTAAAGCAAATTTAAATAGCTTTTTCTACAGTAGTAGGGTACAGCAGGTTGGTTGTTAAAATACCTATAGCCTGTACACTGGGTTTAACACTAAGTGCCCCTCCCTTTGCTTGCTCACTGTCAGGCCTGGACTTCACTCCTTTGTAGTCTTAAAACTAAACACAGCTGTACTTTTGCAAGTTCAATGAATGTGCTGGACATTTGAGAGAGTGTAGGAAGGTATTAGCAAGCCTTTACTTATTTTGTGGCTTGTTTGTGTTTAGACTCAAACCCTGTAGTTACAAAAGGTAGACAGATGCATTGATTTGAATGTCTATTGGGATATTGGAGGCTTACAGAAAATTTGGGTCTGGAAACCTTGCTTTTGAGAGGCATTAATGTTGGTGAAAGGTTTGGGCTGTGTTAAGCATTCTCATTGTTAGTGTGAGGTATAGCAGATTTAACAAGCATGTAACATTTTTTTGTTCACTGTCTTTAATGATATATATATATATATATATATATATATATATATATATATATATATATATATATATATATATATATATTTTTTTGTTAATAGAAGAGGCTGGGAATGTTTTTGAATTGAAAAATTGAATTGAAAAGTTTGTATTACTCTAGCAATAGTATTACTGTACTAACCTAACTTTGGTTGAATATTCATTGCTTAACCGTGACATCAAACACCGTTTGGGCAGTGCTTGCTACTGCACATCTGGTGAGCCAGTAAAGTAAAATATCGCCAAAATGGATTTGAAATATATTAATTTTGCCCTTATTTTTTTAATTTGACAGGCAGTAAAGTAGCTATAATTGTGGGATACAGTTTGCTATCTGTGGATGAGAATGACTGGTCCTGCTTTTTTTTGATTCATTAGTCCAGCTTTGCATGATTAATGTGATTTGCATGAAGCAAACTGGAATAGTTTAGGTGTTGTGACTTGTGTGAAACAACTACCCATTGACACATTGCTGCAACAAGTAGCTTTGCCATCTTGTGGTGTTTGGCTCTTTTGCTGAATTCCTGGCTATGGTTCCTTCTATGTGGAGTCTGCATGTGCTGTCTGTCTCTATGTGAGTTATGTCTAAATGCTATGGTTTACACTCTAAAGACTGCCCATATGTGAATTGGCATTCCTTCAATTTACTTATAGGTACAAGTGTGTGTGTGTGTGTGTGTGTGTGTGTGTGTGTGTGTGTGTATGTCTGTGTGTGTGTGAAAATATCACTGATGTATTTACCTTGGAGTACACACAATGCTGGTGGGAGCAGACACAAATCTTCTGGGTAGCCAAAAAAGTTAGCAAGTTATTATCTTTCAAAAATAAGACATAAACATGCTTTGCTGAACACCTAATGCTTCTGGGTGCCTGGTAGCTCTCATACCCTAAGCTGTAAAAGTTGTTTTTTTAAATACACTTAGTAGGGGCCTCTGCCCTTGACCTCACCTAGTTTAAAGATGGCCTGTGCAGACGTGCGCACAGAAAGTCTCTATAGCCTGTGTGGGGACTGGGGACATGAGTTCTGAGAACAGTATGGGCATTACTTCTTTAATTTTCCTCACAGTCTGATCTCAGGGGCAGTGTGCTAACAAGGAGTAAAAAGCTGGAATACAATTCTGTCGATTTTTTGGGAATAGGGTTAAAGAGATATACTTTACTCGCGTGTGTGTGTGTGCGCGCGTGTGTATCTGCATGTGTATATGTATGGGTCTATATTAGAACATCGAAATTTCACAACTTCGAATGTTCTAATATCGATCCCTATTCAGCGAAAGCTGACAACATCAAACCTGCAGAACAGCAAATGTTTTCCTAGGGAAAAAAATTTGCTATTCCGAAACACACACACACAACACAAGCACACCAAACAAACAGCAATCCACACACATACACCTAAAATCTTACATCTAACCCTACACTAAACTGTACAAACACCACTAACTAACCACTTACCTTAACCCAAACCCTAACCCTAAGGTCCATCACTATTGCACACTCACCTCACCCGTGCCCTAACCCTAACTCACCTACCCCGTCCTAACCCTCACATCCATACAATCGCACATGTACCTGACCCGCGCCCTAACCCTAACTCACCTAACATGCCCTAACCCTCACGTCCACACAATTGCACAAATACCTAACCCGCGCCCATTTGCACACTTACCTGAACCCGACCCTTAACTTTCCACAACAGCGCTGAAAATAGCGAAGCGACAGACACGGACAACCGAATTCTTTCCCTAGGAAAAAAATTTGGTTTTCTGTCATTTCGCTATTTTCAGCTTTCGCTGAATAGGGGTCGATATTAGAACATTAGAAGTTGTGAAACTTTGATGTTCTAATATAGACCCTTATATGTATCATATATATGAAAAGACCCAAATGCTGATGTCTAAAATGTTGACCATAAAACATCGACAATGGAAATGTTGATATGCTACTGTGCATTCGCTGTGCAATAACCTTCGAACATGCAAAATACTAAAAAAAAGATTAAAGCATCATACCCCACACCCCCTGCTAATTATGTAATATATTGCTGAGATTGCACAGTGTCAGAGAAAAGGCATTTTTCCAACCCTGACAATTGTGCAGTCTCACACACCAGTCAAGCATCTGTGTAGTCGACCAAATTTCATTAACTAAAAAGATATCAGTCAAATAAGGGTTGGATGAAATTAACCTCATTTATATATATATATATATATATATATATATATATATATATATATATATATATATATATATATATGTGTGTGTGTGTGTGTGTGTGTGTGGGAGCACTACAGAATCCTGAAAGCCCATAATCCTGAGACCAAAATCTCGAAAGTTCAAAATACTGAAAACTTAAACTACTGAAAACACACAGGATACCAACACTTGCTATATTCCAACACAAGTACATACAGAAACATATTACCCTTCAATTATACTAAGGGGTTCATGCCCCCCTGTACCCCCCCCATGTGGGGGGCTGAGCCCACCACACCCCCTGCTACTTCAGTATATCAGCTCTGAGATTGCACTTCACTACACTAAGTGCAATCTCTGAGTTGATATATTTAAGTAGCAGGGGATGTAGGGGGCACAGCCCCTCAAATGGGGGGTGCAGGGGGGCTTGCCCCCCTGCTTATACTTGGAGAAGAGTAATATTTTTTGTGTTTTATTTGTTTCTGTATGTACTTGTGCTGGAATATAGTAAGTGGTGGTATCCCGTGTGTTTTCAGTATTTTAAGTTTTCAGCATTTTGAACTTTTGAGATTTTGGTCTCAGGATTTTTGTCATCAGGATTTTGGGCTTTCAGGATTCTGGTGTGCTCCCATATATAGATGTGTGTGTGTGTGTGTGTGTGTGTGTGTGTGTGTGTGTGTGTGTGTGTGTGTGTGTAGTTATATGGCAACAACAGATGTTACTGTATTCTGTTTTCTCCCAGGTTGACATCAAAAGGGAACCCAGAAGGTAGTTGTCTTATGGAGGCAGGGGTGAGGAGGCATGTTGTGTAGCTGTATGATTGTATCAATTTGTAATATATAACTGTGTTAATTTGCTTTTTCACGTCTATGCCTATTTAACATGAGAGAGGTACTTTTGGTGAGTCATGAGCCAGACACTATTCCCAGGTATGATTTATGTGTTGTTTTAAGCATTTGTCATCACAGTTTATTGGTAAATAATATTTTGTCAACTCTTGAGTATTGTTCCTTGAACACACCTTATTTCTTCCTTGAATGAGAAAAGATAAGACTGAATTTTTCCTTTGTCATGATTTTTGTTTAGATTAAGAGGTTGCAAAAAATGTTATTAAATGTATCTCAGAACATTTAGAATGGCATTGCTTCTGGGGGCCTAGCAGCTTCCAGACCCCTAGCTTAATTAATTTATTTCCTCCACAATTATTATAGTACAGTCTTGGCCAGTAAAGTTATGCATGAAAAAGCTGAATATTGAGATAAAGTGTGAGAAAAAAAAATAATGTAAAAGAAAAAAAGTAATCTGGATAGTGTGGTGAGGCCAGGGTTGAGGGAAATGGATACTTGATGGCCTTAGAAGCAGAGGACAGCAATGGGGGACATCATGGAATCCTTTCCTTAAGGCTCCATTTCACTTAAGTCCATCCCTTTGTATTTTATTTGTCTGCATTTAAATGATCCAGTGGAGCATCCAGTGCAACAGGACAGAGCTTGCCTGATATCAGCAAGTTAATGGCATCCCCTGTGTTGTTTAGAGATGGATGACCCATTTGTGTCAGTCCAAGCCAAGGTATGCATAACTTACCTACACAGGTGGTACAGAAAATGGCAGTCTCCTAGGTTCATTCATCCATCACCACCATGACTACAAAACATTCCGTGACCTGGGTGTTAGTGTCATTCAGTGGATGCACAGATCAGTCATCCAGTCACCAACACCTGCTAATTCCAGCATGTAAGCGATATCTATTATACTACATGGCATGATTGTGGCACTACAACTGCTGCAGGGCTTACATCCATCCAGCGCCCCTTTTCCCATTTTTGTGCACGGGGTCAGGGTGTCACTTCAACAGTGACAGTTATCTCAAGTCAAAGTATAGACTGCCAGGTGGACAGCCTACAATGTTTGCAAAGTGACATGACATATAGGGATGTAGAGCAGATATGCCTACTATGGTCAGTGGAAGCCCACATGTAAAGAGTGGCTTTGTCCCCTCCAGGCTACTAGCCAGTGCCCATTGTGACCATGTCAGAGAAAAGATGTTTGGCGCATGATTATAGGTCAGACTTGCACAGCTGTTACAGACAGTTAAGAAACTACATCACTAACACAATGTTTGTGTCTATCACCATCTCTAAGTGTGGACAATCCTACAACTGTGACCTTACTGTGAGGATACCACACCTGGCTAGCTGTTTTGGGTCCCACAGTTAAATGCCATCCTTATCCCCAGTTGGTCTACAGAGTGTACCACCACTACATAGTTGTCTGCAGCATTGAGGCCTCTGACAATCTACTACCTTCCCAAACTGGAGTTCACAGTGGCATTCCTGTGAATGCTCCCAAAGTGCTGCTCTTTCCCTTGGATGGGATGTCTCCCATCTTGATACTTCAGCATCATCCAAAACAGCCAGCCAGCTTTAACCTCCAGAAAACTGCATCTCATCCTCAGATGATGACTACCACAACCGGGATCATAACTGGATACCGAAATTCCACAATCCTGAGACTCTAAATCCCAAGGACCAGAATCTTGAGATTGCGGAATCTTGAAAGTAGTGAATGGGGATTGCCGTACAGTGCGGAATGGGAACTTTTCTGTTCACTCCACTGTAGAGTGATCTCGAAGTTGGTATATTTAAGTTGCTTGCCCCCCTGCATACAGGTTACAATAGTTTGTTGGCTGTTTTACTTTTTTTTTTTTTTAATGTTCGAGATTCCTCAATCTCGAGATTCTGGTCCTCGGGATTTAGAGTCTTGGGACTGTGGAATTTTGGTATTCCGTAGTGATCCCCCACAACCTCCTAGCTGTGTACGTGGCTGCCACATTCACCTCCCATAACAATTCTACTTATGTTAACATTGCTGTTAATAGTAAAATTGGCCTCACCCCACCTGTGCAAATTATGATGACTGTGCCCTGTCCTACCCTCAGATCTGTGTGGGTAAGGTAAAGTCTGAAACACAGCATTTCCAGTCAATGCACTGTATTACATAGCCTGGGTGCATATTTGCATGCATCAGTATTATTTTCTGTTGTGATTGCCATGGACCAAAATTCTGTATAAGATGCCATTGTTTGCCAGTGCTGTGGTATACTGCACCTATATTAGCCTTGCATGGTGTATCATTGCAGCCAATTACTATGACGATGACTCATCCTGCTCCTCCTCCATTGCTGTCAGTGATCTATCTGTCAGTCCTATGTTGTCCTTATGATGTAATTGCTTACACAGAACTTTTTTTGTGCCTCATGGCACAGACCACAGGTATCTTACTACACTTCTCCAAAGCATACTGCAGTACACCATCAAATGTGTCCATGTAACAGAAGTGGGCCTTCAGGAGTCTGAAACACATGCTCAGTGATATTATGTGTTTGTGACAGGGAGGTGTGATGTGTCATCTCTGGCATAGTCTGATGGCTATAGACTTGGGCAAAGTCATGAGGCATAGTTTAAAAATATATCCTGCATCATCTGCAACTTGCAACAATGGACACAGTTATGAGTGGCCTGCTGCCTACCTGTATTTGAACAGTTTATCATGTAACATGGACTCTGTGAGCGACAATGTGTGCACCTATCAACTAAATTACTCTGCAGAAAGTTATCATGCACAAACTGCAGGTAGAGCTTGCATGTGTACCAGATGTAAGAATAATGGGTACTGTCTAGGTGGTCCACAGACGTGTTGTGTATGATAAGCTGAGCATTACACATCACCTGGTTGTTGAAATTCTTACAATTGATGTACGGGACACCATGTGGAGCAAACAGGGCCTTGACAGCAATGTGAGTGCAGTCAGTTGTCCCCAGAACCTAGGAAAATTATCTATATCCTAGAATGTCTGCATGGTGGTGGTTCTGTTCTCTCCTGACCATGGGACCCAAATATACTCCTTTACATGTTGAATCGTCATGTCAAGGAAATGATGTAGTATTACGGAGGCTGATACCTATGAAACTTATACTGTCAGACACTGAAAAGTCCCCTTAATGAGGCTGCTTAATTAATTAGATCTTAGTGCCCACTTGGATATGTATTTCACACATGAGCAGTGATTCCACTTGAGGGCGACACATCACATTTAAGCCCTGTATACCATCCTGGCCTACACAGAAGTGGATCACAGTGTTGATTTTGAAGGTAATGGTATGTTAGCTACTTGTGAGCAAATTCAGAGACATTGGTTCTGAGGGCAGCTAGTAACAGATGATGTCTAGCTACAAATGATGCTAGTCTTAGCATCTTATCACAGTGACCATTCTGTTACACCAGGAAATCCTGGCATATATAATAGGTGAAAAAATGATCCAAAAACGAACCTGCACAAGGTAGAATATGGCTATATTATCATCATTTATTAATCCAAAAACATTCGGCTGTATTAAGCCTTCTTCAGTGTAAATAATTACAATAATGAAAAACTGCCTCGCTAGGAAGTCCATTTTTGGTCTATGCATATATCTGACTTATGACTTTGGTTATTTACCTTATTTTTTCTATCATTGGACCACTTATTGAGGGTCTGTTGGACTTGGTTTTATTTTATATAAAATTCTATAGTTCAAGTTGTGGCAACAGTTAATATGGACATTTTATTTATGTTGTTCTACAAGTTTAACAGTTTATACTATGAGTAGTAGAAATGAGGCAGCTTTCTACGGTGCTACTATATATTAGTTTGGGTAATGATGGACTTTGGTCACCATTGATAGGTCAATTAACAGAGTATAAACAAGTTTTTTATCATTTTTTGACCATATTTGTTATATTAAGGGCTGTTTAGCCTTGCTGGCCATTATTTAGCTTTATGATCTGTCTGTAGCCGCTTGCTATATGTATATTTTCTAGCGAGTTCAATTGACATAATATGTGCCGTATAGTGATGTTACTGTTTAATTTATTAACCTTTTATGGTTGATGTTTTTGCAGGCATATTAAACATAACAAGGTTGGATATAAGCTTCAATATTATGTAATTTTGATCCCCATTTATCAGGCCTTCTTTAATGTGTTATCTGTGCGAATGTTTCAGATATCACAATTTTTGCAATTATATTTAAAAAATGTAAAAATGGCCGGCTCTATATTTATGATAGCCACGTGAAATATGGTGTTTGTTTTCGAGCTGACAGGTAGTATATGGTCGCTAGCTTTATATTTTCAATATCAGTATAAAAATTTTTTGTTAAAGTTTAGCATGCATGCTAACAGCTAAATATTACAATTTTTGACCATAAAGATGGGCACAATAACAATAATAGAATTTGGTTTATGTTGATCTGACAGGTAGTATATGGTCGCTAGCTTTATATTTTCAATATCAGTATAAAACTTTTTTGTTAAACTTTAGCATGTATGCTAACAGCTAAATATTACAATTTTTGACCATAAAGATGGGCACAATAACAATAATAGAATTTGGTTTATGTTGATCCATTATTTGTGGAGTTTAATCTTTTGATTTTTATGGATTTTTTTCTCACCTTATAATCATTCTTGACATCTTATGATGTTTCAGGATAGTTTATGATATCTGGTGATTTTGAGAGGTGAACGTATTGGTTGGGATGTATGTCCACCAATAGTATATACCAAACTTTGGAGACATAAGTTGGGGCGTATTTTTAGCAGAGACGAATTGTCGGCTGAAATATATATATATATATATATATATATATATATATATATATATATATATATATATATATATATATATATATACATATGAAGACTGTCTTATATCTGATATAATTATCAGTTGGTGAGGTTTTAATCCATTAATTATGCCCCAGCTTGAATGTTTGGCATATGAGTAAACACACAGTAGTGGAGACGAATGGTCGACTACTAGAGATTATAATACTTGTTCTTTTCAATCAGTTAATTACCTCTATGGGCCAACTGAGAATTTATATTTTGATGGTTTAACTGCGCATTATATTGGATCAATGTAACAGATTTTAATAAAATATATATATATATTTCTATATATATATATATATATATTTTCCATTTTGGTATATATGTCTTGTGTATGTTTATACGTTAGCCTGCATTTTTGGTCAATATTGTATTTGAATATATTGCTAGTGACCAATATTATGGTTTTAAAGGGCATTTTGTCAGGATTATCAGTTGATAAAGACAATTTAGAGGCCTTTGGTCTCAATGCAGTAGGGACCATGGGTTCTAATAATGTGGAGGTTGATTCCAAGCATCGATGTGGGATAATTTTTCAAAAATTGACAAGGCACATGAAAACTCTAAGGTCTAACATTTGGCACTTAAAATTATTTAAGGCCTACAAACTTAAAGACATTACACCTAGAGGGTTAAGGATTCGCTTTCAACCCTTGGTAGGAGTAATTGACTCTCAGTTGTCACAGGACTGGGCACATGCCCAGCATCAGGCATCGATGCTATTTGTTAATACCCTGATCAGCTATTATGAACGAATCATTGAGTTGCAAGTGGTAGATATTCACAATGTCTGTCTTGAGGCCCAAAGTTTTGAAACCGAAGAATGTTATAGGGAATATATTACTAATTTGGCCAAGGAATTAGCCACTCTTGAACAACAGCTGGTAAACAGGAAAACACATAAATTTCAGAGGGATTTATCGGATTACGACAAGGGTAAACCATTTGTTACACAAAAGTATGTTAGGTTTACTGACTCTAAGAATAAAAACAATTATGGTAGAAAAAGACCAAGGTCAATATTGAGAAGGAAGGATTCTGTTGTCAGTGGTACTTCGGAAGATGATACATCCTCCGCCACAGAGTATTGATGCCCCTTCCTACCAGGGGTCCCCAGCTCCCAAAAGGAAACAATCAGACCCTTTAGGTGTCAGAGACGTAGGGGTGGTAGAAAGCATAGACACAGGCCCACAAAGCTTACAACTTCTCCTACAGAATATTGTGAAACAGTGAACAATGTACATAACATATCCTCTTTTGAACTATCTCCTATACATAATAAAGTATTGAACAAAGGACTTAATTTTGTCCCGACCTCATTTGTTCCTGAACATAGTTTGGTCAAGGATATTCATGACTTTTGTAGATTGGTTAATCTCAAAAAATTTTTTTCAGATAATGATTTTTCTCAAAGATCTTCTGGTTTTAAATTCGGTAAGTCGGATTTTCAACCGCCAATGTACAAACATGTTGCTATTTTTAAGGAATGTGTCATTAAAGATTTACATTTTTCAACCAGATACCAACCTACTAACACATACAATCTTACCCAAGCAGAAAAACTAGCGTTACAAGAACTTCAGCAGAATCATGACATTGTTATCACCCCAGCCGATAAGGGAGGTGGTATTGTGGTTTTGGATCTCCAAATGTATCAAGCTGAAGCTTTGAAGCAACTATCTGATGCTCGATTTTATATCAAGATGGGTGTCGATCCGACACCTAACTTTAAAATACATATAGATTCATTTTTGGATCTAGCTATGGATGAAGGTATTATTAGTAAACATGTTTGTAAACAACTTAAAGTGGCTGAGCCTATTGCTCAATATTTATATCTTCTTCCAAAAATTCACAAACATCCTACCAACCCCCCTGGGAGGCCCATTGTTTCTGGGTGAGGCTCTCTAACCGAACCATTATCTGCTTTCCTCACTTACTATCTTAAACCTTTATTGCCTAATGTTAGATCTAGGCTACAAGATACAACTGAACTTTTAAACATCATTCAAGATTCACAGTTGGAAGCAGATTGGTGGTTATGCACACTAGATGTCTCATCCCTTTGCACGAGCATTCCCCATGATGCTGGTATTTCTGCCATCTCTTATTGGTTGGATAGGTCACATTTATATACTAATGGTTTCAATAATTTCCTTTTGACACTTACTGATTATGTATTAAGAAAAAACATTTTTTATTTTGATGGACAAGCTTATTGGCAGATCAGAGGCACGGCTATGGGGGCATCCTTTGCCCCCATATATGCTGATTTATTTATGGGATTTTTCGAACAATCATTTATATATGATTCTGATCATAACTTGTATATTAACAACTTGGATATCTGGAGAAGATATTTAGATGATTGTTGGATGGTGTGGAGGGGTGATAAGACACAAGTATTTGATTTTGTTAAATATCTAAATAACAATCCATGGGAGATCCAATTCACTTTAAATATACAATATCAAGAAATTGTGTTTCTGGATGTAGTAGTTTGTAGACAGGAAGATCACACACTTGCTACTAGGGTACATAGGAAGTTCCCGCAATACAATACATTATTACATGCATCCAGTTTTCATCCCTGTCACATCATCCGAAACATCCCTAAATCCCAATTTTTACACCTCAAACGCATTTGTTCATCTGATGAGGATTATAGAGTATGTGCACAAGATCTGTCTAATAGGCTTGTGAGTCGTGGATATTCCAAACATCATATTTCCAATACTTTGGACTTGACCAAGGAGACATCTCGCTCCACTTTATTACAACACAAATAACATAGGAATGAGGACAAAGCTAATACTGTTCAACCAATCAGGCTTGTTACTACCTTTGGGAACAATACAATCAGATTTAGGGAGATTATTAATAAACACTGGGACATTCTGAAGGCTGATGAATATCTTAATGAGATTTTACCAGAGAAATGTGCTTTCTCATATCGCAGGGGTCGCACTATTCATTCTCAATTGACTCATTATAAAAGATATAAACCTGCTACAACAGTTCAAACGACAATTTTTGGTGACCCTTTGGTTGGATGCTTCCCATGCGGACACTGCAGTGCCTGTGAACATATTTTGAAAACTAAGGAATTTTCTAGCAAAAACACCTCTAAGGTATATCAGATCAACATTTTTGGCAACTGCAGTTCAGATTGGGTTATCTATTTAGTGACATGCACCTGTCCTTCATTTTATGTTGGTCAGACATCTAGACCTTTGAAATTTAGAATTAGTGAACATCTTAGTGCCATCAGAAGTCGCAGGTTGTCCAATGCTTTATATAAACATACTATCAGTCACCCTACTTCACAATTTAAATTTGTTATTATTGACAAGATTTCTATGCATAGAAGCTTTAAAGCAGGCTGGCACGATAGACTTAATAATATGGAATCAACTTGGATTACCAGGTTAGTGTCTCTTTTCAAACCTGGATTAAATGAATTGGAATAAGTGTCAGCCTACTTTTCTATGCATTATAATATGCATATTTCCTATGTATCATGGAATGTATCTTTTATGTATTATTACATGAATATTATCACATTTCTAATATTGCATATATCATTCTATATGAACATAATATTGTTTTTAGCACTAATTGTGTATTATAACTTTAGTCATGTTTTTGATATATGCATATTGAATGTGGGTTAATTTAGGGATATGCCTTTAAGACATCTTGTTATATCAACACATCTTTCTATATAAAGGTTGTGCCAGGATGGAGCAGTTTTTCATTACTGTAATTATTTACACTGAAGAAGGCTTAATACAGCCGAAACCGGTATGTCTTTGGATTAATAAATGATGATAATATAGCCGTATTCTACCTTGTGCTGGTTCGTTTTTGGATCATTTTTTCAAGTTACTGGTTGAACCTTGCACTCAGTCTCACGTGCGTGTCTTTGGTTTGGTTTAATATATAATAGGTGATCACCACATCTCATCATTCAAATTTTATACATTTCCGAATCACTCCACCCGGTTTGTTTTGATCATTTGCATATATATAATGACTGTCATTAACATGTTGGCTCTAATTTGTATGTTATTATGCAGTTGTCTGCATGTGTTGCATATCAAATCATTTTCCAGTTACTGAGATCTCACTACATCTGGCTCTGAATCCCCACCTCTCACAATTCTATTTTGCTTAAAGCAGTGCACTATTTGTTTTTGACTACTACTCCTCTGTGCATTTGTTCTGATCTTCTCTTACCAGTCAAATTCTGTAGTTTACCCAGGGGTGGCACTGGCTGCTGGGCTGCAGCCCCTCTGTCAAAACCATAGCTCAATTTTTTTTTTATTATTAATTTTGGCTTTTTTATTTTGTCATTTACACTATAACAAGTAGTCACCATTACCATTTTGTGGAACTGGAACTTCTGCATTCTGTTAAAAATAAAAAAAGTATTGGCTTCTAGGTAGAGTTGATTTGAAAACAAGCTTGATCGAGACAGCCTGAACAAAAAAAAAAAAAAAAAAAAAGGAAGGAAGTGAATGAAGACCTAGATTTATGAGGGTGGGAGTAATAATTTTTTTAGTTAGCATTTTTTTTTATTCATTTATTTTTCTAACAAGTATGGTGCTTGCTGCCAGCAAGGCCAAAATAATAAGCAGTTCTCTCTGGGACAAAACAAAGTGGGGACACTTACACTTTAAAAAGATAGTATTATCGTAAGAGAAAGTGAGTTAAGTAGTATTATCTTTAGAGAAAGTGAGTTAATGTGTATTTCTGAGGCAAAAGAAGTAGTGACTGTCATTATTTATTAAGTGTAATCCATTCTCCTTAAAGTATCAGTGAGGAGTAGGAGGGACAAAGCAAGATTGTGAACCATAATCAGTGTCAGTTGAGAGAGATTATGTGTGTGTCTGTGTGTGTGTGTGCGTGCGTGCGTGCGTGTGTGTCTGTCTGCCTGTTTGCATGTGTGTAAAGAGTGAGTTTTGGTTGCACTGCATGGTTTTCTGACAGCAAAAGCTGAAATAAATTCATGGGACATTATTTATGCATTTATTATTTAATTTAATGGCCTGTGTATGTAATATATATATATATATATATATATATATATATATATATATATATATGTATATGTACATGTGTGGGGGGGTATGGATGCTATCAACTGCTCCTGATTTTGCAGAATGTCTCTGATTTGTCTCATATTTTGAATTGTTCCTTGTAACATTTTTCCCTTTTTTTCTAGCAACAGATGAGAATTGGTGAATAAAAAATGACAGACATTTGAGCTTCAGACGTAAAAGCCTTCAAAAAAGCATGCTGATGCAAAGCCAGTTATTTTAATAACTTTCTAGGCATATAGGAACAATATCTGTTCCTGATTTTGGTTCTTTATTTCACATTTTTTGTTTTCTCCTTGATTCCTGAACTAAGAGGTTGAGAAGTGGGGGATGGGGATGTGTACTACATTCTGACAGCAGTTAGCTAATAAGATATATTCCTGTGTATCTTTTATTTATGTATCCATTCATTTGATCATAATCAAGGTTCTGTGGTGTACTACAGTGACTGTAATTTATGGTTGTGTATTTGTGTGTATTTTCTGTGTATGTGCATGTGTGAACGTGTGTGTGTGTGTGTGTGTGTGTGTGTGTGTGTGTGTGTATGTGTGTGTGTATGTGTATGCTTGCATGTACTTTGCATATTTTTGTGTGTAGGGGACATAGTTGCTTCAGCTGTCCCTGTGTTTACTTCATATTTTGGACTATTCCTTGTAATGTTTGTGTTTTTTTTTTTTTTTTTTTTTGGTGAATGAATAAGGATTGTACTTATTACAGACCCCAGAGACTTAATAGTCTTAAGAAAAAGCATTCTAATGCAAAGCCTGTTGTACTCACAAGTAAGCTAAGGTCAACATTTGACCCTGCTTTGGGTCCTTTGTGCCCTTTTTTTTTAACTTTCAACTTGATGCTTGAGTTAAGAGGATGAGAGGTAAGCTGGGGGATTCTAGTGGGTTGCACACTATTCTGGCAGTAGTGAGCTGAGAAGATACAATCATCTCTGGCAGTTATTTATGTCTTTTTTCATTAATTTAGTCACAGTCAAACATCTGAAGTATATAGTCACAGTTATACAAGTGGTTAATTGATGTGTGTGTGTTAAAATAAATTATTTTGAGAAATTATTATTTTATTTTATTAAAAGGTGCACAAATTTAATAAATGTGGCTTTAATTGCTGGGTACAGTGGCTGTTGCTTAATGTAAATAATTAACCCTAAGGTCATTTGCTCAAGATCAGTAGTAATTATTATGGGCTTACAGAATTGATTTGAGTTTGTGTGAAGCAGCTGGAATACTTTCCTGTAGCTATTTTTTAATGCAGTCAGACATCTGAGTTGTGCACAGTCAATGAAGATCTGTAACTGATGGATATGGAGGTTGACTTTGACTACATGTGTGAGGAAGGATTATAGAGTATCTAGAAGAAGGAAGTTGGGGATATTTTTTCACTTTCCATCACAAATATCAACACTGTACACTACAGGTGACTGCCTGTGGTAGTCTGGGCAGGATATGTGTGGTAGCAACTTGATCGTTGGCATAGTGGTACAGTGAGTAGCATTGCCATTTCACAGAACTTGGTTGTCTGGTTGAGTTTTGGCTATGATTCTTTCTGTATGGAGTATGTAGGCACTCCTTGTCTATAACTAGGTTTTATCCAAGTGCTCTGATTTCCTCTCCAGACCACCTTCAGGTGTGTAATGTTTGCCTGTGGCCATTTGTGATTATGCTTTCATCTCAGTCTTAAGACCAGAGGGCACAAATAAGGTAACTATCTTTCTGGGAGAGGAAGGAAACTGGCACTTTTCCCATATAAGATTTATTTATCCTTGCAAGCATGTGTCATCTCAGTTTATTGGGCACTAGTATTTTATTTGCTTTGAATATTAAGATTTAGATACAACTCATTTTTCCTTGAAAAAAAGGCTGAATTTCTTTCTTTACCTAAGATTTTTAAGCCATCACTGGACAAAAGACTTGCATGAAAAGCTCTTAGGATATACCTCAGAGCATTTAGAACTATATGACTGGTGGAAGCACAGTGACCACTCAGACCCACAGATTAATTAATTTACTTAATCCACATTTGCTACACCAAAGTACTGGCTAGTAGGTTGTATTAAAGAGATGGAGAAAAGGCTAAAAAGGAAGACAAACTGAAAAAAATAAGTGCAAAGTGATGAATTTGGATGGTATGGGGCAGGATGGGTAATAGGGGGTTACTGAGGAAGTGTAGGGGAATGCAATGTGCAGGGGCGAGAAGTCCCTGGAGTAATTTGTCTAGGACTACATTACACCTAAGGTTATCCTTGCTGATGGCAGTCAGATAGCTAAAGTCTATAGTCCATAAAGTCGCTATAATAAGTGGGTACTGATGCAGTCTGGAGATGAGAGTGAGTGACTGCATCTTTTATTCATCACAGATAATGGGCATTGACCTGTTGTAAGAGCTCCACCTCATTCCAATTAGCCTCACCCATTCAGTTGCTTTCTGGAGCCTCTGTACTTTGAAGTCACTAGCTGCCACTAAGTTTATCTCATTCACTTGTTATATTATTTCAAATGGACTCTGATATTGAGCCAAATACTTATGTTCTGTTGGGTGCACCAAAACTAACACCTTGTTTTACTTCCGTGGTTGTTGTACTTCTGTTATATACCCCTTGTTATATAACTTGGGCTCTTTCCATATGATCCTATGCTATGGATGTCACCAGTTCTCACCTATTTCACATATTGGTGTAGTGTTAAGTGAGGTATTCTCTTCTTTCCAGTTTTCATTACAAGTACAAAAAAGGCTGGTTTCTTTACTGGTACCACAGATTTCTTCTTTCAGAAAATATTTATTTATTTACGATTTTTGACTGGGTTGCCCTACTGGGCAAAACCCAGTTTGGGGGAGGTCACAAAAGAAAAATAGCACTTTGTGAGTAACATAAATATATTTACAATCAATTAAAAAAGAACAGTTACAAACTGAAGTTCCATTCAGTATTGTAAAAACAAATGACAGTTTACTTACTTCAGCTAGGATTCTTAGATTTGCTAAAGGTATAACATGTTTGGTTTCTGCTCATTCTGGATTCCTCATTTTTCATATTCTCCAACCTGTCATTCTGATTCTGTGATTCCATCTTGCTACTCTGAGAAACATATTATCCTAATAACACAACCTACATGCCTTTTCTGTGCTTTGGCTAAAACACGTAAGCCTGTTTAGAACCCTGCTGTGTTTCGTTCTGCAAGCTTACAACAAATCATCTTGTAAATCAAGGTGTGGTTAAGAAATAGGAACATTTTCTTCATCTTCCTCCCATACAAGCTTATATTATCCATGACTCTGCTCAGAAAGTCATCTTACCATGCTCCCTTTTTAAAGGTCAACTGGCTTACCTGAAGATAATCTACCCCCGGCGTTTCTACAAGGTTAGTTTGTTGTGAGACAGAAGGTAATGCTTTCTCTCCTAAACAAGCACTAGAAAAGGCAGCTTAGGTCAGTATTTCTTAATGCTGTTTGCTATCTCTATGTTTTGCTCCCTTTCCTTATAAAGATGATGCATAGAATCCTCTGCCTTAGAGATCCTCTATTTTTGGCTGTGTGGGAATATCATTAGGGCTCTATTCAACATTATCTTGTATATCAGTATACACTCTCTTCTCTTTGTTTTTCCTTTTTGTTGCCTTCTCTCTATCTTAGGAGAAAGAAACACCACCTTTTTACTTTCTTTTTCATCTTAAGGTTGCTTTCCCTCTGAAAAAAGTACATCAGAACACATTCCATTTTTCATTTTTCCATCTTTATATATAGGTACTGTTTCTTTCTCTTTACCTTTATGACAAAACCTCTCTTACTTGTAAATTTATTTTCCTCAGCTCTCAGCTGCTGTTTAGAATTCTCAATTTCTGAAGCTTTCTTTTTTATCTTGACAGAAAGTTCAGCATTCTGTTTGGTGGGGCATTTTCCCTTCTTCCTAAGGTTAAATACATGCCTTATGTTAAACTGGTTTACTATGGCAACAGGATGACCTACCTTCCCAAGCAGTGTTTGTATTTCTGTCGGAGAGAAGGGGTACTGTTTCTTGCCTCCATAAATGTGTATTAGTTCATCTACTTTGTTAGAAATGTTTTTCTTTTGACATATTGTAGCTTATAAGCATGACCATATTGTCTGAATCTAGAACTCTTTTTCATTCCCTGCCCTTAGTTTAACATTGCAGTAAGGGAGTGACAGAATACATTTTCAGCCACTTTAACAGGTAGTTTATCACATTCGATAGGTGTAGCACTAGTGTTATGCTTTTACAGGTTGTAGTTAATTATCACAAGAAAAGATCTACGTATGTGACCTTTTTCTCACATTTAAACAGAATATGTATACAGCTGTTATTTTTGTGACAACATTTGACATGAATTTTACTGCAGCTCTCTGCTACTCATTTATATGCATAGTTTCGTGGCATAATGTTTCTATTAGTACAGCAAAACATTTCTGTGTCTTTATGGTCAGTTTGTTACAACCATTCTCTTAAAGTAATAAGCAAAGATCTTCTAAATGTGTCCATTGCCATTGTTTCTGTTAGTTTGTTTTAATCATGCTGCTATAAGTCAGATAACTGTGAGATTCATTATCAGAAAATGTCCAAGTTTGAAATTTAGACCTTGTCTCTTTGCAATACCACTAGATCTGGCAAGTAAATACTTTTTAACTTTACTATTGTCTTGATAATCAGACCTCTCCAGGTCCACAAAGGCTGTCGTGATTTACTTATCCAAGTGCTTAGTAAACCAATTAACTTAGTTCTGTCCATGCTAGTGAGTAAACCATTCAAAGGCAATGAGATCTATTTCTAAGTCATCCGCTCTGGTTACTAGCAGTAATGGTGGCATTGTCCTTGGGGCAGTCACGAACTTCGATACCCAAACCACCTCTCCAACCATATCTGCTATGGTATGCTCTACTGTGCTCATCTCAGAAAATAGGCTCCCAGTTAGATGCATCCATGAAATATTCTCAGCAGACCCTATAAGACTCTCTCTCTCTGTCCCTCTTTGGTGAAATTCCACTCACGTTTGGAGTAACAGATACAGTCTCAGGAATTTGGTCTTGTTGTTGTTGTTGTTGTTGTTGTTGTTTGTCTTTCGGCTTTTCCCGGTTAGGGGTCACCACAGCGGAACTCCGGTCCGCTATTGATTGGCAGTAGATTTTTACGGTGCCGAGTTGCCAGCTCAACGCCCAACCTTCAACGTGCTCACAGTAATCCTCCAATGTGAAAGATTAATGCAGTCTGAGATGCCATTCTTAAATAAATACTAAAATTTGTTATTACAAGCTAGCTCAAATGCAAGTACTTCCATGCATACATTAAGTCACATGGTTCATCTCAATAAGCAGCAAGTATATTAAATACAGTTTTATGCTACTGGGAAATGGTCACTGGTTGTAGTTTTTCAATGGAGTTCTCTGGCAGGAATAATTTTAATATAACACTTTTCAGTCTTCCGTAACTATGGAAGATTCTTTTTCACAGTCCTGTGCTATGGACACAAGTTACCCTTTCACAGGGGTCTATATTAGATCACCGAACACTTAAAAAAACGAACGGTGATTAATCGACCCTATGTAAGTGAAAGCTTACAATCTTGAACTGTCAGAACAGCGATTTTTTTCCGAGGGAAAAAAAATCGCTGTTCCAAAACACATGCACACAACACAAGCACACCAAACAAACAGCAATCCACACACACATACACCTAAAATCTGACACCTAACCCTACACTAAACTATACACACACCACTAACTATCCACTTACCTTAACCCAAACCCAAACCTTAACCCTAAGGTCCGTCACTATCACACACTCACCTAACCCGCCCTAACCCTCATGTCCACACAATCGCACACATACCTAACGCGCGCTCTAACCCTAACTCACCTAACCCGCCCTAACACTCACATCCACACAATCGGGCACTTACCTGAACCCGACCCGTAACTTTCCACCACAGCACTGAAAATACCAAAGCAACAGAAATGGACAACCGAATTTTTTCCCTAGGAAAAAATTTGGGTTTCTATTGCTTCGATATTTTAAGCTTTCGCTTACATTGGGTCGATCAATCACCGTTCGCTTTTTTAAGTGTTCGGTGATCTAATATAGACCCTTTCACAGAGGACTAATGCTTTCTGCTTGGGCTTCTCTTAGCCCTTTATTTATAACCCATTCATTAATCCAATAAAAAAACTTGCTTTCATTACTTAGGTTCACAGGTAATTACTAGGCATGCTGTCTACGAGACCGTTGAGGACCCTAGCCCATGTTCCCAGTTGCCTCAGAACATTGTTTGGTTAAGGGATTTGTTTAGAGTCAGTCAGCAGACAAACAGATTATGAGGGAATCAAACCTACAATAGAGAAAGCAGTTCATTAATAGGGCATGCCCTCTGTACTGACAGACCCTTGTTTTAAATAGTTCTCTCTGCTTTCAGTTCAACTTTAATCCATTTTAATGTCTCTCAAAGGATCAGTTCATGGAGTTCACAAACTATGTGACCCAGCATGCTGCATCAAGGTATCTTAACTGTTCTTTAATGAAACAGGTAGATATAACACAATAATATTTGGTTAGAGACACCATCTTATTACAATGGATCAATGGATACAGTGATATATATCACATTATAGTTGACTAAATAAAGAAAATCAGCAAAACTGAATTGCTATAAGCTTTCCTCTTGTGATAAGAAATCTAAAAAACAAACTAATATCGCAGACAGACCTGTTTTTTTCTGAATAATAAATAGTAATACTCACCTTACTGCATGCTAACCCTTATCTTGCTGCTTCCTCTAACCCCTGCCCGACATCTTCATTTATGAAAAATCCACACAGCGCATACAACAACCATACACATACCCCATACAACCATCTAACCTAACCTAATCCTAAATCCAAATCCATTGCACAAATATTACAAACATACACACTTACTCACACACACACACATGAAAACCAAAGCTGTCCTGTACCATAAGCCTTCATTCTAACCCTAACCTGGAAAACCCTGCTTAACTGAATATGTGTACCTTATAGAAGTGCCAAATTTATGATATGACATTTGAAGTTTCCTTACTCAAAAATGTAAACATTCAACTTAAAGCACACATAATACACTTTGTTGGGCACCTCAGGTTTCAACAGCGTATTTTGACACACACACACACACACACACACACACACACACACGCACGCACGCACGCACGCACGCACGCACGCACGCACACACACACACACACACACACACACACACACACACACACACACCTTAATGGAAGTTGGTAACCAGAGAATGAATGTATATATCAATGCTGAGGCTAGCTTATTGGTGCTATGGTTAGCACTGCTGCCTCATAGGTTTTAGTTCTCCCATTCATTTCTAGGCTAATATACCTTCTGTGCAAAGTTTGAATTGAATGTCTTCTCTGTGACTGAAAATAAGACATGATGTAACACCTTTTATCAGGCTAAAATAGGTTTTGTAATTACTCAAGATTTCAAGCTGACACTAGCCCTTCATCAGGAGTTATTAAATGTCAACTCCTGGTGAAGGGCTCATGTCTGTTTGAAAGCTTGTGTAATTGTAAAACATATGTTGATCCAATAAAAAGTATTACACCATGTCTGTTTTCTAGTGCCTTCGTGTTTTCTGTTAGTGAGCCAAAACGGTATTTCTTAAGTTTTTCTGACTGGGAGGGTATTTGTTGCAGTCTGCAGTTTCCGTCTGCACCCATAATACATTTTGATAGTTGAGCTGGCAATTTCCCAGTTAGCTGTGTAGGTGTGTATGCAATGTATGTGTGTGCATGAATTCTGATAGGTGTGTATGTAATGTGTGTGCATGCATTCTGATAGGTGTGTATGTAATGTATGTGCATGCATTCTGATAGGTGTGTATGTAATGTATGTGCATGCATTCTGACAAGGGTGTTAATGGATGTACATGCATTTTGAGATTGACTGGCACCCATCCAAGACTGTTTATATGCCTTATAATAGTCATTGCTCGGCAGTATAGGTTTTGGGTCCCCATAACCCTGAAACAAATTCATGATACAAAAATATTGGATTGGCAGAATGATTCAGACAGACTAGACAAGATAATAACTATTATCCAATGGCTGTACATGAAGAAAGCAAATCACAGGAGAAGCAATTTAGTGTGAAGTACAAAAGGGAATATTAGAACAAAATGTTCAGAGAATGTGCATTGACTGCATAAACCAGCAAGCAGCTATGGTTGTCTGGTAAAGTAAAAATTAAGTATACCTACATATGACTGCAGCAAAAACTTCTAAGTACTCAGGACTAGAACTGAGTGGTTACTTTTGTATATATGATTGTTTTAACAAATTATGAACAAAAAGTAAACAAAAACAGGCAACTGACAGCCCCACTGCTACAGTTTGCATGGAGAAGGCATGGTAACATTAGTTCAAACAGTCAGACAATGAAAGACGTATAACTTGCCCTGTAAAGTGAGAGTAAAATGCACCTATGCACAGCACAAGCATGTCTTTATTCTTCGTGTACTACTTCATGTATCACCTCAGATAATGTAGTAGCTGTGAACAGTTCTGTGCTTTGCATTTGCTACAATTTTCATGTTATTGGTTGTTAGCCCTTAATGTAAATAGGTCATTGCTAAAAAGGGGACCTTGGTATAGTCTACCTACTTATTTTATATAAGTAATTTTAATGAGATTTTCAAGTCATGAATAAACATAACAATAGAAACAACAAAACCATTATATTTACGCTCATATAGATAGAATGGGCACTGTTGTGCAATGTGTGGTCATGAATTTGTAATGCACAAACAGAAAGTCTGTAGAATTCCAATACATTTTTCAATCCGTCACAAGATCATCACTCTTTGACTCAACAATATACTATTTAATTACTCCTTGTAATAATTTGTGTGTATCAACTTTCATACATGGGACAAAATCACCTCCTCTTGTTTTCCATTCCTTTGCGATAAAAGATTTAGGATGGGAGATGACTGTGACTTTTAACACTACGACAATCCAAGACATGTTCTTTTCTCCGATACTGGAAAAGAAGGATTCCCCAAAGAAAGCAAATTCCTTATTAAAAATATGTCTTCTCTCTTCATAAATAACCTTTCATCTGAGTCTACTTTTATGCATACATACATATTAGTTTGGCCATGTTATTGATTGTTGGAAGAGACAGACTGGTACTATATCATCTATGTAGGAGAATGATAGATTGACTACAAATCATAAGCCATAGCTTTATACTACTTAACCTATGTCTTTCCAATGATTAGGATTAAGGGAGGTACCCACCTTATTTTCTCAGCATATATCTAGAGCTTGCTGTCAAGCATGGCTTTTTTTCTCCAACATTTTCCGATAAGTAACTCAATTTCTCCCTTTCCTAATGGTCCTTTACCTATTCTGCATTATTGTGCTTACAAAAGGAAGGTTTTCTTTCAGGTTTCTTTTTAAGGATCATATACAATAATGAATCAGGCTGTACATGCATTCTAGTCATGGAATGTGGAAAATAAATTGAAACTTTAAACATATATATTTAAAACAAAAATCAAAATTGCTTTGTTTTCACATTCTTACATGCAATCTGCTGGACTTCTAGCAACTGCATCATCATGCTGTACAGATTGATGAGGCAATTGTAGAAGGGGTGAACATATGTTTGAAAAGCTGCAAGCAAGTATTTCAATAAAAAGGAACATGATTCTAAACACATTTTAGATTACTTTATACTAACATAGACTTTTTACTAAAATAAGTCACTTGCTGCAACCATCATAAGGGTAACTGATTTACAATACATAAAATATTGATAGGAGAGGAAATACTATTCTTAATGTACAGAGAAGGCAAATATATTCTCTGGGATTCAGAAAAGCTTACTGCAATGTAAAAGCCTTATCTTGGAAGGTTTCTGAATTAAGCCTTTCTTTTTCAGAGACCATGATGTCCATAATGTGGAGAGTGGCCATGTGGGTGAAGCTGCATGTGAATGTAGCAGTCCTGGGAGTAGATGATGCTCAATACCCATGTGCTCCACCCCTCCCCAAAATGTTTGTGGCTACTGACTGACTTAGCAAAATGATTCAAAGAATCTCTTGCCTGAGTTTGATTTTACTGTATAAGGAAAAAAATGAATAGTGCCATTTGATGGTGGTCACCCATTCATTTCTACGGAAATACTTCCAGTACAGGTAAGTACATTTGAACTGTGGGCATGGTGGCTGTGAGTTGGAGTATGTGTGCATGTGTGGACTTGTGTGTGCATGTCCTGTAGGGGAATGAATGAGGCTGAATGTGTATGTGGGTGCGTCTGTGTGTTGGAGCAAGCATGTAGGCATTTGAGTAGTTCTGTGACAGTGAGCAATGTGGCGAGGCTTATTTGTGGATGAGTAGATGTGTGTGACAATGTCTGGGAGTGTGAGAGTGTGTGTGTGTGTGTGTGTGTGTGTGTGTGTGCGTGCGTGCGTGCGTGTGTGTGTGTGTGTGTGTGTGTGTCTGTGTCTGTGTGTGTGTCTGGGGGTGCATTTGCTAATGTGAAGCATGGACTGCTAGGGGAAAAAAACTTGTGCAGTTTGGTCTGACAGTGCAGTGTTTGATCCAGAGACATGGTAATGAGCTGCTAATGAAATGTTTATCAGCTCAACTTTACCATTCCTCTGAAATGGAATTTCTGTCCATCATGCTGATTGACCAAGCTAATTAGTGTGAATGGAAAGGAGTTATCTGAATCCCAGAGTTTTGTTTATATTACCAGCATTATCTTTTTCAAATTTAAAAAGTATTTACTTTGCAAATGAAGTTTTTTTTAACTGACATGAGCGAGATTAACAGCAGAAATAGTAAGGAGAATTTATTTAAAGCAGAATAACTTTCCAGGCTCAATATTTCATGCCTCGAGAGATCAAGAGATTTAACTGTAGATCAGAGCATGTGTATGTACCTTTAAGAAGCATTTCCAGATGTAAGCACGTACATATAAATACTGAGCACGTGCAGGCAGCAGTGCCATTTTGAGAGAACAGCCAGAGTGTTAACATGTATGAACGTGGTAGTCAGTCTGTGTATAAGTTTATTTAAGTTTAAGTTACAAAGTCTCATTTCTGATGGGTTTGTGTGTAATAAAGCTGTCTGAATTGAACACAAATATTTGTCTGTTTTATCCTGACCAGGCGAGCAACATGGTGTTAGAACCGGGATTATAAGAGCTACTTCTTCAAGCCATGAGGTGCAGAGTTGAAGATGAAGGAAGACTAAGCAGACTGAGTGAAACAGAGCTCAGACAAACAAAAAAGGGCCAGAAATGAGCTAAAGGTAAAGAAAACTGCACAAATGATTTATTTGGCAAAGAAAATGAAATGGCGTATTTATAAGACACAAAACACATTATTAATCGAACGAGTAGCACAAAAACATATTATTAAGCAAATGAAAGACACAAACCACATTATTAATTAAATGAAATGTTCAAAACCACGATATTTACTAAAACTAGAAAAACTATTCATATGGGGCTCAGAATTAACTTTAGTTTGCATAACGAGCATGTTTAAAGTAAAACGGGCACAAGAAAAGTATAATGAGCATGATAAGAGATTAAAAGGGCATAACAAGTACAATAAAAGGACAAATTAAGCTTAAAGAGCAAGGCAACTGCATTTTTTTTAGTAAAAGACCGTGTTTTTGCACAAACTGCTATTTCACATTGACTGAAGCCATTCAAAACATTGCTAGAGTTGTTCGAAGTATCTCAGAGTGTGCAAAGTATTTGCAGAGTGTGTGCTTTATTATGGTGCAATTATTTCAAAGAGTTTGCTGTGTATAAAGTACAGTTATATTGAAAAGTGCAGTGAAAGTGCAGCCATTTTGAAAAGTTTCTTGTGCTGTGTGCATTTACTCACGGACTGCCACCATTTCAGAGTGTTTCTTACACTGGGCATAGTTATTTCACAAAGTACAGCCATTTTGAAAGGTTCTTGTGCTGCGTACAGTTTGTTTGCAAAGTGCATTCATCTTGAAGTGTTTCTTACCATGAGCTTTTTCTGCTGTGTACAGTTTATTCTCAAAGTACAGTCATTTCGGAGTATTTCTTACACTGATAGAGTGGTTTCACAAAGTACAGTGATTTCAGAGTGTTCTTGTGCTACAGAGGTTTATTTGGCAAAGTGCAGTTATTTCAAACATTTTGTTGTGCTGTTGGACATAATTACAAGTACTGGTATAAAGTTCTGGCATATATTTATGTATGTGCATGTTCATACATAATTTCAAGCACTTTCACTACTGTATGTTGATATGGCAGAGGCATTTCGCAGACCAGGTCCCCTTGTGTTTGATCATAATATAGCAGAGAATTGGAGAATATTCAAGCAGAAATATGATATTAACATACTAGCAGCTTTTTCTGACAAAGATGCATGTACAAGGGCATTCATTTTGCTTAAGTTAAATTGGTCAGAAGCCATTGAAAGAGAGCATTTATTTGTGCAGGCACCAGAAATATATACAGGAGAGGGGGAAACCATCATATTGTGGTACTGGCTGAATCAAGAGGGGACTCTGAGTTCTTAAAATGTAAATTTAGAGAAATGTGCAAGCTCCAGACAAATGTAACATTAGAGAGGCACTTATTTTATACAAGAGACAAAAAGCCAAGTGAAACTTTTGCAGCTTAAATCAATGACTGGAGAAATAAAGCAAAACATGCAGATTTGGTGACTTAAAAGATAAGTTAATAAAGGAAAGGCTTGTGTCTGTGGTGTTAATAGTGCTGCAGTGAAAAAGATTTTGCTTTGTGACAGTGATTTAGCATTAAGGAAAGTCATAGAGATTTTACAAATCCATGATCTCACAGAAAGGCACACAAGTATGCTTGCAAGTGATAAAAGCATGGTTTCAAAAGCCTCGAGAGCAAATGTAGACAGCATGCAACACATGGCAAGCAGAAGCAGGCCTAAGTACATGGTAGGAGCAACCCCTGTGGGTTTAGCAGGGAAGACCCGTAGCTTTCTAGCAAGTTCCAAGCCTAGCTCAATAAAAAGGGCATGCTCAGTGCAGTATAAGGGTGAATCGGCAAAACCCAGGTCAAGTTTTATTGTTAACTGTCATAATTGTGGTGCCAACCATGAGTCTAAAACAGAGAAGTGCTTAGCATTTGGTCCACAATGCCACAAGTGAAAAAATGGAGCCATTTTCAAAAGTTTTGTAAATCAAGCAAGCCTCATTCAATTATTAAGAAAGGTCACTCAAAAAAGCAAGTTGATCATATAGAAAGCTGCAACCCTACTTATCAGTTGTCAGTGAAAAGGTTAATGCAGTAGATTATTGGCAAAGAGCAAAGTATTTTGTACTGTCCTGATCAATGGTAAGCTCAAAATAGACACTGGTTCAAAGTGTATTGTTATGTCATCAGAAACATTTGCTAAAGTGAGAGCTGGTGAGCAACTTAATTTGGTCAATTGTGCAAAGCTTGTTGCTTATGGAGGTGAAGACATTCAAACCAAAGGTTCAATAGTGTTTTCATGCTGTTTGGCTGAGAACAGTTACAGCTTGCAATTTTATGTAGTCTAAAGGCCTGTGCAGTCATTATTAGGTCTCAGATACAGTTTGAGAATGAAACTGCTTTTTTTTTACCTAATAAGTCCATCATGTAAGCACATGTCCCAGTTCCAGCTTCAGTAATACTATTTTCTCAGAGTATGCTGATGTTTTTGGCAGCAAGCTAGGCAAACTTCCAGTTGTGTACTTCATGAATGTAGACCCAGAGGTTAGTCCAGTGGTCAGACCATCAAGGAGAGTTCCAGTAGCTATGCAGGACAACGTGAAGGAAAAGTTAGACAAAATGGTGCAGGAAGGTGTGATTTGTCCAGGCACAGAGCCAACTGAGTGGGTATCTTCCATGGTAGCTGCTCATAAGAAAAATTCAGATTAAATCAGAGTATGCATTGACCCAAGAGATTTGAACAAGGCATTAAAAAGACCTCATCATCGTATGTGTACAGTCAAGGAAATTGCAACCCTCATGTCAAATGCCACTGTTTTTTTTTGTCTTAGATGCAAAGAGTTCATTTTGGCAAGTAATGCTTGATTGCAAATCTTCACTACTGACTGAATTCAGTACCTCATTTGGTAGACACAGATTCCTCAGCATGCCTTTTGGAATAAATTCTGCCATTGAAGTCTTTCAGCATGCAATGGAGCAAATTTTTCAATCTACCTGTGTGCTATAATTGTTGATGATTTACTGGTTAGAGGTAATGGTGAAGCAGAGCATGACAGAAACCTCAGGAAAGTTCTGGACAGAGCACGTGAAGTGTAGTTAAAGTTCAGTCCTCTGAAGTGCAAATTCAGACTAACAGAAGTTACTTATGTATGTCATTTATTTACCAGTACAGGCTTATGACCAGATCCTTCTAAACAAGCAGCCATTCTTGAGATGCCAGTTCCAGACAATGTCCAAGCTCTCCAGTGTTTTCTTGGTATGGTTATTTGGGCAAATTTATCCCTGACTTTAGTGGGTTATCAACACCTTTGAGAGAGCTGACATGCAAAAATGTTGCATGGTCATGGTTAGAGCAACTCCAGAGAACATTTGATAACCTCAAACAGCAAATTGCTAACCTGTCTACATTAAGATACTATGATGTCCAGAAACCAGTAGTTCTTTCCTGTGATGCTTCAAAGTTTGGTCTTGGTGCTGTTATTCTTAAAGATGGCAGACCTGTTGCCTATGCATCTAGAACTCTTACCCAAACTGAGATGCAGTACCCTCAAATTGAGAAGGAACTTTTGGCAATCGTGTTTGCATGTTCGAAGTTCCATGATTATATTTATGGCAGAGCAATCCAGATAAATACTGACCATCAACCTCTGGTCACTATTTAAAGAAGCCTGTGCATTCAACTCCAGCAAGACTACAAAGACTGATGCCCAAATTGTAAAAGTATAATTTCAAAATGGTCTATACAAAGGGTAAACTTCTTTATCTGGCTGATACCTTATCCAGATCACCCAGAAATACCACAGAATGGCTTGATGCAGAGAATTTTGACTTTAATGTCACGGAAGTGTGTACATTTTTCTACCACGAGACTGGATGAGCTGAGAGATCATACAAATACTGATCCAATTTTGCAAAAGCTCAACCACTTCATCAGTGTAGGATGGATTGCCATCAAAGCAATCCTGTGTACTGCCAGAAGTGCAACCTTACTTTCTAGACAGACATGAGATGCTGATGGAAGATGGTATCATTTTCAAAGGTCTAGAAGTTGTTGTTCCTAATTCCTTACAGTGTGAATACATTCAGATTTTACATCGTGGCCACCCAGGTTCTGATTCTATCAAAAGAAGGGTGAGAGGACTAGTATTTTGGCCTTCTCTATCAAAAGACATTGATAAAGTGCTTTCCTCTTGTTCAGTGTGCAACAGTACTAAGCTGCATTTGCAAAAAAGAACCACTTCATCTAAGCCAAATTCCTGAACTTCCTTGGTCAACAGTAGCAACTGACATATTTGAGTGGAACAGTCAACATTACTTAGTGTTGGAAGACTCTTATTCAAACTAGTTTGAGATTGATTTACTACCAAACCTAACCTAATGTCCAGTGCTGTTATTACTAAGATGAAACATCATTTCTCAGTCCATAGTAGTCCACACAAAGTTATTTCTGACAATGGTTCTCAGTTTACCAGTCATTTGTTTCAGAGATTTGCTAAAGAGTGGGATTTTATCCATGTTACTAGCAGTCCTGAATATCCTCAGTCAAACGGTCTTGATGAACATGCAGTAGAGACTGCAAAGCAATTACTAGAGAGGTCAAAGCATGACAATACCAAAATCTTCTTGAATTTACTTAATCTCAGAAATATACTCCATGACAACCAACTAGGCTCGCCTGCTCAGAGACTTCTATCTAGGCAAACAAGAACAACCTTACTTATGAGTTCTAGTTTGATGGTGCCTAATGCTAAAAACAACAGAGCAATCAAAGACAAACTTTTTAAGAAGCATTCTTTTCAGAAGTCCATTTATGATAAAAAATTAAAAGAAGGAGCGACAGCGAGGATGCATATGGTGAAAGGCTTTGATTGAGTTGGTCAAGTGAGAGGTATAGGTACTGAGCCGAGATCCTACTTAGAGGAATTTGAGGGTATAGAGTACAAGAGAAACCGCTGACATCTTCTTCCTGTATCAGAAACGATATGGCAGCATCATACTTGTGATACAAACTCTAGATCTCAGAGCAGCCTAGACAATGTTCGTACAGAAGAACATGTTGCAGTATCCATTCCCATTTCTGATGATGTCCCAGATGTCCCCAAAGTTGAACATTCCTTGAAGACTGTTCCCATTGCTAGATCCAATTCTGACTTTTATGATACACGATCGGTCGTATTTCCAGACGTAGTGTAAAATACACAGCAACCTCGGCATAATTGTTTTATATGTAAATAATTGCATGCCAAAAGATAATTTCTGTAAATTGCATGTCATTGAAAAATGTCATTTCTTATATGGACTATTTCTCAAAAAGGGAGAATGTAGATCAGAGCTGTGTATGTACCTTAAAGAAGCATTTCCAGATGTAGGCATGTGCATATAAATAGTGAGCACATGCAGGCAGCAGTGCCATTTTGAGAGAGTAGCTAGAGTGTTAACATGTATGAGTGTGGTAATCAGTCTGTTTATAAGTTTATTAAAGTTTAAGTTACAAAGCCTCATTTCTGATGAGTTTGTGTGTAATAAAGCTGCTTGAACTGAACCTACGAATGTTCGTCTGTTTTATCCTGACGAGACGAGTGACAGAAACTTTGCCTATTTGAATGAAAACTATGTAGTAGAGGTCTATGCATAATGTTAGTAACAGAACTGTGTTTACTTTTACAAAATAGATTCACTGCAGCAACTGGAAGGGGAAACTATTTTAAATAAAAAACATTAATATTTCTGGAAATGCAAATGTTATTCAGAAGTGATAATATACTGCTAGTTACAAGATTGCTGACAGACAGAAAGCTATGCCTGTAACTATCCACTTGATAATGTGCTTGCCATTTTAAATATTTGTTGAAATACGAAGAAGAGTACAGTAGTGTAAGTTGCACTTAGACATAACAGTAGGTGTTCAAATTCCTCACTGTTGCAGCAGCTTTTAAATGATATGGCTTGTTTCCCAGCCCAATAAACAACAACAATCCAGCTTCACAAAGCTATGTCTCTCCTCTACATCTTCACTCTGACAGCTGATTGGCTAGTCCCAAGGATGGAAATCAGCAATCAGAATAAAGTTTTCTTCAGGACTTTCTTGCCCATTCAATGAAAGAAGAGCCTAACAATCCTGAAATACCCAACCAATAATAACAATAAAACATTTAAAGTAGAAATGAACACACCCCTACTTTTTATCCCAACTACAATTATATATAAGAGTATGGGATGTATGATGTGTTCAGCTGCTGCAGTGAGGAAGTCAAACATCTACTGTTATGGATAAGTGCAACTTATACAACGGTACTATCTTCATCATTCCCATTACTGCAGTAGCCTTAGGCTGTATGGTTTGAATACCAAAGCCTATCCATCATGGGAGGAGTTGGAAGGATATGGGTCCCAGAGCAAAGTTTGACTTGGACCTAGAAAAATAATCCAGTTTGCAAAGCTTTGTAAAAGTATGTACAGAAGACCATGTAGTTACCTCTAGAATGCTTCTAAAGTCTGCCCCTGTCCAATATGCCAAGAAAAAGGCAAGCTCTAGTGAAATGTAGCTTGATATGGCCTTAAATTAATTTGACATGGTTGGAATAACAAAAAAACAATAGTGGATGACAGCCACTTGGAAACTGTCTGTTTAGACACAGGATGTCCTTTTTTGCCCCTTGATAAGAGATAGCTCATCAGCTTTTCTAAAGGGCTTACTTCTGTCAAGATAGTACCTGAGCTGCCTATGCAGATCCAGAGTATGTGGAATATGTTCCCTCTGGCTTTTAGGTTCTGGATAGAAAACTGGGAGATTGATGGCTTGATTCTGAGTACACTCTGAAACCACTTTGGGGCATGAATGAAGGGTTTGTTGTTAAACATACTCAGTCCCTTTGGAAAATCAGATAGGGTGCACCCACCATGAGAGCTTGCAACTGAAATATTCTTCTTGCAGATGTCAGGGCAATGAGGAGTACAGCTTGCAAGTCAAGAACCTTAAATCAGCTTGATGGGCAGATTCAAAAGGTGACAGTCAATTTCTCCATCAAATAGTTAACATCCTAAGGAGGAACAACGTATTTACGAGGAGGTCTCAGGTGTAAAACTCCTTTTAGAAACTGTTTCACAACAAACAGTGAAGAAAGGGGGAGATCCATGGGCAGGCATGCTGAAATGGCCTTAAAATGAACCTTTAGATAGGAATAAGTTGGGCCAGAGGAAAGTAACTCAAACAAATATTTGAGCACCATTGGAACAAAATTCCTGATGGGCCCCTGGTTTTTGGCTAGGCAATGACTAGAAAATTACTTCCACATACTAACACAAGATTTTCTAGTAATAGACTTTCTTGCCTTCTTTAGTACCTGTTGCATATCCTCATAAATTAACTGCCTAAAAGGTACTAAAATTTAATCATCCAGGCAGTCAGTTGCATTAGATTGATAATGAGGTGTATCAAACTTACCCTGTCTTGTGTGAGTAGATCCAATCTGTGAGGAAACTTGTGGTACTTGGCCATTGGCCAGTTCCATAAGAAGGGAGGACCAGTGTTGCCTGAGCCAAAAGGGGGCCACCACAATTATTTTTAGTAACCTTCAGAATCATCATAATTACCTTGTATATCACTGGAAAGGGTGGAAAGACATAAGTGAATATTCCCCTCCAAGGGAATGAAAATGCATCTATCTTCCAGGCTTGCTCACAAGGAGCACTGGAACAAAACTTATTTTGAAAGGAGGTGAACAAATCTATTTGAGATGCTCTCCACAACTGGATCAATTCCTGGAAGTTCCTGTCATTCAATTTCCCTTTGTAAGGGTCTGTCTTGGTCCTGCTCAGCTTGTCTTGCTCTGACAGAATATAAGATGCTTGGGAGGTTAAGGAATGCTGAACGGCTATCTCCCAAAATATCATTGCCAGCTCACATACAGGGTATGACCTTGTACATCCCTGCTTGTTTACATATCACTTGACTGTAGTATTGTCTGCAATCACTTGAATAGGTCCTGGAGAACAAAGGAGTTAGATAAACTTCAAGGCATGGATCACAGCCAACATCTCTTTTAAGTTGATGTACTTCTTTCTACCTGAATGATTTTACAGGCCTTGCACTTTTCCCCTTTGGAAACTGCACCCCAAACAAAATCTGATGCTTCTGTGATGACAGATTGGTTAGGGACCTAAGATGAGAGAAGGAGAGACCTAGGTTCAGCTGAATTTGTTGTCTCCACCAATGGATTTCCATTTTTGTATTTATTTATTTATTTGTTTATTTATTTATTGTCATTTGTTAACCAGGTTTGTGCAACTGAGCCAAAGGACCATTTTCAGTGGAGACCTGAGGAGAAAAGCTCCAGTTACAATTACAATCATTTATGACAGAAATTTACATAAAAGATGGCATATAACAAGAATTTATACAACAAAGTGAAATTAACTTAATTAACATTAATTGTTAATTTATACAACAAAGTGAAATTAACTAAATTAACAGTTTTGTACAAGTTTCTGAGTATATTTAAACAGTAACAACAAGACTAATCTGGGTACAGGAGAAATTATTTACATGAACTGGGTGTAGATATGTAGTAGTATTGGCACTATGGAGAGGAGAAAAGATCGGGGAAAGAGAATAGTAATGAGGGAAGAAGGTAGATTTAGGAAGAGGGTAGTTAGAATCAGGTTGGATCTTGACAAGGACAGGACCAGGTGTTTTGTAGATAGTGTTTAAGTTCAATTTTGAATTGTGCCTTATAGGGGATACTTCTTATGTTATGAGGAAGGGAGTCCCAGCAGTGGGCTACTGAGTATTTGTAAAGTAACTTCCCAATATTTTTTGTAGGTTTGTAGATCTCCAAAAAATGTTTGTCAGAAGTACGAAGCTGATGTTGGGGGTTGTATTGTGATACAATATTAGAAATAGAGAGGCTGGAGGTGGGGTTGTAAAGAATTGAATGTGTTGTATGCAATTGTGGAAGGAGCAGTTGATTAGGGAATTTAAGCCATTGCAAAGACTTAAGGGCAAGGCAATGGTTGGATTTATAGGGAAGATTGGAGGCAACATTTAGCAATTTTGTTGTATGTTTGCTCTAATTTGCTGAGAACAGATGACTGAAAGTTGGTAAGGACTGGAGCTGCATACAGAAGACAGGGTAAGAGGATAGACATGGCAAGGGAGGGTTTGGAGGAGAGAGAAAGAAATGTACGATTACGGTACAGGAGTCCAAGTTTTTGGTGTTTTTTATGGATTGATTGATATGAATATTGAATTTTAGTTCATCATCTATGGTGATGCCAAGTAATTTAGTATGTGGTTCAGGTCTGATGATAGTATTGTTTATAGAAGTAATGGAGATAGAGGATTTGTGTTGTACTAGTGTTTTAGGGAGGAAAAGTAGAAGTTTATTTTTTTAGGATTTAAAATGAGTTGATTATCAGAGAGCCAAATCTTGAGTAAGAGAAAGGAGTTCAGGAATACTGTGGGCAGTGGTGATAAGGGTGGAATCATTAGCATATTGAAATATAGTTGAGATGTTGGAAGCAGAGTGTAAGTTGTTAGTGAAGACATTGAAAAGGAGGGGGTCCCAAGATAGAGCCTTGGACAACACCAGTGTAGAGAGGCAGAAATGGGGAGGAGACAGTTTGCCAGTGTATAGATTGTAGTCTATTAGATAAGTAACTAGAAAATCAGGTTATAGAGGGGGTAGAAAGGTGAAGGTCAGAAAGTTTAGCTAACAGTTGAGAGTCAGAGACTGTATCATTAGCCTTTGAGAGATCAAGGAAAAGACAGGAAAGAAGTAGGTTGTTATCACAAGCTTCTGCTACTGTATGGGTGACTGAAAGAAGAGCAGTAGATGTACTGAGATGGGGTCTAAAGCCATGCTGGGTGGGAGTTAAGAGATTATTATCAAGCAAGTGTTTAAGTAAGTGGGAATTGACACATTTTTCTAGTGTTTTGGAAAGAGGGGACAGTATAGCAATGGGATGATAGTTTGAGGGGTCAGTAGAGTTACCTCCTTTGTGGAGGGGGATTGTGTAAAAGGATTTCTATAACTCAGGGACTACAGACTCAGTAATAGAACCATTAATAAGGATAGAGACTGGGTAGGAAATAGAATTATCAGCAATTTTTAGGAAGTAGGGAGGTAAATTGTCAACAGAGGGAGACCAGGGTTTGAGTTTATTCAATTGGGATTTGATAAAGGCAGTGGGAACAGGTTGTAAGGAGAAAGTATTAGAGGAGGAAGAGGGACTGGGAGGTAAAGTCAGAGAAGAGGCACTGGGGTTATGTTGTTAGTTTTTGGATTGTTTCTATGAAGTGATTGTTTAATAGAGTAGCAGTTTCAGTGGCAGTGTTGAGAGGGAAGTGGTTGGGGGTAGGAGGGGTAGTAGGATAGAGGATTTTATTAATGGTGGACCAGAATTTCTTATGTTGATATGTGAGCTGCAATGGATGGAAGTGGAAAATGATTTTTTATCTTTGATGATTAGTTTTTTACACATATTCCTAAGTTCTTTGTACTGTTGGAGTAGGGGAGAGGTTTTATTTTTGATCCAAGTTTTCCAGGCAGTGTCCCTCTGTTGCATAATAGAACATATTTATTTAGGGAGACAGGGGGCAGAGTTTGATTTTATCCTGATTTTTCTGGATGAGGCCATGGAGTTTAGTATGTCAAAAAATAGCTTGTTGAATGCTGTTACAGCATCATTAAGGGGGAGGTGATTAAAGAAGGCACAGTTGATGTTGGACAAAGTAGAGTTGAACTTGTCCGGGTTGAAGTGAGTCAGATTGGGACATACTCTGCAAAGGTGTTCTTTGGGTGACTGTTGAGAGTATCTATGGATATAGGTAGGGAAAGGGTCACTCAGAGAGTTGGGATGTATGCCAGGGTTATGATAGACACAAGGGCTGGAAGTAAGGATCCAGTCTATGATAGATCCAGTGGTAGAGTTTTTGTTGGTTCTGGTAGGGGAAGATAAGAGTTGGTGGAAGCCATACAGATTGAGACAATGAGCAGAGGAAGAGGAGGAAAGTAAGGCCCAATCAATGTTTACATCACCAAGTATAATGGTTTCATAGGGAATATTTTGGGAGAGCCAGGAGAAAAAGTATTAAAGAATAGGAATGCTGTTACCTGGGGGGATATAGATGGAGATGATGGCAATTTTTTTATGGGGGTTAAGATGGCAGTCCACGATGAGGATTTCTGCAGGAACAAAGCTGGGTAAGGGGGTAGAGAGTGGAGAGATATTGAGTTGGTTGGGGTAGAGGATGGCAACACCTCCACCTCTCTTATTAGGTCTGTCTACATGATACATGTTGTAGCCTGGGGGTAAGATTTCTGTGAAGCTTTAATCAGGTTTCAGATAGGGTTAGGATATGAGGGGAGTTAAGTTGGATAAAAGAGTAGAATTCTGTAGTTTTGTTAACAATACTTTGGATATTCAGGGAAAATATAGTTATGGATTTAGGTGGGGGAGTATGGAATTGGGGTAAGGACTTAGGGGGTGAGGAGGAATGAAAATATGTGTAAGAGGTTGAGGTGGCTGGTCCTGTGTTGGGATGGATGTCTCCATCCAAGAGAAGTATATTAAAGAAAGAAAACAGAAAGGAGAGAAGGTTTACAGTACAGGACGTTCTAGGTTTTATACAAGTGGAGAGAGGTACATTAGGATAGATTTTGATTGTAAAGAGGTGGAAATAATTAGGGAGAGATGTGAAGTGTGTGAGGGTTGTTGTGTGGGTAGAGAGTGTAAGAGAGAGTAGGAGCATGTGTTAAGAAATGAAGTGATGTACGGTATGAAGTAGCCAGGGTTAGTAGGAAGAGAAGGGGGATAGTGATGAAATAAGCTTAGATATGAAACTGACACTCCAGATAATGCAAGTAATGGGTCCATGTGTGTTTTAGAAACCATTGCACATTTTGTGTAATCTCACAAGAAGTATCATGAGATTCATAAAAGACATGAACTCTAGGATCCTGAGAAATTCTCTTGCAGAAGTCTGAGACATATTGGAGAAATGCAGATAAAGATCCATCCTGTCTTGTGTTAACAAGGCCTTTTGAAGAGAAGAATATATAAGGCATCCCAGAAACATAATCCTGTGAGTTTGAGTCAAGGAGAGTTTTACAATATTTATCTGGAAAACCAGATTTGTCAAAAGAGACATAACCCTTGTTAATAACTCTTGACATCTGGCTAAAGACTCTACAAAGATAAGCAAATTGTCTGTCTAAATAAGGAAAGATGAATGACATTCAGTCTGGATTAAATTTTGACTGGGGTTAGATTGTTTTTAAGGTAAGAGTTTCTCTCAAGGTCAGAGATAAATGGATGCCCTTCTATACACATCTCTTCATTATCTTAAGAGTGCCTCCTTGCCACTGCGCCATATGTCGCTTATGTAAATGGAAATAATACCAGCTTAGCTCTTTAAAGATGTAGCACAGGCTATTTAGAAACTTCATTAATTCTCAATAGGATATTATCCAAATGATTAAGTTGTTTGACAACCCAAATTACATAACTGTCAGTGATGTAAGAAGGAAGATAGCATACCTTAGGTGTAATACATATTCCTTGATTAATACCATTATAATGCAAGTCAATATCTAGGGCATACATCTATTTTTAAGAAATTTATTGAATTATCACTTAACCTATTACAACCTATGTGGTGTAGAATGTCACACCTCTTACAGATTACACACATACTTGCATTCTGGAGCATTTTCTGAAAAATCAACTTAAAAACCTTAAGATAATTAAGGCTTTTCTACTGTTGGACATCCTAGATTAGCAATCTTATTGTCATTTTATGAATAACTACTTGCCCTTTTTAATCCAGCCTATTGTAAGCTGATAAGTCACTTAAAGAAGTCAGTCCCAAGAAAAGTCTGGATGCCATAATGAGCTATGGGTGTTAAGTGGAATTATATAAAAAAAAAACACAGTAGGCTTGAATGAGTTAAGACACAGGCAAATATACATTTATATGTAAAAAAAAAAACAAACAAATTAACATGTTCCCAGTTGCAGACATCATACATCACATGCATTCTTTTATACAATTATCAATCCAACAATACATGAATTGCTCAATTCCTGCCTTCCCTTAAACCTTGCTCCTCCTCCAGAACACTATTCTACATGTATTGTTCTCATAATTTCCATTTTTCCATGTATTTTGCTCCCAAGCTTTCCTAAAGAGCCCACTTCCAGTTCCTTAATTGTTATAATATTCACTACTTCAAATACAGTTGGTTTAGACACTGATTTCCATTTTCTAGTAATTGTTTTTATGGCGGCTACAACAATTAAACTTAAAAAGAAGTTATGTACTCACCATAATGTTCCATCTTAGTAGTTGCACTTCATTTGTCTTCAACCTGTGGGAATACGGATCCGTATCGGATCCGAGACGGCAACGTTTGCTAGCATCAGCTCTGAGCTCCAGTTTCCTCCCCTTACCCATAATGCACCTCCACTGCCTTCCATCCCCAGATCTCATTTGCCACAATTTGTTTCACATTGTGTCTTCAGAGCTCCAGCTAGCAGTGGGATATTAAACTTTCTGTGAGTAAAAAACTTTTTCTCTTTTCATCAGATTAGGTTAGTATAGGTACCCCTTCTCCTCCCCTCGCTTGGTGCGTTGAGTGTTAGTGGTTTTCAGGTAGTCTGAGTAGTTTGTTTTGTGGTGTAGGTAGTAGCTTCCCCTCCCCCCTCAGTGTTCTCTGTAGCGTGTGTGGTGAGTGGGTATGTGTGTGCTCTAATTTAGAAAGATTTTTCTGTTATGGCTGAAAATCTTGTTTTCAAGCACTGAACAGAGTGTGGCCATAAGCTCTCCCCAGAAGATGTCCACACTCTGTTTGTTTTGTGCTTGGGTGTGGCCCACCTGAGCATAGAATGTATTATCTGTGCGGGCTTCAACCCCTGTGCCCTAAAGGATAGGAAGTCTAACTTGGCCCTCAAAGGTCTGCTTCCTCCTTCCGACTCTCTTTCCTCATCTTCGGCTTCAGTCACAGTGGCTGCTGTGGCTGCCTCTCCCTCCTCTCTTCCTCTGGCATCTCCTACCTTCCAGGCTGGGACTCAAACTCCTGTAGCTAAGCCTGTGGTAGTGGAGCAGATGAGAGGTAGAGAAAGGGGGAGAGGGAGTTGAAGATGAGGGAAAAGAGGAAGAGGTCCCCTGACCTCGCTTCACCTAGCAAAACTCCATGGACCCATGACTCCCCTCGGCTCTGATCTCTGAGGTTCTCTCGGGAGCCGGAGGAGGCACGTACAGCCTGTTGGGCCTTGATACCCCGACCCGCCAGGTTGGAGTCCATGACCTCATCATGGTCAACCTGTTCCTTGTTGGACATGGATCTGGATAAGATGATGAGTCACTTCATCCATACACAGATCCAGATGAGGGTCTTGCCAGCACCCCTCCCTCTGGAGGGGGGAGCTCACTTCCTTTCTTTCAACCCATTTCTCCTTCTCTGATCCGACCATCGGCTTCAGAGTACTCAGATCCGAGGATGGCTTTGGTCAGGGGGTCAGCGCCAATGGTACCTGCTTCCTCGATGCCGACAGCTGCCGGGAGCATTTCAGATCCGACCAGCTCAGATCTGAGCTGCTCTCGGAGCCGGAGCTTGGGTGTTGGATCTGAGGGAGTGGAACCACCTTTTCTATTGGCTCTGACTTTGTCGGGCCAGGTTCCCTCTCTCGGAGCTCCGACCACCTCAGGCCCAGCTCTGATTCTCATGTGGGACTCGAGGAGAATGGCCTCCTTATTAATTTCCCAGGAGGTTCGCTCTCCTTTGGCATTCATTGTGGTAGAAAGGATCCTCTCTGTCGGATTGAGACTCCTGACCACCCCATTGAACTCCTCCCAGACCCCCTCGGCTCTGTCTACAGTCCCCTTTGTCTTACCAGAGGGACAGCCCATGCTCAAAGAGCCCCAGATGGTTCCCCCCGAGGAACAAATGGCTTGTATGTGCCCCCCGGAGAGCCCCACTGGAGATGTGCCTCGCAAGCATACATGCAAGAGGAGGCACTTGGACTCCCCTGAGTCCCTCACTGAGGACATGGATTTAGATGATGGAGAGGGTTTCCCAAGATCACCTCCCAATGATGTCTCCTTTGGAGACATCATGGAGATCCTGCACCAGCGGGGAGGGTGGTCTGCCCCCAAACCCTCTTCTGATGAGTCTATGTTCCTGGAAGCTTTCGGCATGGGCCTGTCTACTTCCTGGGTGTCCCCTCTTGGAGATCCTTTGGTGGATTTGGTCACCTCGTAAGCATGGAAGGAACCGGACACCATGAAGACTATCCCCAAGCAACCCGATAAAAGTTTAAGCCCCCCCATTGATAGGCCATCCTGGAATAAGGACTCCCTCATGGACGCCATGGTGGTAGCAGCAGCCACTAAGAAGGAACTGGCCCAGGAGAGTTCCTTGGTCCACCTCCTGACCAGGAGTCACTGATGATGGACCGCCTAGGGAAGCGGGTGTATGCTTCAGCTACCTTTTCGATCAAGGCACTGAATTACTTGGCCCATGTCACTAGACTCCAGCGCAACCTAGTAAAGGATCTGGAGGAGTCTCCCCCCAAGTCCATATCATAGGAGCACAAGGCTTTGTTCTCAGTGAGGATGGCCACTCTGAAAGCGGTATCTAATATGTCCATGTGACTCCTCTCCCATGCTATGGAAGGGGTGGCTAGGGCAGCTGGGTCTGGCGTGTCCATGAGGCGTAATGCCCGGCTCAGGTTATGTCAGTTTTCTGAACCCTTCAAGGCATTATTTGCCAATGCCCCTTATGATGGTTCTGCACTGTTTGGTAAGACCATCAAGGAGACATTAGTCCAGAGTGAGAAGGATGGGAAAACACTGTCTGCCATCAGAATTCACTTCTCTAACCCTCAAAGGTCTTTTTCTCAGAACCAGAGAGGGCAAAAGAAGATGTGGTTCCGGAAGTCTTAGTATTTCTGGGACACTCAGGGCTCTTCTTCCTCCAGAGGCAGAGGGGGACAGAATGGATGCCGTCCCAGAGGCAGAAGGGGTCTGAGGAACTTTGGGTCTCAAGAACCTTTCTTGGACACACTCAGGCAGCAACCCTGAGGAGTTGCCCAACTGCTCTACTCTGGAGGCAGTCGGGGATGATTGTCCTTGCACCTATTGGCATGGGAGTCCATAACAACGGACTGCTGGGTGCTTCAAATCATATCCAGACATTACTATGTCCCCTTCGTGGGTTCCCCCATATCTCTCAAACACCTCCTGGATGTACCATCCATGCAAAGGGAGGCAGCAGCACAGGAAATTTCCAAGCTGCTAGTAAAACAAGCCATCAAAACCGTCCTCCCAGATCAGTCCGGATCGGGCTTCTACTCCAGGTTCTTTTTGGTGCCAAAGAAAATGGGGGACTTAAGGCCCATTCTGGACCTCTCTAGCCTGAACCTGTCTGTTGCCAAAGAGAAGTTCCTGATGGTCATGCTACAGTCCATCATGTCATACCTGCAAGAGAGCGACTGGATGTGCTATTTAGATCTCCAGGATGCTTACTATCACATAAAAATGCACAGAAGCTCCAGGAGGTTCCTCCACTTCTGGCTAGGAGTCAATCATTACCAATTTCAAGCCCTACCCTTTAGTCTCACCACAGCCCCCAGGGTGTTTACCAAAGTGTTGGCGGTTGTAGCAGCTCACCTGAGGTTTCAGGGGATTCAGATCTCTCCATACCTGGACGATTGGCTCCTCACTGCTCCCACCAGGCATCTACTTTCCCAAACCAGGGATTACTTCCTGACACTTGCCTGGTGTTTGGGCATCACAATCAATAGATCCAAATCTCTCCTAGGTCCTGTACAGGTGATAGACTACATTGGCGCCAGGATAGATACTCTTCAGTGCATAATAATCCTGACCTCGGAGAGAGTTCACAACCTGAGAATGCATGTCTCTCTGATCTACTGTTCTCATCTTCCAATGGCGGAATTGGTGTTGAGGGCCCTAAGCTTGATGGCGGCAACCATAACTCTTCTCCCGTGTGCTCGGTTACACATGCGGATTCTTCAGTGGACTTTAACAGTTCAATGGTCCCTGTTGTAACTGCCATTGACTTATCCTATCCAACTAAGTTAAGTGCGTCGGTCATCCCTCATATGGTGGATGAGCTCTCAGGGCATTTTGGAGGGATGAGCCTTTGCTCCAGCCCCGGCCCAAACCACAGTGTCCATGGATGCCTCCCAACTCGGGTGGGGGGGCATTGTTTGGGCAGGACAGTCCAAGGCCTGTGGTCCCCCATAGAGACCAGCTTGCATATCAATGTCCTAGAAATGAGGATGGTCCTTCTAGCATTGCAGGCCCTTCATGCCTTTCTTCCTCTGGAGACAATTGCTATTCAGTCAGACAACATGTCAGTATCAACAAACAGGGAGGGACCAGATCATATCCCCTTTGTCGCAAGGCCATGGAAGTGTGGGAATGGGCGATCCCCACTGGTCGCTTTCTCATCGCAGATGGTCCAACATTTTAGTGGACATGCTAAGTCGGACCATTCTGATGCCTTACAAGTGGTCTCTGAATCTGTCAGTAGCTGAACAGATCTTCAATGAGTGGGGTCAACCTTGCTTTGATCTCTTTGCATCTCCTTCCAACGCAAAGTGCAGCAAGTTTTTTGCTCTGAACCCCCTGCCAGGGGAGTCCCCCAGAGATGCTCTAGTTCATGCTTGGCCTCCCAGTCTTCTGTATGCTTACCCACCAGTACCTCTCATTCCGAGGTTTCTGCAGAAATCTTGTCAACTAGAGAGCAAAGTAATCCTCATTGCCCCATTCTGGCCGCACCAGGTATGGTTTCCCTTCCTTTGGTCTTACCTGGGATCCTAGATCCTATTCAGGATTTAATTTCACCCCCTTTGGACAGCCTAAAGCTCACAGCTTGGCTGCTCCAGTTCCCATAATTGCTAGGACTCCTGGACTATCCTCCTCAGTTACATCTGTTTTGGTAGCTGCTCATAAGTCTTCGACCAGAAAGGTTTATCAAAGCAAGTGGAAACGTTTTCTTTCTGGGCCTCTCAAAGGAGTTTAGACCCTTTCACGGCCCCTATTTCCACTATTCTTGATTTTCTAGCTGATATTTTCCAGCACGGAGCTAGTTCTTCTACTGTCAAAGTTCAGTTGGCTGCCATTTCTCATTTTCATGTGGGCGAGAATTCTGCCTCCTTAGCATCTTCCAGACTGTGTAAAGCCTTTATCAAATGCACCTTTTTGTTACGCCCCCCCGGTCAAAGATTCTGTTCCCCCGTGGGACCTTACTATGCTTCTTCAAGCTTTGGTCACTCCACCTTTTGAGCCTGCCGCAACTGCAGATCTAAAATTTTTATTGTGTAAAACAGCTTTTCTGGTGGCTATTACCTCTGCTAGAAGGGTTTCAGAATTACAGGCCTTGTCCATCAAACTTCTGTACATGATTTTTCATAAAGAAAGAGTTTCCCTTTGAACCAATCCATCCTTTCTTCCTAAGGTGGCATCACTAGTCAATATCAATCAGACTTTTAGTTTGCCTGTGTTTTTTCCCAGTTTTACGAACAAGATGGAATACAAACTCCACATGTTGGATGTTCATAGACAGGTACGATTCTATTTACACAGGACAAAAAATTTCCGTAAATCTGATCAATTGTTTGTTTCCTTCTATAAACCATTTTTGGGGAACCTATCTCCAAGGTCACTATAGCTAGATGGATTTCTTCATGCATCCTGCAGGTCTATAAGGACAGAGGCATGTCTCCTTCAGGTAAGGTAAAAGCTCATTCCACTAGGTCCATGGCTACTTCTGCGGCTTTTTGGTCTAGAGTGTCTTTGGATGACATTAGTTCTGCAGTTACTTGGTCCTCATCTCATACATTTATTTCTCATTACAAATTGGATTTGACTTCCAGAAGGAGAGCATCCTTTGGTTCCGCGGTGCTCTGGAATATCCTTCCATGAGGGCATCCCAGGAGTTTAGTAGCTGGGGACTCTGTCCAACAGGTTGAAGAACAAATGAAGTAAACTACTTCAGATAAAGAAATCATGTACTCACCATAACTTTCCATCTAAGAAGTTGTACTTCATTTGTCTTCAACCATCCCTCCCTCCTTCCCCCAGACCTTGGTGCATGATCAGCCTACGGGCTGCAGTATAGGTCACAAGTATATTTATCAGTTCAGGTTCTCAGTATAAGTTCAGCAAACTCGATCTGGGGATGGAAGGCAGTCAAGTGTATTATGGGTAAGGGGAGGAGTCTGGAGCTCGGAGCTGATGCTAGCAAAAGTTGCCAACTCGGATCTGATATGGATCCGTATTCCCACAGGTTGAAAACAAATGAAGTACAACTACTAAGATGGAACATTATGGTGAGTACATAACTTCTTTTTAAGTTTAATTGTTGTGGCTGGCATAAAAACAATTACTAGAAAATGGAAATCAGTGTCTAAACCAACTGTATTTGAAGTAGTGAATATTGTAACAATTAAGGAACTGGAAGTGGGCTCTTTAGAAAAGCTTGGGAACAAAATACATGGAAAAAATGGAAATTATGAGAACAATACATGTAGAATAGTGTTCTGGAGGAGGAGCGAGGTTTAAGGGAAGGCAGGAATTGAGCAATTCATGTATTGTTGGATTGATAATTGTATAAAAGAATGCATGTGATGTATAATGTCTGTAACTGGGAACATGTTAACTTGTTTTTTTTTTTTTTTTTTTTTTTTTACATATAAATGTATATTTGCCTGTCTTAACTCATTCAAGCCTTGGATCCGAGGTTGGCTCGGATCCGATACGGATTCGTATTCCCACAGGTTGAAGACCAAATGAAGTAAACTACTTCAGATCAAGGCATTACCATGTCTAGGCAAATCAGATCTTGTATCCTAGCTCAAAGCTGGTTATACCATTTGCTCACTTAATATTTCTGACAGAGCACTCTGAAGTGAATTTTTAAAAATCTGTCAACTTATTATGGTCCGAAAACATATGTGCCCAATTATATCTTTCTTCCCCATCACACCTCCAACATTTGCCATCTACCTGAGGAAAATGCTTTGGAGTCTGCTTTGGGTATAAAAATAACTATACAACACTTCCAAGCAAGAATACTACATCTTATAGACTTTGTTGCATATTTGGAAGATATCCATATGTCCTCCCATTGTTTCCTTGTGAATTGCTTATTGAATCTCTTTTCCCAATATTTTTTTAGCCTCATCTGATTGATTCCTAAAATTATTAAGCAATATTTTATATTCCCTACTAATATCCCTTTTTAACAGCAGCTTATGTTCTACATTAAACTAAAAATGCTACCAGAGCAGGTCTTCCACTTAGGATTCCACCATACCTTTCTCTTAGCCTATATTCTGATATCAATCCCTCATAGGGAAGGCATTCTGAAGCCTGCAGTCCAAATGTTTTCTTAGCCTCTTCCCACTCTAGTTATTTGCTCCCATTACCTTGGCTCCTTTCCCAGTTCTCTCCAGTAAATTCCAGCCCCCTCTTGCCTATTATCTGTACACCTAATTGCAGCCATCTTTATCAGAAGAATCTCCTTTCTCCATTCTCATGTTGTCTTAGTTCTTAGAATACTTTTTGATATTTTTTGAATAGAACATTCTTTATGGCTGTTGTTATTTTCATTAAGGATCTACATCCAAAATCCCACTCTCTCCTTATTTCTTGACCATCTCACTGCTTCATCATCATCATCATCATCATCATGATCCATTTCCAGTTTGAGTTTTAGCTTTATGTTTGTGTTATGTATATGAGCCTTAACTGTGCTCTAAAATATCTATTCAAATTAGGTAATCCTAAACCACCTTGCTCTACTGGAAGGAGCAGCCTATCCCACTTGAACCTTTCCCTCTTCCCCTCCCAGATGAAATCCTTCAACTTTTTATTAATTACTGTCCACATACAAAAAAAAAGGTAGTTATGCGTGCAACAATTGCAGACAGTGTAGGTATATTAGTAATACATCTTCAGGTTTTTTCAGTCATGATAAAAACATTTTCTGGACAAATGGTTGCTACACGTTTAATAGTGAAATGGTAGTTTATGTGGCACAGTGCCTCTCATGTCCATGTTATTACATTGGAAAAACTACTAGGTGTCTGAAAAGATGGATTTATGAACATTTGTTAGCTATAAGGAAAGGAGAACAAAACAATGCCTTGGCTAGACATGCTGTTGTTTGCAACAATTTTAAAACATTTTTTTTCTCTGTGTTGGATAGTGTCAGTTCAGAGATGTTTTCAGAGGATTATAAGATGTGGTTGGAATGTAAAGAAAGTTTATGGCAAATACGTTTAGGTACTGATTGTGCACCAGGTCTCAATGACATTATTAACATAAAATGTTTTTTACAATATATGTAAATTATATTATACATATATTTTATTTAAATATTTAAATATGTATCACTAAGTTTGTGTATAGAATATTTTTTTTATTTATTTAAAATCAGTGATGTTTGAAGCTCAGTCATGTGACTAGTTAATTAACTATTTAAGTGCGTTTGTGAGGGTAGATGGATGTTTTTCTGAGGAAGTTCACAGTCATTAAAGTGAATGAAAGCTAACTACAGTGTCTGTGCTTTCCTAGGACTTGGTTTTGGTTTCAACTCTTTTTTTGTTTCATTTGTGAAGTTTTCTAGTTATTCAGTTTTCTCAATCGTTTGTGTTTTTTAGAAGTTGGCGAAGACCATTCCCATGGAGGGCATTTCACAGGATACGCTTTTGGATCTATCTACCCATCTAGTGCCTGATAATTTCACTCAGTTTTCTAAACAGATTAAGGCTGTTATTTCTACTGCTATCAACAGAGGGCTCAAAAGAGCGAGCGGTTCCAAAATGTTGCCGAACAACAATCCGGGTCCTGTAAAGGAACGACCCAATGGTTTGGGTGAGACCGGGGAGATACAAGATGAGGATACTCAGTCGGAGCAAGTTTCTGTTTTAAATAACAACATTTTAGAACATGTTTTTCAAACCCAAGACAATCCCTTTTCGGGAATAGAGGACACGTTGGACAATGATTCTGTAAGTATTGACAAGCCGTCTTGTATGGCGTTTGAACAGAATCAATGTAAAAAATGTATTTTTGACTTGGAGAAAATGACTTTGAGATACATTATGCTTAGCGTCGAGATCAGTTATTTGGTTGAATGTATCAGGCGGAAGTGTGTTCCACAGGGTTTATGGTTTATAAAAGTCCCAAATTGTGTTAAAAATGGGGATTCTTTGTATAACCGCTTGATTGAACTTTTTAATGAGTCTGGCATCAGATTGATGCAGATTTTAGTCGAACACTACCAACAACAGATTGAAGAAGTCAAGGTTGTGATGAATGATTTGGACTCTAAGATTAAGACTTTTGCATGTTTTAATATTTTGAACCATTTATATTGCGGTATTGCTGCAAAGGCTGATAGATATAGGGCAACTATTGTAAGTAGAAAGCAGGGTAAATTAAGGAGAGATATTTTGGCCTATTCAAATAAAACAGCCTATGCAGTACGTGAATACAACATTCATGTTTCTATTGAAAGCAATGGAAACACACAGAGTGGTATGGTAGATGACAATGTTGGTGTACAGAATAACAGAATTGGTAATGACAATAATGTTTTGAGTGATAGTTGTGATGGTTCCAATACTTCTAACAATTCCAATATGATGAATAATAACAACTTTAAGGTGACGCATAATGAGAATCAGGGTACTGTTGTACAGGAAGGAGATGGTTCTTGTCCCACACAAAATTTGGGTCCTTTTTTAGTGGACAATCAGGGGAACAAGAAGACACTCACTTGGTCCAAAGTAGTATAGAACAAAGGAAAGGGGAGGGGCAGGAACAACAAAAAGAAATGGTAGTACGTTCTGATAGTTCACAGTTTGGTATTGAAGTTTTGAACCTTTCAGATGTACACTTGTCAGAACATATTTATGATGTACTTTAAAAAGGTCTTTCTTTTATACCAGGAAACTCTGTTAATGTTGCTAAGGTTATTGTTGAGTTTAGATTATTTCTTAGAAAATTAAATCTGAGTTATATATTCAACGATATTAAAGTAGATAGTCATGTTATGGACAGTAAGATTCCCAAGAAAAATAGTACATATAATCCTCCACTTTTGGGGACACTTCAAGTTTTCCAGAGTATTTGTGAGTCTGACTTTAGACATTTAAAGTTTGACAACAAGGTGTATAATTTGACGCATCTTGAGGAAGAAGCATTAAAATATTTGTGCAACAGCAAACAGTTAAGGGTTATGAAAGCGGATTAGGGGGGCAAAATTGTGATTATGGATCAGAAAGATTATATTTTGTCCCTGGAAAGATTGTTAGAAGATGAAAAATTTACAAAAGAGTAGATTCATTGTTTATAAAAAATTATTTAAAATTGGATACATTATTGTTCGAAATGTTCTGTCAGGGGGAGATAGATCATCAGACTTTTTCTTTTTTGCAAGTGGAATTCCCTAAGATGGCAGTGCTTTTTGGGATTCCAAAAGTACAGAAGATTTGTCATAATCTCCCCTTTAGACTAGTCATTTTGGCATCAAAATCAAAGACTGAAACATTGTCGATTTGGTTAGATTATATTTTAAACCCTATAACAGAATTCAAAACACTATTTAAAGGATTCATGGCATTTACTTGAAATTTTGAGGGATTTCCAACTTGATGAATGCAGTTTTTATTTTGCTTCTCTAGATATAGTTTCACTTTACACGAGTATAGACCAGGAAGTGGGACTGGAATACTTGAGAGAATATTTAAGTTCCTTCACTGATTTTAGTAACACTAAAATCAACACTATATGTGCACTTATGGATATAGTTTTGGACAATAATTTTTTTCTATTTAATGGTAAATTTTATAAACAGTCATCGGGTGTGGCGATGGGGGCAAGGGTAGCACTGCCTTTGCTAATTTAGTAATGGCCAACTGGGAGAACAAATACTTGGTTACACATCAGTTAGCTGATAAAGTTTTGGTATATCGTCGTTACATTGATGATTTATTTTTCTTGTGGTAGGGTAACTACAATGAATTTGTTAGTTTTGTTTCTGATTTAAATAGTTCCACCAATTTCTTGAAGTTTGTTATCAGTGGATTTGTACAAAGTATTGACTTTCTAGATTTGCATCTTACTTTTGATTACCATTGTATGCACTTTGTGAGTAGCATTTATAGAAAGTTGGTATTTGCTAACCAGTACTTACATAGGGACATCCTTCACCCACCCCATATGAAAAAGGGAGTGGTAAAGGGAGAATTAATCAGGTTAAGCAGATTAGCTTCTAGCAATGTAACTTTTTTAAATGAAGTAGACACTGTAAGAAGTTTTTTTGAAGCTAGAGGTTACAAAAAGGTGTGGTTACAAAGGATAGAAAAAGAGGTTTTGTCGTTAAGAAGTGGAAAGGCTTTTCCAATTTTGAAAGGTTGCACTGGACAGGTTGTACAAGGTGATGAACATAGTAAGACTATAGTTTCAGGTCCTATTCAAAAGTATTGTTCATTTCCACTACCAATAACCAATGAGATGTGGTATATAAAGAACATCATTACAGAAAATTGGAAGATTCTTTTAGGAAATTCTGATTTGGTCAAGATCATTGGTTTACGACCATCTTTAATGTTTAAGAAAGTAATAAATATGAAAGGTTTGTTAGAACAAGGATCAAATGATAGGAGTAACACCAACACGAAGGGAATACAAAAAAATGTAGTTATGCATGCAACAATTGCAGACAGTGTAGGTATATTAGTAATACATCTTCAGTTTTTTTTAGTCATGATAAAAAAAATTTCTGGACAAATGGTTGCTACACGTGTAATAGTGAAATGGTAGTTTATATGGCACAGTGCCTCTCATGTCCATGTTATTACATTGGAAAAACTACTAGGTGTCTGAAAAGATGGATTTATGAACATTTGTTAGCTATAAGGAAAGGAGAACAAAACAATGCCTTGGCTAGACATGCTGTTGTTTGCAACAATTTAAAATTTTTTTTTTCTCTGTATTGGATAGTGTCAGTTCAGAGATGTTTTCAGGGGATTATAAGACGTGGTTGGAATGTAAAGAAAGTTTATGGCAAATACGTTTAGATGTTGATTGTGCACCAAGTCTCAATGACATTATTAACATAAAATGTTTTTTTACAATATATGTAAATTATTTTATACATATATTTTATTTAAATATTTAAATATGTATCAGTAAGTTTGTGTATAGAATTTTTTTATTTATTTAAAATCAGTGATGTTTGAAGCTCAATTAGTCAGGTGACAAGTTAATTAACTATTTAAGTGTATTTGTGAGGGTAGATGGATGTTTTTCTGAGGAAGTTCACAGTCATTAAAGTGAATGAAAGCTAACTACAGTGTCCGTGCTTTCCTGGGACTTGGTTTTGGTTTCAACTCTTTTTTTATGTTTCATTTATGAAGTTTTCTAGTTATTCAGTTTCCTCTCAAAGTTAGTATTAGTACTCCCCCTTTCCTTTGCCCTGATATTTTGCTGGAAATTCATTCTGAAATCCTATCTTTATCAATTTCACATGGTCAGTTCTTTCCAAATGTGTCTCTTAATATTATTCAATGATCTTATATTTCTGTCTCTATCTGTGAGGCCATTTATATCCTAAAATAATATTTTAGTGTAGTCATTATGATATTTGGCAGGTTGATCCTTTATTCAGTTTCTTGTCATCACCATTTGAACCTGTGCCACATTTTACAAGACTTTTTGTTTTAATGAAAACCCTCAAACAAAAAATAAAACCCTCCAGAACACCCCCAGAACCTATTAACTTAATACAAACAAAACTATGTACATCTTTAAATAATGAAATGTAACCCTCCTGATAGGAACAAATATCCCAAATCACCAGCTGTACTCACAGGCATTAATTTAACCTAAAATTAAGGTTATCCATACTGTGACAAAAGGAGATACTGCCAGCACAGTTATCTGGAATTTTGTAAATAATTATGTCATTGGTGAATATCAAAATGATTTATGCAAGATGCTTGTGTTACAAATGAATTAGAACTGTATGTCATGTGTATATCAAACTGCTTTGTACAGATATTTGTGTTGAAAAGATATTTGTAAAAATGCTGTGTTTAAAATGTATCCACATTGTGCCCTGTTGGAAGAGAGCAAAAATATACATGTACTGTTGTAACTGTTTAAACATATATATTCTAACAGAAACTGGGATACAGGAAGTTAACCGCAGTCCAGTAAATGTCAGAAAAATATTTGAAATTAAATCACTTTACATGTGCTGCCATAAAGAGGCTATCTCTCAAGTTTTTAATGCAGCTAGACACACAAAGTCTGTACTAGAAAACTTTTTGTATTGTCCTTAAAGTGAACTAATTGGTACTTCTGAAGCTTGAATGAATGCATTTGTTTTATGACTTCCATCTCTGCAAAGATCTGAGGAAAAGCCCTTGTCTGCATATTTTTACAGGTAGATACTAAATGCTACCAGCTTCTAGCAATGGGGGTTTTGGTTTGGGAACTAGAAGTCAGATGACCTGAAATGTACTAACCCTGACTAATTCCTGTTTTAACCACCTTTCTCTATTCAATATTGTGTGTCACTTTGATCTTGTTCAGTACAGTTGTTATAAACTTCTGGTTGATGTGCAGTATAAATCTTGTGAATCCCTTCTAAAAGACTACATTGTGCACAACTTGCAAATAGGCTTGTCCCATTAGGGTTTTATTTTTTTCCTTTTTATCTATGTAAATATCCATTTAGCTGTTTATGTAATTTTGCATACAGCCAGTGTTTGTACCCTAATAACTATGTATATCATAGACACTGTCAATCTTGTGAGTCTCATCCTGGGGACAACATTGCACTTATTTTGTATATATATATCCATGTTTTATAAGTGCTTTATTTATACATGTAACTTGGAACTTTTCTCTCCGGGCCTCCACTGAAAATGGACATATATCCAGTCGGGCTATCTAGGTAAACAGATGTAAAATAAATAAAAATAAAATAAAATAAAAAAATAAAATGATGCCGTTCTGCAAGCTATCTCAGCAATAATATTTAGATATTAATTTGAGAAGCCTCTTAGTGAGACATAGCATTTTGCATTCTGTCTTGGACTTGACAACAAGAAAACTATTCACCACATCTGCCTTGCTGCAATAACGTAAATTTCTAGGGAACAGTATAATTTTCTTAGATTCAGTCAGGAATATAGTGAAGTTAGTTTAGATATTTTTCTTTCTTTGTGTGAGCATGCACTGCAATGTTATTTTAAATATTTCCTGTGATTTTGAACTCTGATGTCACTGTGAGTATATATTTAGTATTGTGTTGTTCTTTTATTATTTATTATTAAATATATTTAAACCTTTCATTGTGGCTGATCTGTGTAGAGATATTTAAGTTTTGAGAGTACCTGCATATGTATTTAGTGACACTGTGTGAACCACTCCTAATAGCCTTGCTATTGATCAAATTACCATTTGTATTAGTATTAATATTACACAGTAAGATTGGACACCCTTTATTAAGGGCCTTAAAGTAGCTGGTGAGGAGTGACTGGAGGCAGTGGTAACTACCTTATACTCTGGGCAGAAGGGGGCATAGCTAGTAAACCTGTGGCAGCCTTTCCCAGGTGTGTGTGTGTGTGTGTGTGTGTGTGTGCGTGTGTGTATGTGTGTAAATCAAACCTCAAACAGTGTGTGTGTCAGCTACTTGGGCAGGGGCATGAAGCACTGGTTGGATAGAGAGGGTGCTGGAGGTCTTGGCTTGGTCACTCAGCTGAGACCTCAACTCTATAGTTGTGCCAGTGGGTAGTCTTATTGGGGATCTCGAGAAAGAGTGAGAAACCAGACCCGGACTGAATGTGGTCTCTGTGTGCTCTTAAGGGAAGTTGCACTTGATGCAGAGAGCTGCATCTGGAAATACTGTGTGTACTTGTTGTCCTCCCAGTGAATGTCCCCCACTATTGCCAGTGATGAGGATTGAGGCTCCTTGATTACTGGTCCAGTGGTGAGTCATCACACTTGGTTGGTAGTGGTGAGATCATCACATCACATACTGGGATTCAGTGGTGTGGATATTGAACTCCTGTAGCCTGTAAACAGTGGTCACTAAAGAAGGTGTTTGTACTCTCACAAACCACATGTGAGATATTCAGCGATTCATATAACAATAGTTTTATTTATTTTTTGTTAGCTTAGTTAGTCAGGGAGAGTAGGGAAGGATGCCAGAAGAGGAGTATGGCAAGCTGACAAGGCTCCAGTTGGCTGAGATGTGCCAAGCAAAAGGACTGGTGCATACCAGCCTGACTAAAGTGGAAATGATTGCAACCTTAACTACAGCTACAGCACAGACCAGCAATTTGGAAGACAACCAGACTGTCCTTGGTGATGCGTAACTCTCCAAAAATGGACAGTTCAACTTTGCCTCAGAGGACTTAAAAATCCATCTGGAATTAAGAGACTTGAACTGGAGGCCAACCATTTGGAATTAGAATCAGCCAAGAGACTGCAACATTTGGAGGCTGAAGAAAAGGAGAAACAGATGACATTAGAATCAGCAGAGATGCTGAGATGTCTGGAAGCTGAAGAAAATGAGAGGCAGATGCAACATGAAAAGGAAATGCTGACTCTTCTTCAGGGTCTTGGAGGTAATGGGGAAGGGAATAACCAAACCCCAGAAGCAATAAAGGTCAATAAATGTCTTCCACAATTTACAGAGGGGGATAAGTTTGATAGTTTTATTCATATGTATGAAAGGGTATGTAAACAGTATAATGTTGACCAAGGGCTCTGGGTATGGTTCCTGACCCCCTTACTCCATAGTAAAGTTGTAACTGCTGTTTCTTAATGGTCTTATACTGATTGGTTAGATTATAATACAGTTAAAAATTGTGTATTAAACTGTTTTAAGTTAACACCTGAAGCTTATAGAAAAAAAGTTTTGTGAGCATAGACACAAGGCAGATGAAAGTGTGTGATTATATTGCTGAGTTAAGCACTTAGTTTCATAGGTGGGTGACTGGGTGTTATGCAATCACTTTTGAAAAGCTGGCAGATGTTTTGGTGAGGGAACAAGCCCTTAGCACTTTGCCTGATGACATGAGAATCTGGTTGGTAGATAGAGAATGCAACACCACAGAGCTGGGGAAAAAGGGAGACCTATACCTGGCAATCAGGGCATCACTCCACAGGAAGGGGATACCCAGTGCTGCACATGGATATGAGAAGCCATGGTGGGCAGCCTAAACCACCCCAACACAGTCTGCCAGTAACAGGGGAAGCTACTAGTTTAGGTACATGGCCAGGTTCAAGGGTTAAATGTTTTGAATGTAACCAGTGGTGCCATGTAGCATATAGGTGTCCACACATGCAAGGTGGGGAACCAGCAAGTGGAAATGACAAAATGCCAGTAGTAAGTTGTCTGGAAACAACAAGAGTACCAAGCTACCATAAGAGGTTATATCCTATCCTAGTAGATGGGAAACAGGCCACTGCTAAGAGAAACACAGCCTCTGACTTAACCATTGTGAAGTCTGCAATGGTTAAAGAGGAACACTACTTGCCTGGGCAGTGTACTCCAGTCAGAGCTTTAGGAGAGTCCCCATTTCAATTACATTGACTAGGGTTCACCTTGACTGGGAGGGTGGAAAAGGAAGCATGAAAGTAGGTGTGTTTAAGGATATCCCTGCAGATGTCCTGATAGGGAATGATTTTGATAATGCAGTACCTTGTGTGCATGGAATTACATGCAATCAGGCTTGGAGACAAGCATGTGGGTTTGGTAGCCTGAGAGGGACCCAGACAGACCATACACTTGAAGCCAGGACTGGTGAGGTGGCTACTTCAGGGAGGGAGCTACCATGTAGCAGTGAGAATGAAGGTGAGGCACAGCTGCTTGTGGGTACTGATGTTTCCTTGGACAGAGTGACTGCAAGGGCAGAGGTGAGTAGTAGTACCCAGGCTGACAGTGAGGTACCACTGTCAGAGGATGCCAGACTTCCTGTGGAAGGGGAGCTGGGAGGGGTTACAAAGAGAGAGATGAGACAGGCTCAGCTCTCAGACCCTACATTACAAGGCTTGAGGGAGGTAGCGAGTGAGGCACCTGATTCCCAAGGAAAGGGGTAATCTGTATACTGGGGCAAAGGGTTACTGTATAGAGAGTGGACCCCTAAGGGGGGCTAGATGGTGAGAGAATACTGCAGTTGATAGTGCCCAGAGCCTACTGTCTGGCACATCTAGCCATAGCCCATGATATTCCTTTTGTAGGTCATATGGATATAAAGTGTACAAAGAAACATATTATCCAGAACATTTATTATCTAGGGTTTCCAGGGATGTAACAGGGTACTGCAGAACCTGTGATCAGTTCCAAAATGTAAGCAAGGCAGGAGACAAGGTGAAAGCTTCTTTGATGCCTTTGTTTGTGATTGAGAAGCAATTTCAGTGGGTAGTTCTGGATATGCTGGGGCCTCTGAGTACCCCAAGTTCCAGAGGGAAGAAGTATATCCTAGTGGTAGTAGATTATGCTACAAAATACCCCGAGGCAGTGGCTCTATCCTCCATCAAGGCAAAAAAAGTGGCAAATGCTTTGATAGAGATTTTCAGTAGGGTAGGTTTCCCAGAAGAAATACTAACTGACAGAGGTTCCAGTTTCACATTAGACCTGCTGGCTTGTTTGTGGGAGCACTGTGGGGTGAAGCACCTAAATACCACCCCTATACTAATGGTCCTGTGGAACTCTACACTAATGCCCATGCTACAGGCATTGCTGACCAGTTTAAGAGGGTGTGGGACAAATATTTGCCCCATCTGTTGTTTGCTTACAGAAAGGTACCCCAGGAATCCACAGCTTTTTTACCCTTTGAGTTGCTGTATGAGCATAGGGTGAGGGTATCACTAGATTTGATTTGCAATGAGTGGGAAGGTGAGTGTGAATCCCACAAGGAATCTGTTGGAGCATATATCTTAAACCTCAGGAGAAGGCTCAGGGAACTCAAGGGCTTGGCCCAGAAGAACCTGGCAGAAGTCCACCAGCAGAAAAAGGTCTGGTATGACAGGAATGGTCAAGCCAGAGAGTATGCCGTAAGGCAGCAGGTCATGGTTCTCATTCCTGTCAGACGCAACAAGCTGCAGGCAGCTTGGGAGGGACCATTCAAAGTGGTAAGGAAGGTCAGTGGTGTTAACTTTATGGTAGAACTGCTAGGCAGGAGTAAAGGGCACAAACGGTACCATGCTAACATGATGAAACCATACCATGTTAGAGAGGTCCTGGTGCTAAGTATTTGCAGTAGAAGACAGTAGGAGTCTGAGGGGGATCTGTGGCTACTGGGAGCCAGCCAGCAAAATTCCAAGTTACTGTGGTAGAACCTAGGGCTGCAGGCATATGATATGACAGTGCAACACTGTAATGAGCTCAGCAGTGCCAAGGCAGATGGTATCTTAAGACAGGGTATGGGGTACTGTATTCCAAGATAGGCTTATCCCTCTCAAGCAATGTTTCTCAAGGGTCACTTAAAACACTAGCTTGAGTCTTCAAAGGGGGAAGAAGTATGAGAAAAGGAGATACTGCCAGCACAGCTAGCTTTGTAAATAATTATATGTCATTGGTGAATATCAAAATGATTTATACAAGATGCTTGTGTTACAAATGTATTAGAACTGTATGTCATGTGTATATCAAACTGCTCTGTACAGATGTTTGTGTTGAAAAGGTATTTGTAAAAGTGCTGTGTTTAAAATGTATCTACAGTGTGCTCTGCTGGAAGAGAACAGAAATGTACATGCACTATTGTAACTGTTAAAATGTATATATTTTAACAGTGGAAACTGGGATACAGGAGGTTAACCTCGGTGCAGTAAAAGTATCACGTTATAGGCTCCACCATAAATGCTACTCCATAAAGAGACTCTCTCTCAAGTTTTCAATGCAGCAAGGGACACAAAGTCTGTACTAGAAAGCTTTCTGTATTGTCCTTGGAGTGAACTAATTGCTTCTTTTGAAGCATGAAAAATGCAATTGTTTTATCACTTCCAGCATCTGCCAAAGATCTGAGGAAAAGCACTTGTCAGGATATTTTTTACTGGTAGATGCTAAATGCTGCCAGCTTCTAGCAAAGGGGGCTTTGTCCTGGGAACTAAAAGCCAGATGACCAGAAATTATGTAATTCTGCAAGCTGTCCCAGCATTAATACTTTAGATATTAATTTGAGAAGTCTCTTAGTGAGATAGAGCATTCCGCATTCTTTCTTGGACCTGACAACAAGAAAACCATTCACTACCTCTGCCTTGCTCTAATGAAGAAAGTGTCCAGGAGTATAGTATAATTCTCTTAGATTCAGTTGGGAATATAGTGAAGCTTTGTTTAGATATTTTTCTTTGTTTGTGTGAGCCTGTACTGCAATGTTATTTTAAATATTTCCTGTGATTTTGAACTCTGATGTCACTGTGAATATATATTTATTATTGTCTTTTTCTTTTATTATTTATTATTAAATATATTTAAATCTTTCATTGTGGCTGATCTTTGTAGAGATGTTTAAATTTTGACAGTACTTGCATATTTATTTGGTGGCGCTGTGTGGGCCACTCCTTTTAGGCTTGTTCTTGGTCAAATTACCATTTCTGTTAGTATTAATATTACACAATAACATTGGACACCCTTTCTTAAGGGCCTTAAAGTAGCTGATAAGGAGTGACTGGTGGCAGTGATAACTACCTTATAGTCTGGGCAGAAGGGGGCATAGCTAGTAAACCTGTGTCTTTCCCAGGTGTGTGTGTGTGTGTGTGTGTGTGTGTGTGTGTGTGTGTGTGTGTGTGTGTGTGTGTGTGTGTGTATAAATCAAACTTCAAAGAGAGTGTGTGTCAGCTACTTGGGCAGGGACATGAAGCACTGGTTGGACAGAGAGGATGCTGAAGATCTTGGCTTGGTCACTCAGCTGAAATTTCTACTCTATAGCTGTGCCAGTGGGGAGTCTTACTGGGGGTATGGGGAAAGAGTGAGAAACCAGCCCTGGACTGACTGTGGTCTCTGTGTGCTCTTTAGGGAAATTGCACTTGATGCAGTGAGCTGCATTTGGAAATACTGTGTGTACCTGTTATCCTCCCAGTGAACATCCCCCACTGTTGCCAGTGGTGAGGATTCAGACCCCTTGATTAATGGTCCAGTGGTGGGTTGTCACATATGCTAAGGTGCATGTTACCACCTGTGCTCCTATTTATACTAATTGCTGTCTGTTCTTGTCTTATCTTTATTCCCCTCCAAGATGTGGAAAACAACTTGTATGCTTTCAGAAAATATTAAAATTTTGCCTGAAGAAAAAGTGCACTGGCTATCTTTAAATACCAATAACTTATACACTTTTTATTTTATTTTATTTTATTTTACACTTGTTTACCGGGGAGGTCCGACTGGACAGAGCTATCTGTTTTCAGCGGAGGCCCCGGGAGGAAAAGATCCAGAAGAATTGCTAACATACTATACAGAAGATATTTACATGGCGTTTATATCACGTTATGAAAATAGCGAATGCTATTTAATCGGCCCCAAAACATCTAAACATGAAAATATCGAACATTCAGAACAGCGAATTTTTTCCAATGGAAAAAATTTGCTGCTCCGAAACACATACACACAACATAAGCACATCAAACAAACAGCAACCACACACATACACTTAAATTCCTACATCTAACACTACACTAAACTAAACATACACTACTATCTACCCACTTACCTTAACCCAAACCCTAACCCTAAGGTCTGTCACTATCGCACACTCACCTAAACCGCCCCAACCCTAAAGTCTGTCACTATCGCACACACGCCTAACCCGTGCCCTAACCCTAACTCACTTAACCCGTCCCTAACCCTAACGTACAAACAATTGCACACTTACCTGAACCCAACCTGCAACTTTCCACCACAGTGCCAGGAATAGCGAAGCCACAGAAACGGCCAACCAAATTCTTTCCCAAGGAAAGAATTTGCTGTTCTGCAGCTTCGCTATTTTTAGCATTCGCTGAATAGTGTCCAATATCAGAACATTCAAAGTTTTAATACTTCGTTGTTCTGATATAGACCCATTTACATGAGCATTGTGGTTTAATCATACAGTTATAAAATATAGCAGTTTTTCTATGAAATGTGTTCAAGTATTAAATTACCATAGAAGCTGCTATCTCTTATTCACTTCCAGTAATTTCCAACTTTTTTACTGGGCTGCTTGCCCTTGTACCCTTTAATTTTACATTTCTCTCTATAAAATATGAAAAGATTTCTCGATTTATTGCCTTCATGTTTAGTCAGCTTGTTTCCTTGTTTCCATGACTGCTTATTGACTTAAAACATGCTTTTGTCCAGCCCTCCTTCTCTTTTTACATTGTACTGCCTACATTTCTCAAGAAGTTACCTTTTTCTCCTGTTTTTATCTTTCCTTTTAGTGTCCTTCCAAAAATTAATGACATGAAGTGGGGCATATGCCTGTCAGTCTCCCAACAAGTTTAACAAAGTCAACAAAAATCCAATCTTTTTTCGCCACTTTTTCTAGTAAAGCTATATTTCACAAGTGTGATTGATGCTTCATAGTTCCACATTTATTAATTGATTTCAGTGTTGCTGGCCCTGTTCATCTTCATCTCCAAACCCAACCTGCAGTTCAAGTCCAAAGTACTCCTGATTCTTACAGTCAACTCCTGTGCTTATTTTCTGTCTCTGAAGCATTTCTTGTGGAATATTGGAAACGGTTTCACTGGCAACGTCTCAGTATGAGCCTTACCATCGGAAGAATGAGAAGCAGAGTCTCCATGGCATGCGTCTGGAGAATAACTTGTTTCCACTCTAGTGAGGGGTTAAATATATAATAGTTGACATTTCCTCACAAATGCCATAGGAAAGCCAAACACTAACAACACATCCAACATGAATTCCCATTCATTCAAGTTGAAAGCTTTATTAAAGTACACTAGAATGGCTGAAGCACTTGTCTCTAGCACCAGTGCACTAGCTGGTAGGTTTAGCCACAGTTTGACCAAATCTGGACCTCTGTTCATAGATTTAGTGAACCCTTAATGATTTATAGGAATAAAGACCATCATTCTTTCTAATCTGTTAGAAGTACCTTAGCATAGTTTCTTATGTCAACATTTAACAAGGCTATAGTTCGATAACTACTTGGGAATAGTTTATTTTTCTTTGGTTTAAGAAAAAGTAAGGCTCTGGCTTCTAAGGCTTGACAAGAAAATTCCCCATTATACTCTGCAGGTGTATAAAATTGGTATGGAGAGGCACCAGTACCTTGCCAAACTTTTTATACCAATCTGGTGTTAATCCTTCTAAGCCAGAGGCCTGTCCTGAGGCAAGCATCATTTTAACTCTATTTCCTCCTCACTGACAGGGGCTGCTGCATCTTCTGTGGTACATGGAAACCATTCATGCTCCCCCACATGCTGCAGCATGTAGTATTCTTGAGAGAGATGTCTGTAAAACCCCCACTGTGCCCCAGATGGTCAAAGAAAAGTCCATGTAGCTATCTCTTTTCTCTACCTGGAGAAAAGGTATATGAACTGTAAAGGGTATCACCCCATTAATTACCAAATGGTCTGTAAAGCACAGAATAACATTTACAATGTGACAGCAGACAATCCAGACAGTTAACTTGACTCCAACGCATGGCACGTGTGGCAAATACCAATGGTTTGTGAGGGATGACTTCTCCATTATTGGTGATGCCAGATATTCCCTGTTTGATGTCACTAATCAGAAATCAGCATGCAGTATTCTTGAGACAGATATCTGTAAAACCCCCACTATGCTGGTCAAATAAAAGTCCACATAGCTATCTTGTGTAAAGGTACACTTACCTTGGTATCCACTAGGATAGGTATTTCATGACTCTCATGAGCCTGCAGATGTAGTTGACACATATCCACCAGGTTCTGCATTGCGTCCCTATCCACACAGTACCAGTCCACAATGTTGCTTTTCTGCAGTCCATGAAATGTTCATCATAGTCTGATGACTCTGTTTCTCTGAGGACTATGATCTGCATCTCTGGGGCCTGTATTGGCAATAACAGCTTCTTGAATATTCACATTAACTAATAGTGTGGCAACTCCTGACATACTTTCATAGTTCAGAAGCATGAACATGACAATTTAGTTGTGGCCAGCAGCACTTGTGTTAGAGCACCTTGATACACATATATTTCTGAAACACTTCACTATCTTGACTTACCTCATTACATACATGGCATCCCTCATTTTATTACTGTTTCTCATTACCATCTGCTTATACAGCCATCAGCATATAACATGACCAGCTCTGCTGCTTGGCATTCACTGCTTGTGCTACATATGTCTCTGAATAAAACACACACACACTCTGTGCGTTGTCACAAATCATGCAAAATTGTTTACCGCTATGTAGCTAATATTTTTGAATCCAAGGGATAATAAAAAAAGATGCACATACAAACACTTTATATACTTGTGTAATTCTCCCTTACTGTGGTGTTATGCTTAAGCTGCAGATACGTATTTACATTTAAAATGGGTGTGTTGTCCAGAATTCTGTGAATGTCATGTCCTGCAATTACCAAGTAAGTCATCATTGTTCAAAGCATAAAGAGTATCTTGTGTATTATTGCCTAAAGTGTGAGTTCATAGTAATACTTGTGATTTTATTTTTATTTTTTATTTTTTTTAAAGGAAGTTTTTTTTGTTCTGGTTAGGTGTTAAAAGCCATTTCTTCATTATCTATTGTAGCTGATTTCTGAGAACTATTGTCTTCTTCATGTCTCTTGTACTACTCAGCACACTGTTTACTTAGTGTAAAAAAAAGCATTGTATTTTCTTCAAAAACTTATTAACTGCATATATGCATTTTTGCCATCTTTGTTTGTCACCAATACTTTACTACTGGTTCTAAAATTGTATTTCTTCCCCTGTGTATATTGTCATAACAAAGTTCTGCAGTGCCTTGTGATTCTACAGTGGAGGATTATAAAACCCGTAACATATTTTCATAGTTCGGTAGCATGAACAAGACGATTTAGTGGATGCGATTTGCAGTACTGTATGAGTGTTTCTCAAGCTGCTTCTCTTTCAATAATAATTCTAGTGCTGTAAAATAGAGGGATAAACCTTGCATATGACCCAGGTGACATGGGTTTGATTAACCATTTTGGTCCTGTTTTCCAAAAAGCACTAAGTTTAGAAAAGTTTAGCTTCAGGCCATTCAACACAGTTTTTGGAAGCAAAGTGAAAATGCTATTGTATGAGTACTGAGCCGGAACAATTTGCCATCACAGGGGCCTTGGTATAATTGAATGGATTCCAGTTGGGACATTGACATTTGAAGCTGAACACAGTGCAAATACCACTGCCATGGTCCACAGGTGCACTGAAAAAAAAAAGAAAGATGTGTATTCTTCTGTTTTTATATCACTTTTTAATTTTAGATCTAGTTACACCACCTAGTTAGGTGGGAGATCACTGGTCGGTATATCTGTATAGCTTAGACTATATTACCAGTTTGGGAGTCCTCTCATTCCAGTTTTACATCAATTACAGATTTGATTATATTGCAGTATAGCTAAGTATTGCATTTGTTCTGTCTTGTTCCTTGGCCATGCATTGTTCATACACATAAATATGTTACTGGTACAGGTGATGTAATGTATGACACGAATAATTAAGGAGTGGCAACCATGATGCTTAAAGACACATTCCAGACACTGTTCCTCTTCAACCGTACACAATAAATGGTCCCCAATGGTAATTCTCTCCACCTGAAATGCTTCTGTCATGCCATCCCCCAACTGTTACCAGTGCTTGTGACTTGCCATAATCACAGAGTGCTTTTCAATCCTCCTTTCTTTTAGTAATAATGCTAGTGCTGTAACATAGAGAGATAAACCTTGCCAAAGGCCCAAGTGATCTGGGTTTGATTAGGCAGTCTGGTTTCTGAAGAGCTTGTCTGGGAGGATAGGTAATCCAGTCTTGGAGCATGAGGGTGTGCATTTAGGGCACTTTCCTCATGCTAGATCACTGCAGCAGTGGGACAGTACACCAGCACACACCACTGCATATTTCACCCAGAAGGTGGCATGAATATGCACAGGGGCAAGTGGAAACAGAGCAAGCAAGTAAAATATCCCCAGGCAGCAGTGTGATGCTGCAGTAAGGTCCCTGATCTCCTCACAGGTTGTCTTGGTGGCCAGTGCAGATCCAGTGAACAAGGAGAGGACCTGTGGGTGACATGAAAGACAGATGTGGGTGGCAAAAAGAGCAGCAAAAAAAAAAAAAAAACAGACAAAAAAGAAGAATATTTTGTTAATACTTCATTGTGCTGTGTCTTTTTAGATCCTACAAGATGCAGGATTGCTGTCCTGTACCACTACTGAACCTACAGTGATGCAGAGATCACCTACATGTAAATTCATACATTCATAGCTTCATGCTAAACTTATGGTTGGAAACAATCATGAAGCTTAGCTACAATACCTTCTAGTTTCAATAAATGAGGTAATTACTTCCATTGTAAAAATCATTGTTATTTATCCCAGGAGATGTGCGATCTCCCATCCATTTAACAAGCTTAGATTTACAAATTTGTTTGACACTCGGAGGGAGTTTATTTCAGAGGATAGGGACGGGTCAAGTAACAGTCACTCTGGCAAGTAATGTTGATGTACTGATAAGATGATGTCTTTGGTTCATGGATACATTTGACCTTTGTTCATGTGAAGATGGAGGAGGAGTTCTAAGAGGATGTACAGTTTTGTTGCATGTCAGATATTGAGTAGAGGGAAATGGATTTTTGTCTCTTATGGTGTCTGAGACTGTATAACTCAGAAATCATCTGGTCAGAAATCTTTGGGAGATTTTAATGTGGTCAAGGTGCCTTGTTAGGTACATACTGAAGGGAGCATTGAATTTGATAATGGGTCTAATGAGGGAGGAATATAATGGCACTAAGAACTTTTTGGACCTAGATAAGCTACTCTTACAGATCAGCTGGTCACTACAGAAGAATTCTCCAAGAAACATGCCACCTCAACTCCAGACCAACTCCACAAAAAGCATAAATACAAAATGAGCAGGTATCCAAACAGCACAACACCGAGATGAAAACTTTTTTTCAGTGTTTTATTCTAGTACCTCGGCCTTTCACCTTCAAGGAATAATTTTCATCACATCATCACCCCATTTAAATAGTCATTGCACAGGTACAATTCCATTGCCATCAATTTGTATCAGTTACACATTTAAAGCAACACATATCTTTTTACCTTACATTTACATCCTTGTTTAAATATTTTTAACACTTTATTCAAAATTACCATATTTTAAAGTTTACATGCTGCTTTCTAAAAAGTCAAATTACTATCAATATTCACCCCCTTGGTTGAAGAGTTCTAAAATGTGTTATCATCTTACATTCTAACTTACTGAGTTCATTTTTGAAATTTCCTCCATTAACCATAAAAAGACGTGTTAATACACTTAAAAAAGTCCTTATTACTTCCCCCATGGGCAGCTAAAAGTGTTCTGCTACTGGGCTTAGAGTATTCCCCTTCCTTATGTCTCCAAGGTGCTCCAAAATTCTTACTTTGACCTTTCTCTTGGTTTGTCCAACATACCATTTGATCTTTTTACACCCACATCCTATAATATAAATAACCATCTGTGAATTTAAATGGAGTGATGGTGTGATGAAAATTATTCCTTGAAGGCAAAAGGCTGAGGTACCAGAATAAAATGCTGAAAAAATGTTTTCATCTAAATGTTGTGCTGTGGATACCTGCTCATTTTGTATTTATGCACTACAGAAGAATTTCCTGGTCACTGGTGAGACATGGTGGTTGGAGATGAGGCCGTTGTCGATATATGTACTTATGTCCTGGACAGTCTTATCTGTCCTGGGAGCAGTGCCTGTGATGTGGTAAGAGGAGTGGATAGTATATTTCCCAAAAATGATTATGCAACCTTTTTGGCATTAAAAGTAAGCCTATTGCTGACACAACAGGCATTAGTCTGAGCTAGGCTCTGCTGGAGTAGCTGGGTGTCAGAGAGGGACTTGATAATTGCCTTCCATTTGCAGTTGTTTAAAAATTTGGTTATCCTCATACCATTGACATCTACTTCCAGAAGAGTGAGGCCCATGCCTGAACCCTAGACCTCTGAGAGGTGCATCACAAATGACAAACCTCAGGCTTTAGGAAATGTTCCCTACACTTATTCTATGGGCACTGTCAGAAAAAAACATTTAGCAATCCACCAGACACTATATGGGTTTATGTTAAATTAGAAAAGGTTCATCTGTGATACCAGAGTTTGGTATAATGTCAAAGGCCTTGGCAAAGATCTGCAAAGCAGCATGCATGGTCAGTCAGACATCTAGGGATTCAGTAATCCTTATAAAGAAATATATCGGGTTTAGAAGACATGACCTACCCTGTTCCCAATTGTTGGAGGCTAAAATGTGCACATCATCTATATCATTAATTATTAGTGAACAGTGTTGCAGTCCATGGATTTACAGATAATGCTTGTGAGGCTGATGAGTCTGTAGTTTCCTGCGTTAGTTCTGGGGCCACCCTTGTGTAATGGTACCACTGTGTCCCTTTTATACTTCTCATGAACACAGCCTGTAGACAGACTCAAAATGCTCTAGTACAGATCATTAAGGCAATGAACTGTTAATCAGCTGATTCCTATATTCCAGGGTTTAATTCCCTTAACCTACTGTGTGACTCTTAGTGAATCGCTTAATCAAATAGTGCTCTGGAACAATTGAGAAATTGGACAAAGCTCTTTAATGGTCAGCCTGATGACCTGCCTAATAAATACCTGTGAAGGGAGTTAGTTAAATGATATATGATATTACTTAGAAGATGGCTGGGAATATTATAAGGTCCCATAGAACTGCTGGTTTTAGTTTTTGATGGTGTTGATTCTACTTGGTCCAAAGAGATTATAGGAGAAATGGTGTGGACAGTGGTGAAGTGGACAGAAGGCTTGGTTGGGAGTGTGAAATTAGAAATTAATTTCTCTGCTAGGATATCAGCAGTGGGCTCAGGATCTGAGAGGGAGCTTCCATTATGGATAAGTTCACTGCAGTACTGGATATCATTTTTAGGTTTCTAACATAGTTGAAAAACGTTTTCTGATTATCTTTAGTGTTTTTGGCAATGCTACAGTCATAAGTAGGCATTATACTGTTGATGGTTTGTCTTAGACTTTTACTTATTCACAGAAATCTTCTGTAGGTAGCTATGAGTTTCCTTTTTCTTTGTTGTGGTGCTTGTTTATATGGGATTGTCACCAAATAGCTTTATTTTTAAAATTCCCATTATTTTTACTGGAATATATGGCTATTCAGTACAACTATTTAAAAAGGTATAGAATTCAAATGAGTAAGTAGACTCATCTGCCACTGGGTTGCTTAGTGATGTCATGACATTTATAAATGTCTGTTAGGTCTATAAATATTAAATGATTTATTTTCACATAAACAAGAACTCCTGCTTCTTTTTTGTGGTGTTTGAGGGAGCGTTTTGATAGAGAAGACCTCTACTTAGGTGGTCAGATACCACCAAGGAGGTAATAGCAAGAGAGATGGTACAGGCTGGAGAAAGGTTGGTTAGGATGAAGTCAAGGAGAATCTCACCATGGGTAAGCAATATGACAGTTTGATCAAAGAAATTAATATTAATAAATTAATGGCATTTCTCACCATTGCTTGCTTGTAATGATGTGGATATGCAAGCTGATGACTGTATAATTAAAGTCTATCATAATAAGTGCATTTAATTAGCAGCTTTTTGAGTTAGTCTAGATATTCACCATAATCCTAAGGGGTCATGGTGAATAGCTAGGAAAGGCAGAATTACATATCTCTGTATGTATGTGTATATATATGGTTTACTATGAGAATATCAATTAACAACAAAATACATTCAGACCTTCGATTCAGATGTGCAACGTGATGCATATTAATTAGGATATAATGTCAAAGTGTATATAGTGAAATATTTGCATTCGCACTTTCGACGTTATGTTTTGTACTTCACTACTGCATATCACAGACTGTAATGTTTTTGCAGGGGGCAAGCTCCCCTGCACCCCCTATATGGGGGGCTGCACTCCCCACACTCCCTGAAAATTATATATTCCAACTCTGAAATCATACTACAGTGGGGAAAAGGGTAATTTCCTACTCCCCACTGTACCGTGATCTGTAGTCATAACTCTGATGACATATGTGCGAATGCACAGTCGAAGCATTGCAGGTTGGTGATATGGGAATCAACCACCTGAGGTTTGACACTCCCGTTTTTGTTGACCATGCACTCGAAGTTCTCATAATAAACCGTTGAGTGTGCGTGTAGTTTATAATCATGTGATAAGCAGTTTTACTAAGGGATCGCTAACTTCTGCAAGTTCCAGTGTGGCATTAAGAATAATATGATGCAAGACTATGGGAATTCTAAAAAATATGGATATGCCACTGTTGCCTGTCATTGGAACTGAATGTGTGGCAGGTGCTGAAGCTTGGCTAGTGAGGTGTGCTATTTTTGCAGTGAAACCAAGTTTCTGGAACTACACATATATGCATGTATTCAAGTAAAACATTAAGCTCTGACATTTTCCTGTTAAAGGATACTGTATTAAACCATGCTACCTCTGTACCGTCAAATCAGAATTTGCTTACTGTGTATACTCACGAGTTGCACTTTGTAAAAGCACTATGGTGTCATTGAAAGCTTTGTCCAGTAAGGAAAAGCTTTGATCTGAGGGTTCATAGGTTCATAGATTCATAGATGTTTAGTAAGCTAATAACCACAAGGGCCTTTTAAGCCTAGCCATTCATCCCAAATCTCTGACAAGGTCTGGTACTCTTGATAAGTGTAAGCAGGGGCTTGGGAGATGAAACATTTACAAACAGGGGCCTGGGAGATTAACCATTTACATGCTGCCTGTGTCCATTAGGGACATAGGTGCCAGAGCAGGGATGAATTCCCTGTTTCCATCCAATTGTTCAGGTTACACTTGAATTGGGTTAGGGATGAACTCTGATTCACATGGATGGGGAGCCTGTTCCAGAGACAGGGTAGTCTCTGGGATACATGCCTGTCTCTCCAGCAGGTCCTATATATATCACAGGCAAGGTTTAAGTCTTTAGAACGGCTAATTCTGGTGCTGTTTGTTTTGCAGATATGTGGGATGTCTATCACAGTGGGGTCTGACAATGCCCTTTATGCCAGGCATAGGTCTCCTCTCAACAGCCTGTATGAGACAGAATACAGGGATAGGGCCTTGAGGTGGTCTGCATAGGACATGTTACTTATGCCCTGTATTTTTAGTGAGAAACCTCTGTAGACATTACAGTTGTTGGTTATGCCTGGTTAGGTACATACCAAAGATGGCATTGTACTCAATGATAGGTCTGATGAATGCCAAATACAGTGGAACAATGACTTCCTTGGACCAAGATGCCCTACCTTTGCTTATAGGTTGCAGAGAATAGAATGATTTTCTCAATACTGTAGACAGGTGATGGTCAAAGGCTAGATTACTGTTTATGTTTGTCCCCAAGTCTCTGACTACTGGGTCATCTCTTACGGGTGTGTTGTCAATATTATATTTACCAGAGGTGGATGACTTCCCAAAGGATAATATTATGCATTTCTTGGCATTTAGTTTTAGTCCATGGCTCTGGCACCAGTTGTTTGTCTGTGCCATCCCTTCCTGCAGAACATTTGTGTCAGTGGGTGATCCAGTGACAGCTCCTAATTTGCAGCTGTCTGCAAATTTAGTCAGCTAAAGGCCATTGATGTTGGCCTTGACTTTAGAGAAGTGAATGCCAAAAAGGAGCAGTCGAAGAACTGATACCTTAGGGACTCTTCTTGTGACTGGCCTCTTTGTAGAGGTGGACTCCTGAATTCTAACTTCCTGATTCCTGTCTGTGAGCCAGCTGTCTTATCCACTGGGTGACATAAGACTTTGTCAAATAAGTAAAAAATACTGCACTAAGCCTGCAGGCTAGAAACATACTGTAAACTGTTTATTCAATAAAACAACAAAAATACACACAAAGTAAGCACTTTCACGACATCCAGTCGCTTCATCAGACAGCATTCAGAGACAGTGCTCATCCTAAATAATCCTCTACAAAGTCAGCTGACTTAATTAATCACATCAATTAAAGTGAACAAAGTATTTAAAAATGTGTGCATATATAGTACATAACATATGGTCATACCTCCCAACTGTCCCGAATTACTCGTTTTTTACCGAGTTTTGGGGTCCAAAAATGGGGTGCCATGATTACCTATTGACACCAATTAATTTCTGATTTTTTTTGTTTTTTATTTTTATTTTTTTTTATTTTTTGCGCTTTGTCAGCTGACGTCATCGAGTGCGTGATGACGTCAGCTCCATCAGGGCTACCAGCCTGTCAGAATTGAGCTTGCATGCGTAGGCTCAAATCAAATGCTTTTGCGAGCGGGAATGTCTTGTTTGTATCGCTCGTGCCTAGATTTTATTAGCTGCTGCCTGCTTTTATGCTCAGCTAGCCTGCAATGGAATATGGATATATTATGGCCAAACCTCTCGCTCGTCGGATTTTAGAAGGCTTGGCATTCACAGTCAGTATGGAGACTTTAACTGATATTGATGGTAAGCATGCAATATTGAATCAGATTACTTTTTCAGAGTAATGGTTTAGTTGAAGCTGGTCGTAAATGTGCCGCACTTCCATTTGCTCCACATTATTTATGAGAGATAGTATACCACAGTTTGGAGATTGAAGGTTGAGAGTTATGACTGCAATAAATAGAACATTGTCCCTTGTGATCAGCTTTATTATTTTTCAATATAAATTTGTTGATATTATTTATTAATTCAAAAGCTTCGCCATATATTTGGTCATCCCGAAATGGATAAGTGAAAGATTCTTGCAAGCTTTTATTTCCTGAAGATTCAGTCATGGGTGAAAAGATTTCTTGCAACTAACAAATACGTAGGAATAATTAAATTAGTCGATAGTTGAAGTGCATACCCTCTAAATCTATTTGTATTTCTTTTTCACAAAACAAAACATTCTGGTGAAATGGTGCTGTGTGTATGGCAAGAGCCCGGCACATGTATAAAGGAACATAAATAAGCTCTTAGCAGTACCAGAGGAAATACGTCATTGAGAATTGGTGCATTTTCCAGATGACAAATGGAAAAAAAACACTACAGTCACCTCATTTAAACATTAATTTATTTATTTACCTACTTATTTATTATTGTAGCAGTTATCAACTACCATTAAACAATGATCCTGAAGCAACTATTCCATTCCTTTGCAGAATGCATCAAGTCCAGTGTATAATCATCAGGACAGGGCACCAAGTTTACTGTTAATCTTCAAATGAAGACTGTTGTATTACATCAAACATTTCTAACGAGTAATACACATAGATGGTAGCTGGCCAGTTTGATAGCTAGAGAGAGAAGAGAGAGACTAACTTGTATTTTAAGCGCTTCTTGTTTTCAGTTAGTTGTTAGCACTAACTGATTTTCAGAGCAGCACTGTACATGTATGCTGTTGGTGACCATCTCTTTTGGGTTCGAGTTAGGGCCTCCCATTTCTCTGACTTGAGTTTATCAGTGCAGGACATTGTGACTTTTAACTATTGACTCTCTATTCAGAGACTCACTTTGCGATTGCTTTAATTTCTACACCTGATGTAATACCTGAACAAAATGTTGATTTGAGTGTACATGCTTCAATAGTATATATAGCTGAACACTTAATTGCTTGTGAAAATATGTTGTGAATGTGTTATTTTGCTTGCATGTTTTCAGTTTGAGTTTCTCTCTTTGGACATCTGATGAACATTCAACAACTTGGTCAACCAACACTGCATAATAAAACATGGTACACATTTTTGTATGTTTTAACTTTTGATTCTGAGTCACTAATAAATAGATAAAATGTATGACATGTTTTTATCTGTCCACTTCATCACCACCACCCAATGCAGCAAGAAATGATTAATCCTTAAAGTAAGTGCATTCACAATCAGGATGTCTGTCATTATTTTATTTTCTTAACACTCTCATGAAGGTATCTGCCATTATGGTTAGTTTTAAATTGTTATCCTGTTAATAAGGCAGCCCCTTTAACTCCATTAACTCCATGGCTAATCCTATCAAAGTAAAGTATCAAAGCACACAGTTGGTTCACTGTATGTACAGAGGAAGTAAATTAATATAAAATCAAAATATGCTCTAATTTAAAATAAATACATAATTTTACAAATATTTCATGGAAAATGGAGAGGGGTAGCTAAACGTTAAATATGCCATATATATGGTCTTGATACATTCTCTCTGTTCTAGGTATGTATACCAGTTGTGGTTTTGTCATGTATTCAGAAATATCTGTAATCTTGAAATGAGTTTTTGTAAACTTTTTTTTATGTGTAATCTGATGCCATTGTGCATAGGCCGTCCTTTCTAGGAAATGTTGTAGTAAGGGCTCAGTTTATCCACCACTGGCCAGATGCATTTTCTTTGGATATGGTGTGGGTTTCAATGCTGTTTCAATGAACGTGAGTTTCAGGGGCAGATGTGTTTTAATGTCAAGCCTATTTTCATTGTGAGACAGTATTGCTTTGTTTACCAGATGTCTATTAGTGTTTCTGCATTGTTGTGCTGTAAAATATAAAAATAAAATCCAAATAATCATTGTAGAAGTAAAGCAGTATGCATACATTAGTGTTTATGGTAAATGGGGTGAAACAGCCAGGTAATGGGACATTGGAATGGCTGCAGGGGGACTCTGGTGCCATATTTTGGCTGTCTGCTCTTCAGTTTGCGTTTCAAAGTTGATATCCGACAATCCCATTGGAATGGGCGGGGTCACGTAAGTGTGTATGCAAATTAGATGTTAATCAGCATGCAGATTTGTACCTATTTTTCATGGGCCTTGTCCAGATTTTTGATGTTTCCAGGTTGAGAGGTATGCATATGATATACAACATATACCCAAAAGCATTTGCATACATTTTAAAAACATTTAAGAACTGTGTAAAAACTATATAAAAACTATATAAAAATCCTTCTTGATAAAACAGCATTTTTTATTTATGCCTAAGAGGGCGTGCCTTCAGAAAAGGTTTTAATGAAGAATTACTGTTAAGACCTGGAGATCTTTCAGCATTCAGCAGAAGAATCCATTTCTGTTCTGCTGCTTCTGTACGATTCTCCAGGTCCCCCCCTCTAATATCTACATCTAATACTTGTAAAACAAAAAATCTAAAACTATGTGTAGGATCATTTTGTAGTACATGTACTGCTAATGCATTATTTTCTTTCTTGTTCTTCACATCCCTGATGTGCTCAAGCACTCTGTCTTTAAATACTTTGTTCCCTTTAATTGATGTGATTAATTAAGTCAGCTGACTTTGTAGAGGATTACTTAGGATGAGCACTGTCTTTGAATGTTGTCTGATGAAGTGACTGGATGTCGTGAAAGCGCTTACTTTGTGTGTATTTTTGTTGTTTTATTGAATAAACAGTTTACAGTACGTTTCTAGCCTGCAGGCTTAGTGCAGTATTTTTTACTTATTTGGCTTTTGTTTTCCTGCACTACTCCGTACCCTGCCTTCATTTGTTTTGTTCTTATGACATAAGACCTTGTACCTAACCTCTTAAGTTTGTCAACAATGCCCGAGTGAGCGATTGTGTCAGATGCCTCGGTTAGGTCAATGTAGGCAGTGTGAACCATTCTGCCCTCATCCATTGCTTTGGTGACTTTCTCAAAGAAGTCCACCAGGTTGAGTAGGCATGACCTGCCCTTGATGAAACCAAATTGGGTTGAGTCCAGTGTCTGGGGGTTTTCTATGTCATTATCAATCATTTCCATGATAATTCTTTCCATGGCTTTGAATGTAAGACTAGTGAAACTTATGTGTCTGTAGTTTCCAGTGTCTGTAGATGGCCACATTTATGCAGATGAAAATTATGACCTCATCAGTGTGTTGCAGACAGTATGTATTTGGGGACAGAGTGAAAAGGGGTTGTGGGATGTATTTGATGATGTCAATGTTTTTCACGAGTGAGAGTCAAATGAGCACAGTTGTTGAATTAATCCTCTGGCCCACCATTGCACACACAAGTTGATTGTTGTGAGATTAGAACTTCCAATTTTTCTAAGTATACAATCTGGGGGCCACAGTACTTAACACAAGCACTACTGCAAAAGCCTAAAGGAATTACTCAGTGTGGGACTCAAACCCACCATCTTGAGAGTAAGAATCCCGTGCTCCACTGACTGAGCTAGCCAGGCTACTGATGACCTTATGAGCTCTAACCTGGGTTATTTATTTATTTGCAGTTTGTTTACCAGTATAGGTTGTAGTCTATCCTTGATGAAGCAGGAGAGCCTATTGATCATCATATTCCTGCATGGTACATGCCAGTTCAATGGCATCAGTTAGTTAGCTGATGGTATCCAATTATTTTGGAGGGTACTAGAATATTGCTGAGTGTCAGTGACTTCCCCTCCATGGAAAATAGAAAACAGAGCTCAAGCTTGCCCCTCTGCATATCCTTCAGGTTAGAGCTTCTATGGTCATTCACTCCCGTAGGTGTAACCAAGAGGTCATATTCATACTGGGGACAGTGAATGGTTCTAAAGCCCCAGGTAAGAATAGAGCATCCATGGGACCAGATGACATCCTGGGTTGTGTACTACATGAACTATAAAATGAACTGGCACCTCACCCAAGTGTCCTGTTTAATCATAGCCTCACCTCAGGCTTCATGCCCAGTGATTGGCGCACAGCTACAGTTATCCCACTCCACAAGGGGGATCCACCTTGGATCCCGGGAACTATCATCCCATCAGTCTGACGAGCCTGATCTGCAAAGTCATGGAACACATTATCATGGAATTTCTAAACAAAGACATTGGCAACCTTCAAGCACTGGACCCCACCCAGTTTGGTTTTGTAAAGGGCCGGGCTTGTCTTCTGAACCTGATTGATTTCTTCAAATCAGTCTCCAGAGCCATGGACAAGGGTAAGGGGGTCCACACAGCCTATCTGGACCTTGCCAAGGCCTTCGACACCACCCCCCACTCTGGAATCATAGATAAACTTACTAAGCTGGGCATTAATCCCTATGTCACTCAATGGGTTGCCAACTGGCTTACTGACAGAACCCACACTGTAAAAGTAGCCGACTCAAAATCCAGCTCCATACAAGTGACAAGTGGAGTACCTCAGGGTTCAGTCCTGGGACCACTCTTGTTTGGCATCTACTTCTCTGAAGTACAGGCCAGCTCAAAGGGACTCTGGCTAACAAAGTTCGCAGATGACTGCAAACTGGGAGCCATTGTTGAATCCCCAAATTATGTGGATATTCTACAAAAGGGCCTTACAGAAACAGATGCTTGGTGCCAGAGCCATGGGCTCAAGCTCAATGCCAATAGTTGTCCCCTTTGGGAAAAAACATGTACCCTTGAATTACCACATAAGTGGCAGTACACTAAACACCTAAAGTGTGATAAGGGACTTAGGGATACAGGTGTACAGTGGTCTCACCTTTGATAACCACATAGCCACAGCAGTCAGGAAATCCTTCTATGTGGCACACTTCATCACTAAGGGCTTTTCATCCAGAAAAAAGGAGGTCATTGTCACACTGTACTCATCCCTCATTAGACCCATTATAGAGTACAATGCCCCATTTGTATGTACCTCACAAGACATCTGCAACAACTGGAAAGGCCACAGAAATACCTCACTAAAAGAATCACAGGTCTAAAGAAGATGCCCTATGCTGACCGTCTAAAAAAACTTCAGCTATACTCTGTCGCATATCACCTACTCAGAGGAGATCTCTGCTTAACATACAAGGCCATGTCAAACCCAGTGCTGTTGGACATGCTACACTTAAAGAACTCCTAATCCCTCAGAGCTACATGCTCCAGGGATCTAAACCTTGTCATCACAATGAACAAAACATGCTGGAGGGATAGGTTCCTGACCCAGAGACTCCCCAAACTCTGGAATAGACTGCCCATACATGTCAAGCTGTGTGCCTCTTTGGCCCTCTTCAAAAGGATCCTTGATGATTGGATGGGAGATAGGAAATTCACCCCGGGGATCACATCAGTCGCCCTGCTAGAGAGGGGACCAGGGAAGTAAATATTCTGGGAAGAAATAGCCAGGGAATTGTTATGGCTAGGCTTGTATAGGCCCTAGGGCCAATAGCCTAGTACCACCCTATGAACCTAATCCTAGATCTAGAGAGGCAGCTCACTGTAACTCTTTTTGTGTCCAGCCTGGTAAGTGCAATGTAAGCATACCCAACTATAAAGTCACCACAAAAAAGGACTCTGTGGCTCTCTGCAGGCCCATGTGACATAAGAAGTGGAGGCTCACTAATTTTGTGACCCTCACAGGAAATTTGCTGTGGGGTAGACGTACTAGGGGATGCGTAAGTGTTTCTGGGTGGCTCTGATTTGCTATTTATCTGCCTGGAAGGCACTGGTAGTTACTTTTTGACTACTTCAGTATATTTAGATCTTGTGGTATGCTGCAGTTCACTGACACCGGGTGTTGAACAGACACTGTCCTTCAGACTAAGTACTTACTTGTCACTTCTTTCACAGATGGAACTGTAGTGACCCAGAAGTAGTGTTGACAATGAACATGAGGCATTCGATACATTGCCTCAAAATGCCTAGAGCTAACAGACCAAAAAGGGTTATGATATAAACAAGCTGGGACTCCATACATATTGAAGCTGTCACTAACATGAAAAATGATGTACAATACTTAGTAGCAATATCTTATAGAATTTTCCAGCAGGATGTTCATATTAGAATGACGTGAAAGAAAAGGACAGCAAGTGCAGATATGGCTTGTAAGCTACAGGTGTCACCATCATCATAAACCATCTTTTTTTCCATTCTTAAATGGGGACATCAGCTGGCCAATAGGTTATTGACCTAGGACTGCTGGGCTTTAAGGTAGGCATACACTATCCAATAGAAACAATAGAGGCAGTAGACCCCTTCCACTGTTAGCATGGATCCCTGCCATAGGTTAGAGTAGTCTGAGCCTTCAACCCACTTATTGCTGGCAAACACCCATGCTAATTTTTTAACAACATTAGTCGGTATGACAACATCATCAAGAGGCAGTTTTAACATAATTGAATGATTAACCATGACATGGTCACCATCTGTGATCCATATTCTCCTGTATAGATAATACTGCTCACCTAGGTTGATGGCTACAGCAGGTAGACTATACAACTCTTCCTGAAAAGGCACCACCTAAAGTCTGTACTGCTGCCCACAACTTCATTTTTGAGTGAATTTGAGGTAGGAACACCTAGTATATTTTTTGGGGAGCCAGAAGGAACCCCACTGAGACACACGGAGAACATGCAAACTTCAGGTGTGTGTGTGTGTGTGTGTGTGTGTGTGTGTGTGTGTGTGTGTGTGTGTGTGTGTGTGTGTGTGTGTGTGTGTGTATATATATATATATATATATATATATATATATATATATATATATATGTGTATATGTGTATATGTATATATGTATGTATATATATATATATATATATATATATATATATATATATATATACATATATATATATATATATATATATATATATATGGGTCTATATGACTTGGTCGACAGTTCATATGATCGACTGTTTATTTGGTCGACAGTTCATTTGATCGACAAGCATTTGCCCCCTTCCCCAATGTTGTGTGACCCTGGAGTTGATATATATAGTTAAGGGGGGGTGGGGGGCACAGCCCCCCACATTGGGGGGTGTGGGGGGGTGAAGCCCCCCCACCTAAAATGCTTGTCGATCAAATGAACTGTCGACCAAATAAACAGTCGATCATATGAACTGTCGACCAAGTCATATAGACCCATATATATATATATATTAACCAAAAAGGCCTAACATTAATCAGTTTAAATTAAACACCAAGAAATATAGTATCTGCACTGAAAACATCCCACTACCTATGAATTATTGATTAGAGATCTGGGCACCTGGGTTGATAGTGCCCTTTCTTTTGACCATGATGTGGTGATTTTACTAAGAAAATCCTTCAACATTTCATAACCAATTGCGAAAGGTCTGTCTTCTAAAACTAAGGAAATCATTGCTCTCCCCATAGTCTGCTCAACTCAATGGATTTTATGACCACATCCTGCACTTCATCAGGCATCAAGAAGAAACTGGAACACACTTCCACAATATGGAAATTGTTGTGATGTTAAAGTCTTGTCTGAGGAATCCCAGTCCATTACTAACCACTTCTACTGGAGTATTTGCATAATCAATGAAGATGTACACCTTATTAAAGGAAGATGGTTGCTGATGTCGAATCAAGTCTGCAATAACCATGACCACCACACTTATGTTTTCCAACACTGTGATCATGAAGAGCTTGTGAGATGGATATAGTTTGATCAACATGAGTTTGGATTTCAAGTATTATGGTGAAATTGTTGGTTTAGTGCTCTGGAAAATATTCTTGCATTCATGTGCAAATCTATTGCTACAACCATATTGCATGTGTCCTTCATACACTGTCCCTAATACAAGCATCTGGGGTCAGTAAAGGTAGTACCTAGTAAAAAATAAGCTAACTATTCATCCAGTTTTACTTTCTGTATCATATATTGGTGTTGGATGTCTAAATGGTAAAATCAACTGTCTTAACATAACTAAGCAGCTTTTGCCACGTAATCAAATTGCATGTATGAGTGTTGAAAGAAAGGTTATTTTTTATACTTCTTCGGTAATCGGCAGTATTTAATATACAGTATGCATCTCCATGGAGATGAATGCTCAACCACTCTATTCAGCTCAAGTATGATGTCTTATTTATCAGAGCTGATTACATCGCAGTGAAGATGATAGGAAGAAATACTAAGGCAGAACACTATAAGGTTCAAGGCTAATCAAAAAATTATCCTTGTAGGTGGAAGGGCTTACAAAAGAGCTAGTCAGTCATGTATATCTCTGACTTATTTTGTGATCTGAGCATTTCATCTGCTGAGCAAATGACTGTAATGGAATCACTTAACCACGTAGTGACATGTTCTGTGCTTATGGTGTCCTCTTCTTCTGCAGCAGCATGCATATGTAGCAGTAAACACATTTAAGCTATCATATTGCTTGTGCTATGCTACATGTAATTATCCTGTGGTTGTTTTGGTTTTTGCAACTTGATTTCTAGGTTAGGCTGCATTATATATTTTATATGAGTAACGGCAATTCACTATGAAGTGAACATGTGGTTTGTAATGATCTTGCAAAACACGCAGATGCGGAGTACTAAGGGCCAGCAACTAAACATGGTGACTCCCATTAGCGGTCCACGCTCACTTTTCTAGGGATGTATTATGACCTGGCATTGGATATCTTGGTTATGTAAAAAATTAATTGTATCTTAGTACAAATTAATTTATGCAAATGTGGAATGATACACATGGGAGAAACAAAAAAGAAAGTAATACTCAAGATAATGAGCTCTGCTGAACTATAACATACGTTACAGCAAGCAGTCCATTAGTACAGCAATTAGCAGCATATTTGAATTCAGATTACTAAATTTTAAACAAAACAGTTATTTTACTGTTAGCTCTAGTGACAGGATACAAGCCAACAGTAACCATTTTCTTAGTAATAAAGAAATCTGTTTGATCATGCTTTGCGCCACTCTTCTCCTAACAAGTCACATTTGGAGCACAAATGGAAGCTTGTTTTTGCCTGATATAGTCATTGTCATAGTACTGGATGAGCTCTCTGTTTATTTTTCCTCTCTTTTACTGGGTATACTATTTCTTTGTAATAATGAAATTCCTTTTAAAAGCAGGTATAACTGAGGTAACAGGATTCTATCTCCTCATTAAAAAGTGCCCAGTGTTTTCCCTATTGTTTTTAGTTTGTTTTAAAATTTTGTTTTAATTCCTCTGACTCTGGTATTCAGGGATATTAGGGAAATACTGCACCTACACTCACAAAATTCAACATGCATTTTTTGATAATTTTAATTTGCGTCTGAAAAACTGAGTAGTCTGACTATCTACCAGGGATCTGTGTACACATAGTGTCAATGTAAAGGTCTAACATGTTTCAGTGATACTTGACTGGAAAGTTTGGGAAGAGTGTGTGTGGGATTAAGCACTGCTTGTTGGTGGCAGCCTTGGACTGGTTCCAGCTCTAAGTGACACCTGTACAGATAAACAGTGACCAATTCAGGCAGGTTTACTCCAGTATCTCTTACAGCCTGCCCCATGTCATGTTTACATGCATCCACACACAACCAGAACACTTACTGTATACCACCCTTTGTGACTTCTGTATTAAAAACTTTATAATGGTGTTTCAAGAGGGGTCCCACAATTGTTTTGGTCTTTACTAACCTCTGACTATTCAACCTTCGCTGATGTCCTTTTGATCCATCTTTACTCCAGTTCTGCCTAACCAAGCACTCTGCATCATCCTATGGGGGTTTCCTGTCTTTCCCAGAGATGGCAGCATCTGGCAATGCATCTTATGTCCAGTCATTGGAGATTAGAGATGAGTACTCTGGGAGCTATTGCTTATGGCTGGTTTGGACTTTTTAAAATTATATACACAACTCCTTCCCCCATTGGCTGCTAGGCATGGCACAATGGCATTTATCCTAATTTGGAAGCACAATGCCATACATCCATTCAGCTTGGATAGGATGTGGTATACTTCTTGGCTAGACTTCTGTCCCTAATTCATACCTCTAACACAGGCACCACATCTGCCAGCTTCAAACCCCATGTTGCTCTCCTTCACAGTGGGCCTGTATCAACATCTCCCCATAGACTACTAATCTAGAATCTTCCACTGACTCTCATCCTTGCCCAACTACACCTTCAACACTTTGGCCACTAATCAAACACAGGTCTGCTAGACCATAGCCAGGGATTCTTCCTTCTATTGCTTGCAGATGACAAGACAACTTAGGACCAGAGTTTAAGTGTAACACAGCCATGATACACCATGTAGTAAGTAATTGTATTGCCCATATACATATATATCAAAACTGAGGTACACTACTTCCGCTGCACAGGTAATGCTCTCCAACTGTACTATGCAACCTTTCAGTAATCAGCAAAAGGCTAGTTCCCCAATGGGGTGATAGTGTATCCAGAGTCTGCAGTCAGCAATCGCTATGTGGTTTGAGAAAGATCGATAGGGATCCAGTCATTCAGCAACATTACTAAAGTCTTTGACTCAGAGAATGCCTGCAAGGCAAAATAATAATGAGCCATTTCATGTATACTCTAAGTGATATATTTTGCCTTCTGTCAGTCTAAAGCATTTAGTTTCTCCTGATCTTGCAACTAACCCATTCATTCCTTATATCCTGCAAGGGATCCCTGTCAGTTGATTGAGTTTTCAGAAACTTGAAATTCATATTGGAGAGACGATATCATCAAATTTGTGAAAACCTGAAGCTTTTGAAAGGAGATCGCAGTACAGTGAGGATCGGGAAATGTACTGTTTTCCTCAATGTAGTACAATCCCTGAGTTGGTATATATAATTTGCAGGGGATGTGATGAGTGCAGGGCAAAAACATAAAAAAAAAAAAAAGATGGATTTTTGTGTTTTTTGTTTTTTTTAATGTTCAAGTTTTAAGAAATACGATCATATTGTCTCGCTGATGCGAATTTTGAGTTTCTGAAAACTTGATCAACTGACATAGATCCCCTACAAGGTATAGCATAGCTGACTAGTAATCAAATGTTTATTCTAGTAGATGGATGCTAGAGTTGGGTGCCATCTGTCATTATGCATAGGTGTCATGAAGGGTCTCTGTATACCTAACCATTTCCCTTACTGCAATTTCTTGCTGACGCATGGTGTGCATTGAACGCTGGCTCTCCTCAGGCTTCCTTACTTATAACTAGTTTAGGATATACTAAGACAGGTTTACTACAACTATATGCAAGTACAGAGACCCATGTGAACCCCACTGAATGGCACTAGATCCTCAGAAGGTTTAGCCATATGTTTCAAGCATCAGGATATAATCAACTGCAAAGAGACTGAAAAATGACTTTCTCTGACCATTAATGCCCACTCCATTTAGCTATAAAAACACTTTAAAGTGTAAATGAACCAGAAGATATAGGACATCCTTATCTCATGCCCCATCAATGAGAGCTTCTTCAGAAGACATCCTGGTTATAAATATATTGGAGGAGGTAGAGTGATAACATGTCTTGTGGTTAAACAAGACCCCCATCTCTGAAACTCTCCTGTTTGGGACACACATAAAATAAATGGGCATCTTACAGAGTCAAATATGTTTATGATGCTAAAAAAAACTAGCCGTATCTTAACTCCTCACTGTAGGTCTTTTTTAAGAAAAGAGGCAAAAGGTTATCAATTGTCAGAGCTTTGTCTGTCATTGACGATGCCACCTTAACCTGTCTTGAGAATCCTGGTAAAAATTTGGATTAGCATGTATGGTAGTATGTTAGCCATAATTTTCATGTCTATATTAACCAGATATATAAGCCTATAATTCATTGTATCACAGATGTCGCCTTTGCCTTTGGGGAATATGACAATTCTGATATTGTCTGTTAATGGGATAAGTGCCTTTATCTCTTATTGTCACACATGACCTTGGCCAAGACCACATCTTTTTATGAAGCTATCATACTTTCTGTCTTCCCAGTTTATGCTTTTAATAACTTTATGTACCCCCTCTAGACAGATACTAGCATCCAAGGAAACCCTCCCCTATTCCATCAATCACTTTTCATTATCATCATCCTGTGACCATTACAACATACCTGTCAGTCTTCTGTTTGCATACAACATTTAAGAACATGAAAGAAATGTTTCTGTTATGTCCTTAGGCTTGTGTGTGATTTCTTCAACATTCTTGCTAATCTCTGCATTCATCTGTTCTTTCCTGATTTAGTTAATTTGTTATGTATTGTACTTGCCATTTCAATCCCTTTTGGTTCACCAAAAGCCTCACCGACTAATTTTCCCTACTTTTATTGAAGTTAGTATTAATTGTTCCTGCTGACATCTTAGGGAAGATTCCATTTCCCTTGGCTGCTTAAAATTATTGTTACAGATGTGAACTATTTCTGTAGCTCTGCTAATTCCAATTTAGTTTCCCTAACTTTCTCAGTTCTATCCACTGGGATGCTTTAACTTCCCCCAAGTGATTACTTCCACATGTTTATTTGGTTGTTTTCCTTAACTGACCTATTTATCAATTCTCTTAAATGAATTTGTTGACTGCTGCTCTCCACGCCAGCACAACTATTTACACGAGTTAATTTACATATTTTCAGAAACTTAACTGGAGTCCAAATGGGACATGGTCTTTTATACCTCTGCTTATATTATTTCAACCCATTCAGTCAGTACTGGAAGATTTTGTTTTCGGAAAACATATCCTTCTTTCCAACCTGCCCTTCTGTCAGACTGGAAAGGGTATATTATTGGTCATTTTCATTCTGCCTTCTCCATCTCTATCTGGTCACTTATTTATTTATTTATTTTACATTTGTTAACCAGGGGTGTCTGACTGAGCCAAAAAGGCCCTTTTTCAGCAGAGGCCTGGGGAGAAAAGCTCCACACAGAAAAATTACAGATACATTTAGTTATTTAGACATGATCAGTATACACACAAATTACAAAAGACATGTTTTTACAGTGGTATGTAGCACATCAACAGTTACAGTGGAGAGAGCAAACAAAAAAATATTAATTTAAAAATAAAGGTAATTAATAGATTTGTGGTGTACAGCTGAAATTTGGAACATAGGTAGAATGCATACATAGTACACAGGTACAGTACATACATTGTAGATTAGCCAGTGTTTGTGAGTAAGATTGAAAACTATTATTAAGTACTCTAGGTTTAGTATGTGTACCTTATCCGCTTTCACTAGCCTGGGGAGCAATCATGGCACTGCCAACTTTGCTTGAGATGTTGCCTGATGAGGCCTTTAAAGGAGGCTTTGGATGATGTGTTTTGAATGCTAGTAGGGACAGAGTTCCATTTTTTAGCCACTGAACTACTATATAGTGCATCTCCAAAGTTATTGTAGCTGTTGGTGACTTCTAGTAGTAGTTTGCTTGATGATCTAAGAGGCCTTTTGGCTGAGTGATGTTGTACTAGGTTTTTGAGGGCAGGACACTTATTGAGGAGGTAATAGATCGAACGACAGAGGCAGAGTTGATTGTAGGTTAGGAGGTTGGGCAGTTCAAGCCAGTGGAGCTGTCTCAAAGCAGTACAGTGATGAGTTCTATATGAGCAATTTGCAGCAAAGCGGGCAATTCTGTTATAGTAGGCTTCCATTTTCCTTAGTTCATTTTTGTTGAGATTAGTCAGAATGGGAGATGCATAGAGTAGGGTGGATAGAAGTTGGGAGCAAGCAATGGCTGATCTTGTGTTGTTGGTAAGAAATGGTTTGATATGGTAGAGTGATCCCAGTTTGGCATGTACTTTTTTAATAGTTAAGTTGAGATGACTATCAAATTTTAGGTGGGAGTCTATGGTTATTCCCAGTAGCTTAGCCTGTGCCACTGGAGCGACTGCAGTAGCATTTGTGGAGTAGATAGTGAATTGACTGTTATCAGTGTTTTTGTTAGAACTGGTTATAATCATAAGCTGAGTTTTCTTTGGATTGAGGATAAGTTGAGCTTTGGTAAGGTAGTTTTCAACATCAGAGAATGCTAGTTGAGTTGTTTGCAGGAGGGTGGGAATGTTTTGTGCAGCATAGATTACGGAAGTGTCATCTGCATACTGAATGACAGATGCTTGCTTTGTGGAGGTATGGAGGTCATTTGTGAAGATTATGAATAGTAGTGGTCCTAAGATAGAACCCTGTGGGACTCCTATAGTTACGGGCAGCTGTGGGGAGAGAGAATTTTCCCATTTCACAGCTTGGTACCTGTCAGTTAAGTAGCTCTAGAACCAGGTAAGAGTGAAATGTGATAGGTGATATTAGTTTAGTTTGTTTAGCAGGATTAGGTGTGAGACTGTGTCAAATGCTTTGGATATATCCAAGAAAAGAGTTGACACTTGCAGGCCTTCATTTTTGAGACAGTTTACTGTGTCTGTGAAGCAGAGGAGAGCTGTAGAGATACTATGGGCAGGTCTGAAACCATGCTGAGTAGGTGACAGGATGTTGCAGTCTAGGAGATAGTTTAGCATCTGGGTATGGATGCATTTTTCTAGGATTTTGGCGAGGGGGAGAGTAAAGCAATGGGTCTGTAGTTAAGTTCAGTGGAGGTCCTGCCTTTATGTATGGGTGTAACATAGGATATTTTCCAGAGTTTGGGCACATAGTTTTCAACAATTGATCTGTTTATGAGAGTGGAGACTGGGATAGCAGTAGCATCTGCTGTGAGTTTCAAGAAATAGCTGGGGAGTAGGCTGCTGTTGATGAGGTTTTTAGTTTGGAGAGCATGCTTTTGATTGAAGTGGTGGAAACTGTTTTGAGGGTAAAGCTTGTATTAGTGTTATTTGTGTTGGGGGGGGGGGATAGTGAGGAAGGAACTGTCCTGTGATACTAAGGATAGAATTGAGTTCACAAAGTGGGAGTTGAATTGTGTTTCGATGGGAACTTTAGTGTCAGGGGTGGGTGGTTTGGGGGTAGCCTTTTGGGTGGGTTTTAATAGCTGGTTTACATTTTTCCAAAATTTTTGAGGGTTGTGTTGGAATTTAGTTTGTAATGTTGTATAGTAGGATTTTGTGTCCAGTCTAATGCATTTTTTTGCATGGTTGCACATGTCTTGGTACTTAGTTAGGCTTTGTGTTTCTTTGTTTTTTTTGATAGTAAAGCCAGGCAGTGTCTTTGGACTTGAGGATTTGTTTGGTTTCTTTACTGAGCCAGGGGTTTCTAGAGTTTCTAACCTTGATTTTGCGCAATGGAGCAACAGTATCTAGGTGTTGTAGAAATGTTTTCTTGAAATATGCTACAGCCTGGTCAAGTGAGAGGGGTTTTAGGGGGGGTCCAGTCACAGTTACAGAGTAAAGTGTTGAGGACCTCAGGAGAGAATTTTTTTGTGTTTCTAGTGGATATATAGTTAGTGGTTTTGCATATGCTTGTTCTACTATGTATAAGGTATATTATGTTGTGGTCACTTAAGGTGTCTGGGAGACTGCCTGTGTGGGGGTACAATGTGGGGTGGTTAGTTAGGACCCAGTCAATGATGGATTCCCTTTTAGATTTTTTATCACATCTAGTTGGAATTTGGACTAGCTGCTGGTAGCCATGAAGATTTATTAGATTACTTGGTGGTTCTGATATACAGGTGAACCAATCTAGGTTGAAGTCCCCCAGAATAAGGGTTTCTTGTGAGTACGTAGAAGAACACCAGGCTAAGAAGTCTTCAAGGCTAGCAGGTGTATTACCAGGTGGAATATAGATCACCTTTTTAGGGTGAAGTTGAAGTTGTGAGATAAGTAAGTTCCAGTTATTGGGGGAGGGGTAGGAGTTTGGTAATTGACATACAGTTAAGTTGGACTTGTACAGTAAGGCAGTTTCACCCTCTTTACGAAGTGGTCTGTCTTATCTAATGATATTGTAGCCAGTACGGAGAACTTCTGAGTTATGTTTTTATTTAGCCAGGTTTCTGTTAAAGCAACTATGTCTGGGGAGTAGTGTGCTATTGTGGCCTGGAGTTCAGGTATTTTTTTTTTGATACTTCTAATGTTAATATTTAGCATTAAAAATTGTTGGTTTTGCTGCTGTTGATTTGCCCAGGGATGAAGATAGTGGGGGGTGTTATGTTCTGACATTTGTGTTGGAGCAGTTTATGTTGGACAGAATGGATTTGGGCCTGGGTTGGGGTGGATATCCCCACTTATGATGAGCCTGGTGTTAAAATGGTGATACAGATGTTGGAGTTTGGTGAGGAGTGTGAGAAAGTATTGTGTTTTTTGGAGTAGGAATGAGAGCGTATGTGTTTAGTTCTGAATTGGCCCGTTATGTAGTTCTTGAACAATTGTGGGAAGATATTATTATAATGTGCAGTGTCTTTATATGAGAGTGCATAATGTAGTGTTGTGCTACTAAGTTTAGGGATATTGCTATAGTGATAACTTGTGGTGTTATAAAGAATTATGAGAAGACAGACTAGACTTAGTTGTGTGATAGTCATGGTTATAAAGTTTAAGTTGGTTCTAGGTGGGGGGTCTGAATAGGAATTATAGGGTTGTACTATATGTGGATGGGTAAGTAGTGTGGGTGATGTAAAAAATGTCTAGTGGGAATGAGAGTAATTGGGAGTATTTTGTGTGGAGCAAGTTGGTGTGGTATAATGTGATATGACTTGAGGAGCTGTGATTGGTGGAGGTGATGTGAGGGTGAACTGTGGGTGTGGCTGTGATTACTATAAATGTAGAGGTAGTGGGGGTGCGAGGGAATAGGGTGCAGGGCAGGGGAGCAGAGAGAGCTCGAGCGTTAGCGATGGCAATCAGAGCAGGGCAGAGCCCACCAAGACAAGAGCAAAACGTAAGTATTACTTTACAAATCTGAACACTTTAAACAAATTCCTGAGGTCTAATGGCTTACCAGCAAGCAGAATGCAATTGCTGAAGAGAACTTGTGTCCTGGTGGGAGACTAGAAGTTTAAAGATGGCTTCATGCTCAGCAGAATTCTAATATAAACTTAGTATTGGGGGAGAGAGATAGCACATGGGGTGTAAACCAGGTGCAATGCAAAGAAACCAGAGAGGCAATCAGTGAAGGCCTCAGAGGGGGCAAGTAATAATTCAAACTACCTGTAAAGTGAAGGAGAGAAGAGACAGCAAAGTTTATTAAGGTTGGGAGTGTGTCTTCACATTGACTTGCTAATTAGTAACCAATTTGTGCACAGATTAGAGTAGGGAGATACATTAGCAATGAAGGGGAAAGTATAGAGATACAAATAAAACAGGTGGGCCTCCAAGTGATACAAACTAAGACAGAAAGCACTGAGAGGGCTGCTTGATGGTTAATTTAGTCACAAGGATCTGAATTAAATGTATACTGTCTATTGGACAGTTAGGATTACTGCACTATCTGGGGGGAGGACACAAGGCTACAACAGTCAGTTTTATTAGCATGCTGAGAACTGCTAATGTAATAGTTTCACTCTCATAAAACATACAAGTAGAATGCCTGGGTGGACTGACCCTGCTCTTGAGGCTCAAAATGTATATCCCTGTTTAGTTTTGCAGTACTGATGCCTTCTTATACTGTATGGGTTGAGTGGTAGCCGCAGACTGCAGATTTGCTTGGGTGTGCTCCTGCTCTTGAGGCTCAAAATGTATATCCTTATTTAGTTTTGCAGTACTGATTCCTTCTTATACTGTATAGGTGGAGAGGTAGCCGCAGACTGCAGATTTGCTTGAGTGTGTTCCTGCTCTTGAGGCTCAACATGTATATCCTTGTTTAGATTTGCAGTACTGATTCCTTCTTATAATGCATGGGTGGAGTGGTAGCCGCAGACTGCAGATTTGCTTGAGTCTGCTCAGCAAGCAGAATGCAATTGCTGAGCACTTGTGTCCTGGTGGGAGACTAGAAATTAAAAAATTTAAAACGTTTCTTTGTGATATTATTAAGACATTAAGACTGTCCAACTTCCTTTTATGGAGTTCTTCCTTTCCACGTAGTATATCCAACTCATAGTCCAATACCCATATTGCTCTATGTCACCTAATGCCTTCCATTCTTTGAAGAAGAGTGGAGAAATGTCTCAGTCATCTGTCTCAGACATACAGACTACTACTGTTCTAAGTTTTCTTAAATAGTCTACCATCTCAAGTCAATCACCTCCTCTATCTTCTAAGTTTAACAATCAAGTTACCATTAGCAGACTTTTTAAAAACAGAACAGCAACCCTCTTTCTTTCCCTTCCCTGCTTATGGTCATGTACCACATGACAGAATTCTTTAAATACATAGTATTTTTAAAATTTAACTTAGTTTCATGGAAAAAATGCTACATTACTGTTTCCTCTTATAATCTGAAAGATGATCTTTCTTTTTATTGGAGATGATATCCACCCACACACTGCATGACAAAAAGTTGATTAGAAATGGGCTCCCTTCACCTATCGACCCCCTCTCTTTAGCCTGTCCCTTCAGTTCAACAGAGATATTCCTTTGATCTAGGGTGAAAACTCCCTTTTAGCAAGATTTTCCCACAATTGATAGTGGATACATTAAACTGGCCTACAACAGAGGGGAAAGGCCATGTGCTTACCCAGACTTACTACACAAATAACTATAATTACCAAGAATCACCTTCATAACTGCATGATAAAATAACAGTGACTATAGGACAGTCTTTGATGGTCTAATTCTCTGCATACATTTCAGTAATAAAATAACAACCTCAGCTATAGAAAGTGGCACACCATGGCCATGGCAGTGAGCGATGTATAATTAGAAACATGTTAAATACTCTCCATGAAAGTTTGAAGCATATACAGATTACAGATCTAACAATTTTGCTCAGTGACTTAATTAAATGAAAAAAAAAAAACATAAACCCCCAAAGAACTAGAAATAGGTAAGTGAATATAAATGATTGAACTTTTTAAAATATGTAGTTACATCATACATCATAAGATGTCTTACACCCCAAATGTCTTAATAAGTTAGCATGAAACAATTTAATGCCACATCTAACATAACCCTAAGGAACAAGATCAGTGTACGTTTGAAAACGTTATTACATTTTAATGAAACACCAGGTTTTACAAACAATAACAAGCAACGCATTCCTGTGAACAGTTGCACTAATAATATGGATAACACACAAGGTTAGGAAACATTCAGAGAATAAATGTTTAGGCATAAATATTTAACTACAGAGCATACCACCTCCAGTATAGACTTCTTGCAGTTCTCCTTGCAGCCGTTATCTAAATAAAATATACTATCAAGCTGAAATACAAAAAATACCTATGGCTCAGTTAAATTCCCAACTTTCATACCATGCCAGTGCTTTATCAAGCATTAAAAGGTTTCTTTCACATACAGTACTCATTAAGCATTGGTATGGAGTGAAAACTTGCATTTTGTTTTTTATTAAACTATGGGAATTTAACTGAGCTATTGATGTTTTTTTTGCTTTAAGTTTTGGATTAGTTCCTGCTTGATCTACCTTTATTTGTTATCAAGCTGAAATATATTTATTTAGCTGCCTATGTGGTAGATGTAGTGATGCGAGGATGCTTTTCAGCCATACGTTATACCAGCCAGTGCGGCTTAAAGTCTTAGATTTGACATAATTTCTCATGCTGCATTAGTTACTTGACAGCTTCAAGACAGCCTTTCCTAATGACTCTCTTGTCCTGGGAATGAATTTCCCCTGGCTAATAGTAGCTTAATTAATCCACAACATAGCTCTCTCTGTCTGTGTGCAGATATAGATATACAAAAGCTATTTTAAATAATTTAACTCAGTAAACCTACTGGACACAAATGTCCCCTCTCAGGGGGACAACCCAGGAGCACTGTGTGGTCAAGTGACTTGCTCAGAGTGAATTGGTAGTCAAATGGAGGTGAACTGAATCAAATCCTCTAGCTCTGACTACATGAGGTAATTCTTCACAGCTCAGAGCCTTAGCCTTTAGCACTAATTACCCGTATACTTCTCAACCTCTTAGAACAATCAATCTAAAGTCACACATAATGGGGGGACAAAGTCCCAAAAACAGGAACGCATTTTAAATATAGCTCTTACAAACTTAAAAAGTTGATAGAATAACAGATTTTGCATAACTTGAATTTCCTGAAAGATACAAAGTCTGAAACTCAAATATTTGCCATTATTTTCTGACTTCATTCCGCAATGATTTGCAATTGGTTTGCCAGAAAACCACAATTTTATGAGAAATGGATCAAGAATATGAGTAACAAATCTAGACATTGGTAACCTATACATTTTGCGAAAATCTGGACAGCTGAGAGGTATGATTACGAGACCTAGTGCGAGGGAAGGCTAGTGAGTTCTAAAAGTTTTAATTAAATATTCTAGATCATGTGCTTTCAGACAATTCATAAATCTAAGAAAACTACCATAAAACTTTACTGAATCCCTTCTTAAGAGTCACAGATGCAAATAAAGAATACTAATTTTGGTTACTACAAAAAATGCTAATCATCCTTCAGACAACTACAAGAAATTTCATGACAGCACAAAGAGAAATACTTTCACTGCAGCTATTCTTGTATGCATGCCTTTTTAACCCCCCAAAACACTGCCCACTGTAACCTAAGATGTTTACAGAGTCCACAAAGAAAGTCAAATTTTCTTAAGAATACTACAAATGCAATGTGAACTGCAGTCTATGATATATATCAGTCTATGATCAACTTATGTAATTACATTAAAGAATGCATTTCAGGATAGAGCCAGGACCTCCTGTGCTTAAGTGGTCTAAATACATTTGTAGAAAGTTCGCTAGCATCCTTAAACAAATATTTTCAACTTTCATTTACTTAAAATGCTGTTTGTTTATAAATAGTTCAAACAACTAGTAATGTCTTTCGGCTTTTTTAGGGGTCACCACAGCAGATCACCGGTACGCTTATGACTGGCAGTGGATTTTTATGGTGTTGAGTTGTCAGTCTGGCGTCCAACCTTCAAGGAAGGCACACACCTACCTACTAATATCCAACAAAGATGGAACTAATGACTGGTGACATCAATACACTAAGCAGAGTGAGGTAAATGAAAAATATGAACTAAATAAATATAAAAAGTAAATGAAAAATATGAACTAAATAAATATAAAATTAGGAAACATTCAGCAGTGTGGGAAAAGCTGACATAAAGGGCTATGCATGACAATTTACCGATGTCTAAAGAACATTTAAAAGATGCATTCAAAATGCACAGATGCATTCATGTTGATAGCAAACCTTGGATGTAGGTGCAGGAAGAAACAGAAGTCTTAAAGGTATCTTGATTGTTTATAGCAGAACAGTGGATTGCACTCAAACTGAATGTTTCACAGAACTCTCATCACATATATTGGGGAAGGCTGCCTCATCCTCTAAGTTGGATTGATAACACCATAAATATCACATATTACAAAATGGAGAAGATATCTGCTAGGTAAATCAGATCTGCATATTCTCCATGGGATGCCATAATGTAGAAGGCTTATCTCAGTATTGCATTGTAGTAAGCCTTTTTGATTCTTAGAGTAGTTTCCTGATATATTTTACTCCTTTCACGGATCTTAACACAGAGATCATTCCTGCGTGCGAAGCTGCATACTCATTTGGCAGTCTATGGCAGTGGTTAAAGATAATCAGCTATGTGCTATCCCCAGAAATGTTCAGTGAGCCCCCTTTCCTCAGGTGAGTGTTTCAGAAAATTGCTTTGCCAAAACATTTGACACTAGGATTAAAAAGTGATCTCTGTCTTTTGATGGCAGTCACCCATTCACTCCTATAGGAATACTCATGGCACAGATATGTCCAGAAAAGCCATGGGAGAGGGAGCGTGTCAGTGTATGCATATGTGAGGCCATGTGTGTGCATGTTTGTAAGAGCATAAGTGAGGTTGAAAGAATGTGTTTGTGTATGTGTAAATGTTCAGAATTGTGTGTGCATGTAAACAAGTGTCTGAGTGTGTATGTGTGTGTATGTCTTATAGTTTGTTTGCATGTACACAGTGTCTGCATGTGTGTGTGTGTGTGTGTGTGTGTGTGTGTGTGTGTGTGTGTGTGTGTGTGTGTGTGTGTGTGTGTGAATGTACAGAAGTGTGTGTGCATATAAATGGGTGTCTGAGTGTGTGTGTGTGTAAATGTACAGAAGTGTGTGTACATATAAATGGGTGTCTGTGTGTGTGTATGTGTGTGTGTTTGCGCACACATGTACACGTAGGGGAATGCCTTTGCTAACACAATATTTGGCCTGCTAGGGAGAACACTAGAACTATCTGGTCTGACACTGCAGTGTTCAATTTGGAGACAAGTTAGTGAGCCACTAATGGGTGTTTCTCGGTGTGGCTTTGCCATGTCTCTAAGTCATAATTCCTTTCTGTTATGATAATTGACTAACCTCTGTTATGCAGTTAGCATGTGTAGATAGAAATTCTCTGGCTCCCACGGTCTGTGTCAAGATTAAACTTACCAAGAAAAAGAAACTGTCACATTTAAAAAATAAATTTGCTAAAAACAGTCAGTGAACATTTCATATAGTATTTATGTTTCATCAGGCTTGTAGCATTCACTCAGACAATCCTTTCTATAAGTTAGCCTGCTGACTTTTAATTTTCCAAATACCAGTCAGATGTAATTTGCAAAGTAATTCTGCACATATATTTGTGTGCTTCTGATAACATGCTCAATAATAAACCTTTCACTTAGTTCCAGGGGCTAATTCATATATATCACATTCTGCCACTTTATGCCCATTACAGACCATGAATTTGACAAATCACCATCTCATGCATCATTATATAACTTGTGCCTAGCAAAAATATGAAATATTATAAGGCATTATGTTTAGCTCATGCATTACCAATATTCCCCTTATTAATAACATAAACATGCTTAGATATTCTCTTTCATAAACTGTGCAGTGTTTCCCAATTTAAAATGTCAAGCACTAATACATTACCACATACACCAAAAATCTACTATCACAATTAAATAACCCCTTAAAATAAAATCTTGTCTTGGTAACTGGATTCATAACAATGTCATTATTTAAAATACATGGGCAGGCCTTATTACCAATATACTAACAGTATAATTTTTATCAGTAGAAGATTTTCCGAAATTTCATTTATGAATCAGTAGGTCAGTTACGGTAGGAGCCATTCTAAGAACAAAATTCAGCTTATTGTCTGCATTTGAAGCAATGAATTTATCGCTGTCAACACAGGCCAAGGCTTTTCCACTGTCTTTCCAAAATAGCATTATTGCTTAAATAAGTACTTGCTACAGACTCCTCATGACTTAATCATCTGTCTCTGACATACTTCCTGGGTTCTGTTCATTCATAACTCTTGCAAAGGATATATCTATCAAACTTTTAGAATATACCTGATCATAAAAACATGCAGACATAGGAAAACTTTATTGTAGAAAATCAGAAACATACTTGGAGTGCCTAGAAATTCTTTCAAATTGTCCCATGTGATAGCCATTGTAATGTGCCTTGGGTGGCAGCTGTGGAATATAAGCATCATGCTCTCATGAATCCCTTCCATTAATGCTTTATAATAAAATTCATTGTTTTCTACATATAATTCTAAATCAAGTTAAGTTACTTCAGTAAAGCTACAAGAAGTAGAAAAAAATCAAATCTAGATCATTGTTATTAACAGAAGACTAAAAGGCATGAACTGTTCTTTTATTTATTGGCATTTGTTTACCAGGATAGTCCACTGGGCTGTTAAGAGCCCATTTTCAGTGGAGGCCCTGGGTGAAAAGCTCAAAAAAAAATTGGAAGATTCAAGACAATATTACAGTATGATAATTTTTATAAAGTATATGCCACATGAGAAATTAATAATTAGACAAAGTAAAGGTAAAACAGAGGTTGTCTGTTAGGTACAACTAAATACAAACTTAAATTATAGAATAAGAGAAAAAGGCTAACATTACAAAAAGTTACTGCCGAAAAGTGTAATTAGGTTATTACCAGACTAGGTCATTGAAATAAGAATATCTTCATGAAGTAAAGGCAGTCAGGTTTTAAAATTTGGAAGATTAGTACAACTGCAGTTCCAGATAGGCGAAAAGTAACATTGTAAAAAGTATTAAAAGAAGCATGATTCTGATTGGGTGTAATTATTAATGGTAGGGCATTCCAGGCTCTGGTTAAAAGAAGCATGATTCTGATTGGTTCTGATTATTAATGGTAGGGCATTCCAGGCTCTGGTTAAAAGAAGCAAGATTCTGATTGGTTCTAATTATTAATGGTAGGGCATTCCAGGCTCTGGCTACAGAAGACGAGTAAAGAAGCTGGCCAGCAGGTAAGTTTGGTGTGTGGACCTGCAAAAGGTGCTGATCTGATCTCAGAGACCTTTTGGGATGGTAATAACTAAAAAGTGAACTAAGAGCAGGATTGTTTAAAGGTTTATAAATGATTTTATGCACAGTTTTTAATTGCAGGTAGGAGAGAGAATATGGAAGTTCGAGCCAGTTTAGGGAGTGCAGAGCTGTGCAGTGATGGGTATAATGTTTGGCATTAGTAACAAACTTGGTGACTTTCTGATAACATGTTTCAAGGTTTGTTTTTAGGGAGGATTGAAGGTCAATAAATAAAGGGCCACCATAGACAAAAAAGCAAAGTAGATAAATTGTAGAAAGGGCTTGTTTAGTAAAAGAGCTAAGGAGATGTTTTTTGCCTGTGAAGAATGCCTAGCTTGTGGTGTGTTTTGCTAATGTCGTGATGAATGTGCAGGTCAGATTTTAGATGTTCATCTATTACTACTCCATGCAGTTTAGTGTGAGTAATAAGTTCAGTTGTTGTGTTTCTTTGAGAAAGTATGGTGAACTGGGCTTTATTTATGGGAGTTTTATTTTCCTTTGGGGTAAATAGGATTAGCTTGGTTTTATCTGGATTAAGCGATAGATGATCATTGTATAACCAGGTCTCTATAGAGGTAAAGATCAGTTGAGTAATTTGTTGAAGATCAGACATGGAATCAGCAGAACATATAATAGTAGAGTCATCTGCATTTTGTATGAGATATCCCTGACTGAATGAGGACTGGAGACTATTGATAAAGATGCTGAATAGGAGGGGTCCTCTATAGAGCCTTGGGGAGCACCAGTAGGGTGTGAAGATATGGAGAAAGTGAGTTTTGCCATTAAACTGCTTTTTGTCTATCCAACAGGTAACTTGAAAACCAGTTGAGAGAGGAGGGGGAGAGACCAATTTTTGAGAGCTGGGCTGAGTAGGAGGTGAGAGACAGTATCAAAAACTTTTGATAGGTCAAGAAATAGAGAGGAGAAAATTTTACCTGAGTCACGTCATGTCATCATGTCAGATGAAAAATACATATTCAGTTAAAAATGTATATGGTTCTACGTATTTAAACAATTCTAATCTGTATATGGTTCTACATATTTAAACAATTCTAATTTGTACAAAAATAGTTCTTCCCAATTTACTGCAAACAAATTAACATAAATGGGGGATACTGCTGCACGTATTTGGGTGCATTGAAGCTGTTTTATACTATTTACTTTCTTAGGAGGATTGCCTGAAAGCAGGTATCCTTTGTCTTGTGTGTCAAACTGAATAAAGTTCCCTTTGCAGTGCCTTTTGCTGCATTGATAACAGAACCCCTGGTAGTATTCATTGTCACAGTACACCTGCCTATTCATTTTTCCTATAGCTTTACATCATGAAGTACCCTTCAATAATAATAATTAATGGCAGTTTTCAGGTTTCACCGTCTTACCATTAAGCCCTTTCCTGTTACATTTGTCCTACGTTTCGTCTGCTAGTGGAACCTTCATTCATCATCACTTCATTCACTAGGCAATTGGATTGTGCTGATCACTTTAGGATGAGATTCTTTATACACTCAGCTGTACTGCCTCTTATTTATTCTGCAGCATTACAGTAGACATACCTTTCTTCCTCTACCCTATTCATTACTTCAAGATTCTAGACCATTTCTCAAATCTCATACAAATTTTTAACTGTTGCTGAAATGCCTTTTTTTCCCATAGAAAACATTATTATAGGTTCATAGGTGTTTACCAGGCGAACTACCACAAGGGCCTTTTTAAGCCTAGCCATGCATCCCAAATCACTGACGAGTACTGATACCCTTGATAAGTGTAAGCAGGGGCCTGGGAGATGAACCATTTACAGGTTACCTGTTTGCATCAGAGACATAGGTGCCAAGCCAGGGATGAATTTTTGGTTTCCCATCCAATTGTCCAAGTTGCACTTGAATTGGATTAGGAAGGAACTCTGCTTCACATGGATGGGGAGCCTGTTCCTTAGACGGGATAATCTCTGGGATACATACCTATCTCTCCAGCAGGTCCTGTTTATATCAAAGGCAAGGTTTCAGTCTTTAGAATGGGTAATTCTGATACTGTTTGTTTTGGGGATATGCAGGAGGTCCATCAGAATGGGATCTGACAATGCTCTGTATGCCAGGCATAGATCTCCCCTATTATCCCTGCTATTTTTTTGCTCATTTTAGTACAATTTTGCATTGGGTGTATTCCCCAAATTCACACTTGCAAGCAACAATTGCATATTTATATTGTCTGGTTTATATTTCCTATTCTGATTGCTCATGCTTCACATGGGTATTCAGGGCCCCAGCAAAGACAACTACATAGACAGCTTTTTTTTTTTTTTTTTTTTTTTTTACAAAATTGACTGTCACAGATAAATTACACAGTCTACTGCATTGCTTAGAGTTGTTTTATGCTGAGATATCAATGCATATTAAAGAGAGTTAGAGGTGTGGAGGGAATATCAAGCCCAGTTAATACCCATGTGAAGCATGAGCAATCAGAATAGGAAATATAAACCAGACAATATAAATATGCAGTTGTTGCTTGCAAGTGTGAATTTGGGGGATACACCCAATGCAAAATTGCACTAAAATGAGCAAAAAAATAGCAGGGATAATAGGGGAGATCTATGCCTGGCATACAGAACATTGTCAGACCCCACTCTGATGGACCTCCTGCATATCCCCAAAACAGACAGTATCAGAATTACCCATTCTAAAGACTGAAACCTTTCCTTTGATATAAATAGGACCTGCTGGAGAGATAGGTATGTATCCCAGAGACTATCCCGTCTAAGGAACAGGCTCCCCATCCATGTGAAGCAGCGTTCCTTCCTAATCCAGTTCAAGTGCAACTTGGACAATTGGATGGGAAACCAGAAATTCATCCCTGGCTTGGCACCTATGTCTCTGATGCAAACAGGTAACCTGTAAATGGTTCATCTCCCAGGCCCCTGCTTACACTTATCAAGGGTATCAGTACTCGTCAGAGATTTGGGATGCATGGCTAGGCTTAAAACGGCCCTTGTGGTAGTTCGCCTGGTAAACACCTATGAACCTATAATAATGTTTTCTATGGGAAAAAAAGGCATTTCAGCAACAGTTAAAAATTTGTATGAGATTTGAGAAATGGCCTAGAATCTTGAAGTAATGAATAGGGTAGAGGAAGAAGGGTATGTCTACTGTAGTGATTTTTACCTTCTGTAAGAGGTTTTTACACAATGAGAAAGCTTAGTAACTAATTCTGGACTAGGTCATTTGTTGCTTTAGTCCAGAATTCCAGACTAGTCACTGGATTTCTGTCTGGCTCACAGATCTTTCCCAAGAAGTCAGGATTGATGAGACCACCAATGGTGTACCCCCGGACTCTGTGTTGGGCCTGCTCCTGTTTGACATCTACTTCTCAGAAGTCAAGGCTAATATCAAAGTCCTCTAGCTCACCAAGTCTGCAGGTGACCGTAAATTGGGAGCTGTCAAAAAGTCCCACAAGACACAAATGTCCTACTAGAGAGCCTGACTCAAATGATTGGTGCCAGGGACATGGATTAAAACTCAGTGCAAAGAAATGCATTATAGAACCCTTTGAGAAGTCATCCATTCAATTACTTCATTAATAAAATGCCCCAAGAGTTGACCTAATTGTTAGGTAATTGGGAGCATATGTTGATAGTAATTTGACTTTCCACCAACCTGTATCCAAGATAGTAAGAACATTATTCTATGTTGCCCAGCTTATAGGCAAGGGTATGCCATCCAGATTCAAGGAAGTTATAGTACTACTCTACTCAGCCTTTATCAGACCCATCATCAAATACAGTGCCCCCTTTAGCATATAGCTAACCAGGCATCTTCAACAGTTGGAATGCCCTCAAAGGTTTCTCACCAGGAAAATGCAGGATATGAATACCCTGAACTATACAGATCACCTTAAGGCCTTATCTTTTTACTTAGTCTCCTACAGGTAATCTTTGCCTGGTACATAAGGCATCCTCAGACCCCACTCTGATGGAGCTCTTGCACATCACAAAACAAACAGCGCTAGAAAAACTAGATCCAGGGACCGGAACTTTGCCTGTGACATAAATAAAACATGCTGGAGAGACCAATATGTGTCTGAAAGAATCTCTGCACTGTGGAACAGGCACCCATCCACATGATGTAGAGTTCATCCCTGATCACCTTCAACCCCCTTTTTCCCATTCTTTACATGGGGGTAGGAGTGTCTTCTCAACTGTCATCATCTCTGTCTGTCCAGTGCCAGTCTCCTGCCTTCTTTGATACTCATGCCTGCCTGCCTCAGGTCTTCTCTCATACAATCCATCCACCTCTTTGCTGGATGTCCTCATTTCCTCTTGCCATCTTCCAATCTGTCCAAAATATTCATCACCAGATTGTCTTTTGCTTTTCTGCACATATGCTAGAACCACCATAATCTCTCGTTAACCTTTTTTGCAACTGGGGCTACTTTTGCTTCTGCTCTTATGTCCTCATTTCTTCACCTTTCCCACAGTGCGCATCTTGCCACCCATCTGAGGCACTTTCGTCTAGCTTCCTCAACTGCTCTGGTTTTAATCCCGAGGTTTCTGTACCATACAATAGTATTGGTCTTACCACTGTTTTGTACACCTTACCTATCATCTTCTTTGACATTCTTCTGTCATATACTTCACCCTCTTTGCTAGTTGGCTGCAGTCCCTCTGATTCTAGCTTTGACCTCATTCAGACGTCCCTTCTCCTCAACCACCCTTCCCTCATACTTAAAGCTGTTCACCTTTTCCACTATTTTCCCTTCTATCTCATTTTTTAGTTTCTTCTGATTTCCTGTATTTGCTGCTATTATAACTATCTTATCTGCACACAGTTTTATCCCATGTGCTTTCAGTTTTGCATTCCATTACCCTAGCCTTTGCTGATGTTCTTGTTTAGAGTCTGTCTGTATCACTGGATGAGAAATCATAGAGTTCACCCTGGTCTGGCCCCCATGTCTGTGATGGACAGAGGCTGACAATAAGTTAACTCCTCCCAAACTAGCATAGTCCTCCTACTTATAGCCATTAGCTACCTCCTTAACATAACCCCACCATATAGGCATCCAATGTACTCAAGGAAAAATCTGGGTTGGGTTACATGGCTAAACTTATAAAAAACATGGTGGTCCATAGCCTAGCACAAACCTATGAACCTACATGAGTGAGTCAAACAGGAAATGGTGGTCTACCTGGTTGAAGACCTTTTTGAGATCTATAGATATTATCTATATCCACATTCATTAGGATGATACTGTCCAGGGTAAATAGATCAGTCTGGGTATTTCTGTCCACCCAAAAACCATGATGATGATGAAGATTATGGAAAAGAAACATATAAGATTTTAAGTATTCACAAAGTTGGAAGTAAACACATTTTTTAAATATTTTTCCTTGGGCAGATATGATTGAGGTGGGACAGAAGTTATTTGTAATAGATATGTTGGGAATAGCTTTGATAATGCCATGCTTAAAAAGGGTAGATATTAAGCTGTGGGCAAGGCAGTTTTAAAGTATTTTGAGTGGATGCAGGAATTAGTCTTTATAGGTTGTAGTATACCATGGGTGATGCCATTTGGGGCATTTGGTAGAATTTTAATGATGAGATTTTTTTCCTCGGTGGTGATGGTTTAAAAATTAAAGAGTAAGATGTATGGAGGTTAGTCTGGCTTTTAGGTAAATTAGTCTGGTGAATGGAGTGGGTGGCAGATGAGAGAATTCTTTTATAGGATCATAGGAAGTTACTAGGCTATTGGCCCTGAGGTACTTACAAGCATAGCCAAGAATTTAGCCCATGTTCCAACAAGTCAGTACCCTATGCCACTGTCCAGCAGGGACACAGGTAGAATCCCAGGGGTGTATTTTTTGTTCACCATCCAGTTATCCAGGTTGTGCTTAAAAAGTGTTAATGAGGCACCTTGCTTGATGTGGCGAGAGAGTCTATTCCACAAAAGGGGGAGTCTCTGGGATATAAATCTGTAACGCCAACAAGTCCTATTGATGTCACAGACCAGGTTGAGGTCATGCGTGTGGGTTACTCAAGTGGAACTTGACTTGCGGATATGCGGCAGTCCCATCAAGGCAGGGTCTGAGATTGCTTTGTATGCCAGACAGAGGTCACCTCTGAGGAGTCTATAAGAGACTGAGTAGAGGGACAGTGCCTTTAGCCTATCTTAATAATGGGTCTTATAAGGGAAGAATACAGGGATCTTATGACCACCTAGTCCCTGGATGAGATACCCTTTCTAATGAGGTGGGCCATGTAGAAAGCTTTTTATACAATGGAGGCAATATGGTGGTCAAAAGTCAGTTTGCTATCATCCTGGGTGCCTAAGTCCATCACAACTGATTGCGTGCTTAGGACCTTATTATCAATTTGATAATTTGTGAGGATGTCACTCTCCTCAAAATGGGTGATGATGCATTTTTTGGCATTCAGTTTGTGGCCATGCTTCTATGACCAGTCATTTGTTTGGGTGAGACCCTCTTTGAGGATGTCCACATCATTAGGGAAATTGATGACAGCACCCAGCTTGCAGTCATCTGCACAGTTGGTCAGCCATATCCCATTGGTTTTGGCCTGTATCTCAGTAAGGTACATCCCAAACAGCAGAGGCCCCAAGACTAACCCTGGGGACACTGCTCATTACGGGTCTACTGTTTGAGGTGGCTTTCTCTATTTTGACTAGGTGAGTTCTGTCAGTGAGCCAGTTTGCTATCCATCTGATAACATATGGATTTATACCTAGTTGATAGAGTTTATCTATTATACCTGAGTGGGGAATAGTATTGAAGGCCTTGGCCAGATCAAGGTAGGTGGTGTGCACCATCTTCCCCTTGTCCATGGACTTGGTGACTGTCTCAAAGAAGTCAACCAAATTTTACAGGCATGACCTCCCCTTGATGAAACCAAACTGTGTGGGATTGAGTGTCTGGAGGATGCCAATGTCCTTATTAATGATGTCCATGATAATCCACTCCATGGTCTTGCAGATCATGCTAGTTAGGCTGATGGGTCTATAATTTCCTGGATCGGTGGATGCTCCACCTTTGTGTAAAGGGATGACAGTGGCTCTCCTCCACTCAACTGCAAAATCCTGTCTGAGTTCATGTAAGATGCTGCCTGGGATGTTATCAGTCCCGTGGAGGCTGTATTCTTTTGCCTTTGAGAGGGCAGTGATGACTTGCTCCCTAGAGATAAGGGGACAGGGGCAGGTACTGGGGATGTCCTGTTTTACTGATGGGGGGGACAGAGGGGTAAAGTTTTCATTGAACCTGTCTGCCAGCAGGTTGGCTATATGTACAGCATTTGTGTATGTGGTGTCCTTGACCACCAGTTCTGAGGAGATCTGGGTGCTTCCCTTGAGATTGAAAACATATGTGAAGAAGGCCTTATTATTGTCTTTCGTAGATGTGACCAGTTTGAACTCAATAAGTTTGCTTTGGAGGAGTTCGCTAGTGCTCTTATTTGCTTGTTCAAGCTAAGGGGAGATTGCTTCCAATTAGGTATCTGCTCCTTCTAGGTCCTGGGCAGCATTTTTTCCTTTTATTATAGAGTTCATTTATTGCAGATGTCCACCAGACAGGTTTACTCTTCCTTGAGGAGGATGATTATATCTTTTCGGGTATTCCTGATTGCATGCAGCTATATAAATGCTCATATAGTACATTGGTGTAGGTTTGGACATATGTGCCAGTTCCTATGGAGGGGGAGGGGGCTGTAAAACTGTTTATACCTTCCCTCAGGAGGTTGTAATCAGTTTTGGAGAAGTTTTTTTGTTTGACCCTAGCTGGGTGAGGCTTCATGTTTAGACTCCTAGGGTTTAGCAGCATGACCTTTAATTTACATTTTGATGAAATTTTCATGTTGGCAGTTTTGACCTCATGGCATTGTCTAAAAAAGGCACTATGGGGAGCCAAGAACCTTTGCCAGGAGCCTGAAGCCCAAGGAAGACAGATGCAGGCCATCTCTGGCAAAGCATCGTGGTTTGTCAGTCATATCATCCCATACTGTCAGGTACAGGATCTCCTTGGAATGACACCAGAAATTAAGGCAATTGTTAAAGTCAATCATTTTCTGTTTGTACTGAGGCATCATTCTGAGTGACGGTAGAATGTTGCTTAAGATTAGGAACATACCTACCAGGGACACATATTCAGTGAACTTGATCATGTCTCTCTTCTTATAGTCCAGGGAGGTGAGTCTCAAGTCATTCATGCCAACATGGACTATGACAGAGTCATAACAGTACCTATTGAGAGACTTGAGTGCATAGCTGATATGGTAGATTCTGGCACCTGACAAACTTACTCCTTATCCAGCCTGTTGAGGGGCGCATCTGTGTGTCTCACAATGGAGTCTCTTATGACTAATATGTTGGGTTTAGTTTTAGGCCTTAGTGGCTGTGAGATACAGGTGTGTGGACTATGTGGTGTGGTGGGCAGTGGAATTGGCATGTGTTTTTGCCTCTGATGTCTCTTTTGTTTGGGTATGTTTTTGATGAGGATCTCCGCATATGGGAGGGTTGTGTTGTGTAGGTGTGGGTGGTGTTTGAGGTGTGGTGTTTGTGTTGACAACCTTCTCAGTGCCCGATATACTGGCTTGTGGGGGAGAGAACAATGACATTAGGTGCTTGATGTAATTGCATCTCTCACAAATTGTGTTCCTAGGTGGTAGTAGTAGAGGGTTGTCTGTGTACATGAGGCAGTTGCTACACTGTCTCAGGCTGCCCATATCAAACAGACTGGCAAGGAGAAAACATAAGAAACTGTGCATCCATATTCATCAGAAACTGAAGGAGAGAGGCCAGAGAGAGATAAGGGGGTAAAGGGTGGAAGGTCTAAGAGTAGTACTAATAGGTGATCACACAAGTGTTACTAAGGGAACATTTCTAGTCGGAATACCTCAAAAAGTCTTTATGGTCAAGCTGCCTGAGCTAGAATACATTTTCTTGTTTTCTTGTGAATTTTTGGTTAGTGACCTTGTTTAGGTTTGTTAAGTAGGGTTTTCTTGTGCCTTCTAGTAATACTTTTAGTTCCTGAATTGTGTAAATCCTTTTTTTTAGGGAGGGAATTTTTCTAGGATCCCAAGGCTTTATCTCTAGGTTTGAAAAGAGGGAGGATTTCTTTACTAATCCATCAATTATATTTCTAGAAAATGCTCACTCTGAAAGTGTAGTAGTATGATGGTTAGTATTGCAGTGGCAACTGGGGAGTTGGAAATTTAAGTTATAAGGGACCAGTGGGTACTTAACTCTCTGTGCAGTGTTTTTATGTTGTTTTGTGTTTAGGATACAGAGAAATAGTCATGAGAGTATTTTAGGGGTGCTTGAATGAAGAAGCTTATGATGCAGTAGTCTCTAAGTGATTGTTGAGGACATGGAGTAAGGAGAAGAGATTTGGGGAGTTAGTAATTGTCTAAGGTCAACTAGAAAGTGGTTACCTGATTGTAGAGTTGGTCTAATTGGTTCTTGTACTGAGTTATTCCCAGGTTGATAAGGGGATCTATGGCTTCTGATCTCATGTGTTTCAGGAGGTTGAATTTAATGTCACCTAGGATAACTGGAGAGGTTGATTTTGACTAATAGTTTGTTTAAGAAGAGCTTTAATTTGTAAATGTTACAGGACTATAAAGTGGGAGTCAGCTAGCTGAAGTCTCAGAATCAGAGTTTGCGCCAAAGTAAGTGGTGGACATGTATTGTGTTAGAAGGGTGGATTTGAAATCATGTCTTATTAGGAGCAGAGTACCTGATCAACACGGAATGGAAAGTGATGGTTAAAACTGAGTGTATTATTTTTAATGCAAGATTCAGTTATTTCCAGAAACTCAAGGTGTGGACAGTTAGAAATGCATCAAGTTGTTCCAGATTGCCTTTTTATACTGTCTGTGTTCATTAGAGCACAAATATGGTAGAATGGTTAGTGCTGTTTTTTGTATGGGTGAAGTAAGAATAGGAGGTTCAGAGTAAGAGTTGGTGTAGCTTCAGATGAGAAGAATCTAAATTAGGCTAGTATGATGACAAATGTGTGTGTATGTCTATGATATGTGTGTGTGTGTGTGTGTGTGTGTGTGTGTGTGTGTGTGTGTATATATACACACATATAAATATAAATATCTATTTGTGTGTGTGTGAGATCAGGCAGGAGTCCCCTGGACTATGATCTTTGCAGATGACATTGTGATCTATAGTGAGAGTAGAGAACAGGTTGAGGAGACCCTGGAGAGGTGGAGATATGCTCTAGAGAGGAGAGGAGAGGAATGAAGGTCAGCAGGACTAAGACAGAATATATGTGTGTGAATGAGAGGCAGGATATAGGAATGGTGAGGATGCAGGGAGTGGAGCTGGCAAAGTTGGATGAGTTTAAATAACTGGGATCAACAGATGTTCTTCGTGTTTCACTGTTGCAGTCATCACCTGTGGGTGATCCCTGCTGTGGTAGCCCTCGGCCAGCCTGTACCAGAGTCAGTGTTTTTCTGCATCGGCTGCAGTCACCTGTAGTCTGACATCAGGCCATCAGTGCTATAAAGCAAGGCAGCCGACGTCATTACATCAGTATTTCTTGCAGTGGAGCCCATAGCAGAAGCAGTTCGCATGAGTGCCGGTCGGTCGCTACCAGAGTTTGAATTTCAGCTGAAAACGTATAAAGCTAAATACCCTGTTGGGGACCCTTTTTTCTTGCACTAACTGATGTCTGAAAAAGTTAACAATTGTCTCACCTGTGGGAAGCAGATCCCACACCGAGACTTCCATTCTTGCTGCATGACTTGTTTAGGCCCAGGCCACGACATCCCACGTTGCCGGTTCTGTGCCCTCTTTAATGTGAGAACCATTCACCGTAGAGCTCTTTTTGTAGACAGTTATTTTCGTGTTCCATCTTCTCATTCTGATATGGCATTCATCAGCCAACAATCTGTCAACATTCCAAAAAAACGCAGCGATAAAGATAGAGACAGACCACACAAGGCTAAGCCTTCCGACGATGCTACCACTAAGCAGGTCATCAGCTCTCCGAAATTCAGTGAGACACTTTCGTAGCCCCTGATACCTGATTTGATATCTATGCAGGCCTGTACTGAGACCCTTTGAGTCCAGTATGCCACAGAAATATTCTTCATCGTCCGGGCCTTTGGCTGTCTCTGCCTTGGTTGGGTCTGGAGCCGCGATGCAGGCTTCTTTGGAGGCCTTTCGCACTACCGAATCTAGACAATCTTCTCATCTGACTACCATTTCTCTCAGACTGATGGATTCTCTCAGGCTTAGAAGCCAGGCCACTCCTAGAAAATCTGCTTCTAGCCACCATCTTGCTCCTGCTCCACCACCCCAAGCATAAATGCTTAAAATGGCAAAGGATCTCATCTCCCTTATCCGGGGTAGTCAGGCCACAACTTCTAAAAGGAAACGACACCCTTCTCCAGAAATTATGACAGAACAGGATTGTGAGGAATATGACTATTCAGATTTTGAAGAGGAACAGCAACCTCTTAATGCTTATGAGGATTCAGATGCAGTGGAATTCATCCATTCTGCCTCCCCTCCAGAGGACTTTCCTTTGGGGAGACTCTTCACACCCTCAGGGAACATTTCCACTGGGAATCTCAGGAATTCTCCCAGTCTAAGAAAAGACTTAGAGAGTTTCTGGACCTGCCCCAGTACAGACCCCTGGTCATCCCCCCTATTTTAGAAGTGGTGGATGATGTTTTTCATGAATCCAGCCTAGCCCCTGATGCCCTCTCACCTGCTCCCATTAAACCTGACAGGTATTACAGAGTACTGGATTCTCACAAATACCTGTACAGAAATCCTGCTGCAGACCCAGAGGTCATTACACAGGGACCTAATGGAGCTAAGACTAGTTCTGCCAAGAATCCTATTCCTTCTGACAAGGACTCCAGAGCTCTGGACAAATGGGATAAAAAAGTATACACCTCTGCAACCTTAGCTATCAGAGCACTCATTTGTCAGTTCCATATGTTAAAATGTCAGCAACACACTTTGGAACTATTAAAACAAAAGATTTCTACCTTTCCTGACTTTGCCAATTCAAAAGAGTTAGCAGATTTACTGCACTCTGCGTGTCATGGTCAATCACTCATTACACTGTGGATATGATGCCCTAGAAGGCTCTAGCAGGGCAGCAGTGACAGGATCTGCTATTAGGAGACATGCATGGCTGAAGGAACAACCTCTCCCTGATCATGTCAAGTCTAAACTTATTGATGCACCCCTTGATAAGGAGTGCTTGTTTGGAGTAAAAGCAGAAGAGGTGCTTAAAAAGATGGAAGACAAAGCAAAATCTATGCAAACAGTAAAAGATTTCTTTCAGGTTCAACCTCCCAGGTTCAGCAGGAATGTTCCCTCTAAACACTGGTCCTTTCCTACACCTAGCAGACAGGGCCAAGGTAAGCCACGCAGGGGCAGTCCATCCAGGCTCCTATCCCAGGGCCAGCAGAGAAGCAAACAGTGGACCACTTCAGCCTCAAAGGCAGGGAGTTCTAGCAACCCTTCTATGGCAAAAACTCACAGTGACCCCCCCTCCCCCCACTGCCCTCCCTTCACTCATCAAAAAGTAGGAGGAAGGCTGTCCCTCTTCAAAGAAAATTGGATTTCTGTAAAAAAGGACCAATGGGTCTTAAAGATTTTTTTTCAGGGATACAAATTCTCTTTCAGCGAACTCCCAATTCCAAGAGGGTACCCAGACTTACATCCAAATCAGTGGGCAGAGGCACTGAAACAGGTCCAAACTCTCATATCCCAGGGGGCAGTAGAACCTGTCCCTTCAGATCACACAGGAAAAGGCTTTTATTCCAAACTATTCCTTGTTCCCAGAAAAGAGGGCACTTGGTGTCCCATCCTGGATCTGTCCTTTCTGAACACCTCCCTGGTGGTCCCCAGATTCAAAATGCTAACTTTGCAGCAGCTGCTGTATATACTAACAAAAGAAATGCCTGTCTAGTGACCCTAGACCTAAAAGATGCCTACCTCTACATCTCCATAAGGAAGTCCTGCAGGAAATTCCTGCACTTCAGAGCAGCATCACAACACTTTCAGTTCTCTGCACTGCCCTTTGGCTTATCTACTGCACCCTGAGTATTCAACAAATGCTTAGCCCCGGCCATAGCATTTTGCAGACAGAGAAATATACAGATTTACCCTTACCTGGACAACTGTCTCATTCAGACAGAGTGCAAAGAAAAACCACTCCAGGACTTTCTCTTTGTCAAATCCCTCCCAACCTCCCTAGGGTTCACCATCAATGAGAAGAAATCAAAGCAAACTCCCAACCAGGAAGATCATTTTCTTGGGAGCTCTGCTAGACACAGCATCCCAAATGGTCCTATCCCCAGAAAAGCAGAACTTCCTGCCTCTCTACTTTACCCAGCTGGCTTCCAGAAGTCACTTTACTGCGAAGAAGTTCCTGCAAACCCTGGGATACATGGCATCTTGCATCTTTCTAATTCCTCTGGCCAGGCTTCATGTGAGAAAATTTCAGTGATATGTAAATAACATTTGGTGCCAACACTCTTAGTCTCTAGAGACCTCTCTCCCTCTGATCCCATGTATAAGGGCCGAGTTTCTCTGGTGGGCAGAGGCTTGTGCCAAGAAAAAGAGTCTTCCCTTCATCCTCTGCCCTACCGGTCAGACCATCACCTCCAATGCCTCAGACATTGCTTGGGGCACTCACCTAGCAGGCAGGTGCACCCAAGGTCTTTGGGATGCTCAGCACCTTCACTTACACATCAGTCAGAAAAAAATGATGGCAGTACAAAAGGCTCTGACATCCTTCAAACCCCATCTCAGGCCAGGGGTTCTCCTTATAAAAACAGACAACACCACAGTAATGTGGTATATCAACAAATGGGGGGGGGGGGGCAATCTTACCCTCTGTGCAGGCTAGCCATGAGCCTCCAGCTGACAGCCGCCTCCATGGGCCTACACCTAATTGCCCAATACCTACCAGGGGTCAACAAAACCCTGGTAGACCACCTAATCAGGAACTTACTGGACCCCCATGAATGGCAGCTCCACAGGGAAATCTTTATGCAAATCACTCAAGAGTGGTGGACTCCGGAGGTGGATCTCTTTGCCTCACATCTCAGCCACCAGCTGCAAAAGTTCGGTATCAGGGAGTATCACCTCCTAGTATGAAAGGTGGATGGCTTGACCTTTACCTGGAACTGCCTCTTTGTGTACACATTCCCTCCACTGCCCCTTATTCCCAAGGTACTGATCAAAATAAGGGAGGAGAGTCCAAAGACCATCCTCATTGCTCCAGATTGGCCCAGACAGCATTAGTACCCCATACTGCACAGCCTGACTTTGCAGCCCCCCAAGCAGTTTCCCCTGATCTCAGACCTCTTGACCCAGGTGAGGAGGAAGATCCTGCACCCAGACTTGCAGACTCTCAATCTTTCAGCATGGCTTATACCTTAAAAGCTAATAAGGAGTCCCTGTTAAGCAAACATGTCCTAGACATTCTCACAGAGGCCAGAAGTCCCAGCACCAGAAAATCTTATGCAGGGAAATGGAAAACATTCTGCTCCTGGAGCCAGTCCAGAGGGGCCAGTACCTCTCATCCTTCCATCCCTCTTATCTTGGATTACCTAACTGAGTTGCTCAAAAGTGGCCTCTCCTTCTCTTATATTAAAATCCATGCCTCAGCTATTTCAACCCATTACAATTCAGACCTACCCCTCTTCTCTCATCCTTTGATTAAACAATTCCTCAGAGGGTCTTCTAATATCAGCCCTCCCAGAAGGCCTCCCACACCAGCCTGGGGCCTGAATTATGTTTTAGAAAAACTAACCTTACCTCCTTTTGAACCTGCTGCTTCAACAGAATTGAAATACCTCTCCTGGAAGACTGCCTTCCTACTAGCTATCACCTCAGCCAGAAGGGTTTCAGAACTTCAGCCACTCATGGCTGTTGAGCCTTTCATCATTTCCCATGCAGACAGGGTCTCCCTGATGATTAATCCCTCCTTTATGCCCAAGGTGGTATCTGATTTGTCCCTCAACCAGGCCATACACCTACCCACCTTCTTTCCCAGCCCTTAAAACAAGGGGGAAAGAATTCTGCACTCACTAGACATGCACAGACACCTCGGATACTATCTGGACCGTATTAAACCCTTCAGAAAAACAGACCAGCTGCTTGTCAGCTTTGCCCCAGGGGCAGAAGGGAAGCCCATTTCCGAGCAAACCATTTCCAAATGGATATCACACTGTATCCATTTCTGCTACAGACTACATGGGAAACCCAAGTCTATTCATACCCATTCCACTAGGGCAGCCTCCACATCCTTCCTCAGAGGAGTCCCCACAAGGGGCATCTTGGAAGCTGTCACCTTGACCTCTGTCCATACCTTTATAAAGCATTACCACCTACCTTTTTTTCTAAGTCTAGTGCAGGGTTTGCCTCTGCAGTTCTACAGGGCTTGCTGACCTATGCCTAGGGCTCTAACCTATCCTTCCACCCCTCTCCTCAGTTTGGGAATCTTCCCACAGTTGACGACTGCAACAGTGAAACACGAAGAACATAGTACAGTTGTGTACCCTTACCATAAATGTAGATGTTCGAGTGTATTCACTATTGCAGTCCTGGTTTCCTTCCCTCCACCCCCCTTATATCCTCTTCCCCTAGGGGGACATAAGCTTCCCACAGTAACTTTTAGCCACCAGGACCACTTTACCTTATTTTGTTGTGCTTTTGATGGGTTAAGGCAAGAAGAATTGATGCAATGACGTTGGCCACCTTGCTGTATAGCACTGATGACCTGATGTCAGACTACAGGTGACTGCAGCGAACGCAGAAAAACATTGAATCTGGTATTCGGGCTGGCCGAGGGCTACCACAGCAGGGATAACCCACAGGTGATGACTGCAACAGTGAACACACTCGAACATTTACATTTATGGTAAGTGTACACAACTGTACTTTTAGAGTAATGGTGAGTGTAGAAGAGAGGTGAAGAAGAGACTACAGGCATGGTGGAGTGGGTGAAGAAGAGTGTCAGGAGTGATTTGTGACAGACGGGTACCGATAAGAGTGAAAGGGAAGGTCTTTAAGAGGGTAGTGAGACCAGCTATGTTATATGGGTTGGAGATGGTGGCATTGACAAAAAGACAGGAGACAGAGCTGGAGGTGGCAGAGTTAAAGATGTTAAGATTTGCATTGGGTGTGATGAGGATGGACAGAATTAGGAATCAGTATATTAGAGGGTCAGCTCAGGTTGGACAGTTTGGAGACAAAGCCAGAGAGGCGAGATTGCATTGGTTTGGACATGTGCTGAGGAGGGATGCTGGCTATATTGGGAAAAGGATACTAAGGATGGAGCTGCCAGGTAAGAGGAAAAGAGGAAGGCCTAAGATAAGGTTTATGGATGTGGTGAGAGAGGACATGCAGGTGGTTGGTGTGAGAGAGCAAGATGCAGAGGACAGGAAGAAATGGAAACAGATGATCCGCTGTGGCGACCCCTAATGGGAACAGCAAAAAGAAGAAGATATATATATATATATATATATATATATATATATATGTATATATTGTTTGCCATCAAAATTTTGAAGGCTTGTGCTGGAAAATCATGTGGCTGAAAGTAAGTTTTCGAAGTTTCACACTGCTGAACTGGAATAAGATGAAATCATAATAATGAAAGTAAAGCTTGATTCATTTCTATGAGTTCAGCATTGTGAATGGAGATCATGTTACAGTGACGATCTGGGAATTTACCTTTTTCCTGACTGTAGTGTGATCTCCTCTGAGTTGGTATATATAATCTGGAGGGAGTGTGGGGGGGCAGGGGGAGGCTTGCTGCCCTGTCAAAATATAAAAGAACATAAGGACTTTCAAAGCCAGAAGTCTGGTATGTGGAATGTTTTCATTGTGTTACCGACATTTGACATTTAGGTTAGATGTTGTTTTTGTTTTTGACATTTCAGTTTGGTCTTTTTCTTAAAAAAATGTTTTGCCTTCGACATTTTGATGGTAAATATATATATATATATATATATATATATATATATATATATATATATATATACAGACACACACACACACACCAGATAACAGGCGTAATGATTACTGAGTGATGAGAAACAAATGGCATTGACTCGTACCACCAGAAACCAAAGGGGAAAAGCTAGTAGAGGCATAATGGCACCAATGCCAGAATAGAGCATTTAATTGCTGCAAGGCATCATGGGAGAAAGGGGAAATCACTATTGGCAGAAGAAAGTATAGGACAGTTTTACTCACATCCTTGGATGCAAGTTCTCAAAAAAAACAATCAGTAAGTAGAATCACTTGTATGACAGGAAATTCCAGAAAAAAGAATACTTTCAAGCTTGGGCGTTGTACTTTACACTAACTCTCCTGGCGATATCTTGCCTTACAGTTAACTACTAGCCTGTATTCAAAATAGGTTTGTGACTACCTAATTTTTTCTACCTATCTGGAGTTTCCTGTCATAGAAGTGATTCTACTTACCGATTTTTTTTTTGTGCGAACTTGTGACCGAGGGTGTAGCCTCGCTCCGCTTCTTTTTTCGTCACTCAATAATTGTTATATGTCTGTTATCTGGTCAATGCAATTCAAGGTACAATCTCTTGATATATATTTATGTTTGAGTTACATCTGTTCTGTAGAGTGTAGCGTTGTTAATTAGACTGCTTTGCAATGTATTTCACTGTGGTCATCTAAAGTCTGTAACATAGATTTTGTGGATATTACCTTCCATTACTTCTGTTTTTCTGCAATTTCCCTGTTTTTAATCATATTTTTTAAGAGGTATGCCTTTATAGATGTGAACTTCTGAAGTAGTATAAAGTATATATTCCAAAGCCACTTTTTCTTATCTGTTTGCTGCATTTATCATTGAGTGTACAGTAGGAACCACATTTTGTCTGTATATTCACTGTACCTAGTTGCTAGTTTTCTCACTGTTGTTGCCACCAGAACCAGCTTCCTGCCACCCTTCTTTTCCTTGTGTAATACTTTGTCTGGAAGTCTGCATTATTTAACATAATTACTCTCCTAAGCATAACTCTACCTGCTTAACTTATCTACTAGCTCTTCTTCATACTTCATTTCCTTCCTACTACTTTTCTGCTATAATTATCCATCTGAACACTTTCAAGATTTGATGCTGTACTTTACACTAACTCTCCTGATGATATCTGGCCTTATGGTTAACTACTAGCCTGCATCCCGAATAGGTTTGTGGCTACCTTTTTTTTTCTGCCTATCTGGAATTTCCTGTCATACAAGTGATTCTACTTACTGATTGTTTTTTTTTTGTGAGAACTTGTGACCAAGGGTGTAGCCCCACTACACTTGGGCTCACTCTGCTCCCTACCCTACCTCCATTCCCACACATCCCCTCATAATTTCCTTTATACCTAACCTCCTGTAGTCTCCTCCCTTCTAACCCCACTCCTTCCTGTCTCCTGGCCAGTCCTAACTAGCTACAACCCACATTTACATAATAACTAGGCCCCCTTTGCTCCTCCTAAAGTTTTACCTATTCCAACTACTTCACTTGAAGCTTTCCTCAATTTTCAGTGTACCCTCAAGTTTTAAATATTACCTTTTCTACAAATCTACTTCTGTCGCCCCTGCTTATATCTACACACCTAGCTCATTATCATGACCTACATGATCAAAACTTTCCTCTACTTGCCCTTACTAGTATTTTACCTTCTTACCTTCTATAATACCCAAATAAAATACCTGAATTCTAGCTCCAACATATACTCATCCAAATATCTTCCCACATCCTCTTCACTCTTTCATAATTTGCTCTTCCCTCTTTCCTACAAATACTCTCTTTCCAAAAAACAAATGTCTTCCTTTCCCCACAAACTTTATAAAAAAGAAAAAATAAAGTACCTCATCTACTATCCCTCACTCTGTAATGTCTACTTCCTTTTTAAAACTCTACTACTATCAGGTGAAATTCATCCAAATCCAAGCCCAAACTCTTCCTCCTCTGTGAACAATTCAAATGTTCCAGACTCAGGACACCGTACTCTGCAAAATAAAAAATAAAAAAAAATATATATATATATATATACACACACACACACACACACACATACATATACATATATATATATATATATATATATATATATATATATATATATACATATATATATATATATATATATATATATATATATACATATATATATATATTTTTTAATTTTTTTTTTAATTTTATTTTTTTGTACTCAATGAATATTAGAAGTGTGTTAAATAAAGTTAGTGAATTCCATGCCTGGATGTCAACTTACTCCCCAGAAATCATCACAGTCACAGAAACATGGTTAAAATCTCAAAACCCTAATAGAGACATTCTCCCTCCTGGATACAATATACTTCGACTAGACCACCAAAAGAACGAAAGGGGGAGGAGTTGCCATTGCCTACTCTAACCATCTTACTCTTACATCTCTAGATAAACCTATCCTATCCTTTCTACCTGCTTAAATCCTGACTGCTAAACTTAAACTTAACAATTATATTACAATCACTGTAGCAGCCCTTTACATACCCCCGGGGGACAACATTTCCTTACTGGAAAATATTTTCTCCTACCTTTCGCAACACATACATAATGAAATCATCCTCCTTGGGGACATAAATATAAACTGTCTTTCCTTCTCCTCCCCAAACTCTACTTTATGTATCAACCTGCATAGCTTTACACAATGTATCTCTACACCTACCCATGCTAACAAATCTCACCACTCTGGCTCGCTTATTGACTGTCTCAGAACCACTTAATGTTATAACCCTGTAACTCTACCTGACTCCCTAAGTGATCACTCCCCAGTAAAAGTTCTTAGATCCGCTCCACACTTCTCTAGGCCATATAGATACAGTACATGTCGCAAGTTACCAAACTTCCACCCAGAAACGTTTGATACTCTCCTCTCCAAATTTAACTGGTCTTTCCTGACCCCACTCACTCTAGATGAACTAGTACACTTATTTAACTCAACCTTCCTAAATATTCTTAACTCACTGGGACCTCTCTGTACAGAACTTATTAAATCAAACATATCCCCGTGGCTAACTAATGCTACCCCCACTTTGATGAAAACCAGAGATATGATGTGGAAAACATGGGTAAGAACTAAGCTTCCCATACACTTACAAAATATAAAGAACTCAGAAACCTGACAGAAAACATATCAATTAAGACAAAAAAGACTTCTATTACATCCCACACAAATACACCATAAGAAACCATGGCCATATTCAACTCATACTTCATTGAATTCATTAGGAATATGTTATGTTCTGAATCCTCTACTATTAACATTTTAAATCCTCCTGACCCCTCTCCTAATCTAAATTCTAACACATTTTCCATTAAATCTATACCTACTAGCTACATTAAATCTCTACTCTGCAAACTAAAATCCTGCTCTACATCCACAGATAACGTGCCACCCTACTTCCTTCAAGTAGCAGTAGACTCTCTTGCTATTCCTGTATCTATTCTGATTAACCATTCCATCTCTGAATCAAAATTTCCCTCCATTTGGAAAGAATTCTATACTCTACCTAAACTTACTTCATGAAAATCTGCTCACCTCCACACAACACGGCTTTCACCCAAAACACATAACCACTACTGCCCTCCTATCCTTTATCAACACTTTCTCTGGCCAGAGATAAGAATAAACTAGTCCTTTTGCTTATTCCTAGATCTTTATAAGGCATTTGATATAGTATCCACTCCCTTCTTCTAAACAAACTAACTTTAACTTCTCCACCACTACCATTCCCTGGTTTTCTAGCTATCTTACTGATCAACTACAATCAGTAAAGTGGCTCTCTGCTCTCTCCCCCCTGTCAAATTGGGTGTTCCCCAAGGATCTATTCTTGGTCCACTACTCTTCAATATCTTTACTAATCTACTCTATACCTCCTGCCCTCAGTCATCCCTCATACAGTACGCTGATGGCTCTCCAGTTATCACAATTGCAGACACTCTTTTTGATCTTACTTCTGTTACTCAGACATCTTTTAACTCAGTTGAAACCTGGCTCTCTAACAACCAGCTTATTCTTAATCCTAAAAGAACTAAACTCTTACTTTTTCTTCCCAATATATCTTCAAAACTTTCTTTTATTGAACTCCTAATTTAGACATTTCAAAATTCATGTCCAAATTCAGCTGCTGTAACAGCCTTGATGGCAATTCCAGTATAACAATAAGGAAAGTACCTCTAAGTATTCCGGCTTTCCTATGTTGAAAGATAAGCACTTTGTTAAAAAAAAAATTGACCTCATCTTCTCATGTTTTTCATCACTGTAACCTCAAACTCAATTCCACAGCACAACTGATTTTAGTTAGGATTGCATTTATTGAATTTTTAGCATTTGTTGATGTGAATGATGACTAACAACAATATCATCTCAGTTTTCATATCAAACAAGTAAACATTATCTCTCCTTTTGTGACACGTTCATCAAGTTTTAATGGATACCTTCTTCCAGCTACTAGTTTTAACAAATTAAGGAGATCAATATCATATCTTACCAGAAGAATTTGTTTCAGAACATAAAAATGTTTGCCATTTACCAAATTCCTATATAAAAGTGTATGTTTCTACATAATTCCTTCTTGTCTTCCTCTAAACTTGCTGCTTTGGGTAAAACTGATTCCTCTGTTTTATTTGGAGGGATAGCACTCATGTAGATATTTGTACAATTTTGCCTGTAGTAAACCAGCAAGAAGGAATTCATACAATTAGCAGTAGAAAATAAATGTTCGATATTTCCTTTTATTATGTGTTTTTTATTATTAAAGTCCTATTATTTGTTTTCATTCATTTTGGAGCATATTTTGGCTACATAAATTGTTTATATGATGTCATTTGTTTACAAATCTTAAAAAATAAACAATAAACAAACTTAGTAATGCAAGATAACTACTAGAAATATCGATGTAAGTAACAGTATACTGACAATTATAATTGCTGCTTAGGTTAATTAGTAGGATTCAATAAACTCAGTGCAGGCTTCGCACAAAGCCTACACATGCGAAACCTACACAGAATTTACGTGTTTGCACAGTGAGCAGCAGTGGTGATTACATATTCATGCTGTGTACCACATTTAAATGTTGCCAGCTAGAAAACCCATGTAAAGCAACATAGATAGCTCACTTGTTTACCTTAGAGTAAACTAGATTAGTGGGATTGCATGGAATGCCACAGTGATTGCCAGGGTTTATCATATAGCAATGTATATGGTCCAAATACATTACAGGACAGTGTATACAGTGCACAGTATTGTGGAGTGGAATCCCATTCCAGGTATTTTGTACAAAAGTTTTGTAAATGATCTGTAATTGTACACGGATTGCCATGTAAAATAAACAGTCAGGGTGTGTGTATTGAACAGAGACACACAGATGAATTGTAGGAATGAACACAGGGAAAGAGCACAGGTGAAACATCGTAATGTGCAGCAGATGAGCGCAGTAAATGGAAGATAGTTGTAGCAGGTACACTCATCACACATCGACATGGTACAGTATATTATGTGATGGTTAGACAAGGTGACATAACAAAGGAGAAAATGGCTTTGTCATACAAGCATCCTGACATGAACAATGGAGAGGACATCTGCCGGGGTTGTTATAAACAATCAGAGATTCATGCATAGTATGATGCTATGCAAACTGATTTGGCTGTATATGACTGTAATGTCAGCAGAGATCTCCAACAAGTGTGTCACAGTTACAGACTCATGGACAACAGTAAGAAAGCACGCACAATCATGGAAAATATCATAATAATACCACCAGTAATCCCATGTCTATGATATAACATATGTGATTCTGAGTGATCATTGATGGTTTTGCATGAACACACTTGTGCAGCTATTGTGACATGTCAGCAATATATGAGGGTAATCAAGCACACCATCCTGACACTGTAACATCTGCTGGAGGTGTTTGGAGGGACACTACTATACCTGTATAAGACATTATGATCAATACAGGCTAGTTGACTGGTGTGTACGACAGATTTATATATATGGCACAGTCCACACTGTCATGATTGTAATCCATCAATGTTGTCAAACAGCTATGTATGTACTGTGTGCATAACCAAAACAGGTATTATACATGCATCTGATATAACACCTTGCTGGGGGTTCTGTACCATCAGACAGTAATATTTATGCAGGAGAAAAAATACTTAGGTATGGCTAATAAGATGTGTGACAGCTCACTGTGTCAAAGGTGGTACATTTCAGTTCCACATCACTGGAAGATGTGTAGGGAGCTGCATGAAGAAGAGTGCATTGTACTCTGTTATTGATGTTATGAGGGCTGTGACCTATGGAGGCATTATAGCCTTTGATGTGGATGTACTGCACATACTCAGTAGTTGTGTTACATACAAGGGAGTAGTCACCACTGTGGCTTCATGTTGGCGGATGTTCCACATACCATCTACTCCAGGACACAGGTCACATACCAATATGTCTGTGTATAGGGTGTGATGTGTACATGCTCTTTGGGTTGTGTGTTTGTTTTCCTAACATAACAAATCCCCCCATGTTTTTGTTTCATCTCATGTGATGTGTCTGGAGTGTTTCTCCCCAGGCCTCAACTGAAAATAGGTTGTGTCCTAGTTGGACTTACATGGTCAACAAATGTTAAATAAATAAATACATTTGTTGTCATGGCTTTGGCAGGAATCTTTGGTGTGTGTTGATATTGTCTGTTTTATATTAATATCACAGTTGTAGCCAGTGATTGCCCACAGTCTGTAGTCCTCAAGATAGCTGCTTGGTCACAGGATGTGTATGTCATTCTTGAAGTCTATGACTTAAATAATGGACAGGAAAGGGCTTAGCAGACAACCCTGTTGTACGGACCTGATTACTGGACCTGAGATCACTTTAAACATTTCAATATCTTTAGATGCCATGTATGTGAACCAATATAGGTGTTTATGGCCACGTCTGGCAGTGTTGAGTAAATACCTCAGTGTGGATTTGTGTCAAATGCTTTGGCCTGGTCAAGTTCCACAGGATGATAGTGTTGTCATCATGCATTCACTCAATGACCTCTTTGAGGACATCTAACAGATGAAGTAGACATGGATGTAGCGATGTTCCATTAACAACTCACATGTCTGTTGCACACAGCCAGGATATTACTAGTGTCCATTTAGAAAAGGTCCATGGTGACATGTTGGTCTACCTCACAGATGAGGAGAGTCAGGCTGTGTTTATACATGCATGCACCCCCCCCCTCACTCAGATGGATGCATGTTGATGCACACCCTACTACGGGAACATAGTCCTTCTGGAGGGTGTGTTGAAGTGTGTAGCCAACTGTGTATGTTCTGAATCATGCTATAGGCAATTTGTAATGTTGTCACAGCCCGTTGATTCTGTGTGATAGTCCTGGATGAAGGACAGTCCACTTAGTGCCTATCCTGGAGACAATCCACTGCTCAGGTATCACTGAGAAACTCTCCCAGCTGGGGATTAACTCTTACATTACAAGATGAGGAACCAATTTGGCTCACCAACAAAACACATACTGTGAAAGTTGGTGAATCATCCTCTACCAGTAGAGCTGTTACCATTGGCATACCCCAAGGATCTGTACTGTTTGGAATCTATTTCTTGACAGTCCAGACTAAAGTACATGGCCTTTGTCTTACTAAGTTTGCTGATTCTTGTATATTGGGTGCAATCATTGAGTCCACCAATGATGTTAACATACTAAAGGAGGGGCTAACACAAATAAAGCATTGATGCCATATATAGTGGATGTTATCAGCACCGGATGTTGGAGAGAAGTTGGGATGCCTGCATGAAATGGAAGTGTAGGCATTTGCAAGTGTCAAAATATTGGCAATACATGGGATTGGAGTGGTAACTGTAGGATTCACACTTATGCTTCTCTGACTAGATAGACACACAGACACACACACCTCCCGGTTGACTGCAGTGAGGATTAATTATAGTGGATGATATCAACACTGGATGTTGGAGAGATGTTGGGAGGCTTGCATGAAATGGATAGCTAGCCATGTTCAACTGTCAAGATATTAAAGTTCTGCACGTTACCAGATTGATGTCTGCAATGTATAGTATTTGGTGGTTGTGTTCCAAAGTGCAGGTATACTTTAAGAGACAGCCTTACAAACTATATGCAAACAGGTGTCCACATTAATACAGGTATTGGAAAATCTGAATGTGTATTGTCATTCTAAAGATGTGCATGGAATATGAGACAAGATTTATTATTAAGTTATGTGGCGTAGTTGATGTGTTTGTGATCAAATACTGAGAGACCAAGGTTGCAGTGCATGGGGGGAGGTGGCAGATGGCCGCATTGTAAATATGTGACATTTTCTTAGATAGGGCATTCATTTTTTTCTGTTTCTACATGTAGTTTCATCTCATGAGCACTAAATGGACAATAAACAAAAGTAATACATGTTATTGTCCACTTTGCATAGCACACTGCTGAGCAACAGGTTTGTGCAGTGTCTGGCAAAACATTTGCACATGCAAGATACATATTTCTGCTGCTTTCCCTGTTAGTGTGTAGTTAAGCAGTGTGCAAACGTGAGCTTCTATTCTAAAATTCTAAGTCTTCTCAGTATTGAGGGTATGAAACACACCTGCTGCTCAGCTTACTCTGTGACAGCAGGTGCAAATGCATTGATGCATTTCTTTTTCAGCCCAGGTGATATAGGGTTTGAATCTATGTGTATGTAATACTTGTAAATGAATAGTGATAATGCAAGGAAATAAATCTGTATACTACATTCACCATGTGTTACTGTGTTTTGACATAGCACAGCATGTTTAAGCAGCATCGCATGGAGGTAACCACACAACAGAAGATCCATTCACTGTCATTTGGCAATGGTGCATGTTGCCAATCTCCACTCAAACATAGAGGACAAAAAGTGAAGGCCTCCATTTTTTTGGTACTTGTGTGGTTTGTGTGATTCTAGTTTTTGACCAGATTATAGGTGTAAAATGGGGTAGATAGGAAAGTGGTGAAAGAGGGGGGAAAGCAGGGGGAAGAACAAAGGGAAACTAATATAAGAATGTGCAGGAGGGTGGTAGGAAAGAACCACAGCTTTCCATTTTTTCAGCAGTGTAAAATTAAAATGTGTACAGGATATTAGCTGAATTTAGACTGTCACCTTCACAAAAAAGAGTGACAACAATAATGTCATGTTGCATAACCATTTGGACCAAATCAAGTGTGTCAAGAAGGCATGTGCAAAATGGATAGCTATGTATGGGATGATTTCTTTTTGTGGGACAGATGCCCTGTGTTTTTTTTTACTTCAGTAAGAGAGGAATGCTGGGTAAGGGATGTTGATATTTCTGGGTCAGGTAAGTTGGGTAGCTGAGGAAGCAAATGCAAACAAACAAGACAAGACCCAGGGATGGTGAAGGACATAAAAGTTAGGGGGACACCATGATTGAGGTGAGGGAGGGGACAGTGCAAGGCTATGCCAGACAAACATGAGGACAGTGAGAATCTAGTCACCCGCAGGACTGTCATCACTGTCCCCTTACTCCTTTGGCTGCTAGAGTGTTTGACATCTTCTCTTCTTATGGACCATAAGGGAGAGCAGCATCAGCCTTTCCATCCGCCACAGACGTAAAGCAATGGTGTGGTGCATGACCCTACACACCAACCCTGCCATCTTCTGGTGGGTGATGAAATCTCCACCTCTGCCAATACTCGTGGAGGGTACCCCAGAATCAGCTGCTGGGGTAGTGCTACCTGAGGGTTCAGGCAGTTGAGGGACAGCCAAGGCAGTACTTCTAGGTTGGGTCCTAGATGTGTTAAGTATTGGTGCCAAAGCTGGTGAAGTGGGATCAGCCTGAGCCACTGGAGTTGCCAGTCTCTCTGTGCTGTGAAGTATTTAGTGATTTGTTACAAATGGATGACATGGATGCATTTTGATGACATATAATAGAAAATAAAAAAAAAGAGATAAGGGTTGGGGTGAGAGAAAAAAATATATAAAATTTGTGCCATCATATGTGAAATACAATGCATTATCACAATAAAACAACTATTTTATCTGAAGTTTTACATTTAAGTATACTTCCTAACAACTACAAACTATAATTACAGATTGCTGAAAGTGATCCTTGGAATGTGCAGATATTACACATATGCTTGGTCCAGTTGTACAGATTACAGTTAACAGCAGGATATTTATGCCACTTGTGTTGAATTTAATTTATGTAATATTATTAAAAATTTGCAGTATTGTATAGTTGTTACTCCTGGTTTTTGAACCCATAACCTCTGAATACAGTCTTACACTTGACTCCTAAAGTTGGTTTGTGCTACAGACTTGTGCATGCATACTTGCTTTTACACTAAGGATATGCATGATTACTTTGCTACTACTGTATATAAAACAAAGCGTTTTTCTTTAACTTTTACAACTACAGTAATACTTCTCTTGTGCTGCATACATACCACTTACTTCCCTCAGTCTCTCCAGATGATCGGCATGAGCCTGACAATTCAACTCAATTTCAGGATTTGCTGTGAAAATAAAAGAACAGAAGCACATTTTACATTCCACTGTTGCCTATATTTAGTTTTCTGTGTATTATAAATTCTCTTTATTAGCATACTTACACAACTGTGGGATGTCAGTAGTTTGAAACTCATCCACCCACTGATTGAGTGTATCCCTCTTGTGCCTTTTCAGGTCATTGAAGTGGTGTCTACACTATTCTCCAGAGTGTGAGATGCCAGTCATCAAAGGTATATGCCCTTTTCCCCACTGTAGTGCGATCCTGGAGTTAGTAGATATATATATATATATTTATATATATATATATATATATATATATATATATATATATATATATATATATATGCAGTTATGGGTGTGGGGGTATATATATATATATATATATATATATATATATATATATATATATATATATATATATATATATATATATATATATATATATATATATATATATCTTTCTCTCTCTCTCTATAGATATATATATATATATATATATATATATATGTCTTTCTTTCTCCCTCTCTCTCTCTATATATATATATATATATACATATGTGTGTGTGTGTGTGTGTGTGTGTGTATAGCTATCTTATGGATTCACTTTATACTCTCAAAATATTGAAATATCGAATTTCAGTGTTTCGAGACTATAAAGCCCAGCTTTTAAAATAGCAAAACCCCATAACCGCAAATCCAGAAATGTCGAATTGGCGGTAGTGGTGGTGCGCTACGTGATGTGGGATGTACTGTGTGCCTGATTTACAGTTAGGTTTGTGAATATGGTTGGAGTTTGAGGTAAGTGAATATTTTGTAAGGGTTTTGGGTAGGGATTTGTGTGTGTGTGTGTGTGTGTGTGTGTGAGTGTGTTCGGAAGTTTTAGGTGTGGGTTAGGGTAGGTAGGTAAGAGTATCAGTGTGTAAGTGTTGAAAGTGGTGGTGTTTGTACATTAGTGATGTGTGTGTGCGAGGAGACTGTAGACTGTGCAGTGGTGAGTTTACTGTCTTTTTCTGTTAGGAGTGACCTCGGAGTTAGTATATATAAGTAGCGGGGGTGTGGGGGGTGCAGGAGGACTTTCCCCCCTGCTTATATATAGTGTAGGTTTATTTATTTGTATTGTTATGTCTGTGTGTGTTTTGTTTGTTGTAATGCGGGGAGGACGGTGTATGTGTTGTGTTGTGTATGGTGTGTTTACATTCAATATTTTGCATTTTACGCTTTTGGGGTTTCGGTGTTTTGGTTTTTCGGCTTTATAGTCTCGAGATACTGAAACTTGATATTTCAGTAGTTCGAAATTATAAAGTGAATCCAACGAAGTCTCACAACGAAGAATAGGAAACATCCTTAGTATTGTTTTTTTCGGAGGGTGTTAAATTACATATGCAATAACTGCTTTAACAGAAGCAGAAACTCACTTTCTTGTTTTGGCATTTATTTTGCTCTTATTTTAAGCTTCGGCAACCACTGGGGCTAGATATTGAGATTCTGCTACAAATTATGTGGCTATGTTCACTTGTAAATGTCCTGTGCCCAGTCTTTTGTACTTCTCATCTCCAGTGCAATAAAGCTGTGCACCACCCAAAATTATGGGGGGGGGGGGAGTCAAAGGCCCCAAATAAGGACAGATTTTAAATACTGCTCTTTTAAACTTAGAAAGTTGATGGAAATACAGGTTTTGCATTAGCATGCATTTTTCCTAAGGCTATGAAGTCTAAAACAAACTTGGGTCATTATTTAGTGACTTCAGTCATCAATTTCAGTCGTCAGTGATCTGCTTGAAAACCACAGATCTTATGAGGAGCAGAACAACAATATGAGGTACAAATATGGACATTTTGCTAAAGGTAAAGTCTGGACAGGTGACAGGTATGATGGGGGGAGCAAAGGTAAAAAAATCAGGGACAAATTTTAATTACTGCCCTTGTAAACATAGAAAGTTGTTAGGAAAAATAGCATGCATTTTCCGAAAGTTATGACATCTAAAACTGAAATGTATGTCATTATTTAGTGACTTCAGTCTTCCAAGATTTGCTCAAAAATCACAAATTTTATCAAGAACAGACCAAAAATGTGAGGCAAAAATCTGGACAGTTTAGACGTGAACTCAATCTCATTTCCTAACACACCATATCTCTCAACTTCTTCAATTTACATTTGAATGATATCCCACAATTCCATTTGGAGTGGGGTGGGGGGCTACATAATTATGTATGCAAATTTCATGTTAACCCGTGTCCAGATTTTTGGCCAGTTGTACCTACTTTTATTGGGCCTTTGTCCATATTTTTGATGTTTTCAGGTTGAGAGGTTTGCCCATGACATTCCCTTTAGAGGTCATAGGGGCATAAAGTGTACCAACAGACGTAGTATGCAGAGCATTTATTGGTCTGGGATTGCAAGGGATGTAACAGAGTACTGCAGGACCTGTTAGCAGTGCCAACAAGTAGGCAAGGTAGGAGACAAGGCCAAAACTCCTTTGATGCCTTTGCCTGTGATTGAAGTGCCATTTCTGAGGGTAGCTATGGATATTGTAGGGCCTCTGAGTACCCTAAGATCCACAGAGAAGAAATATATCTTAGTAGTGGTAGTAAATTATGCTGCTAGATGCCGTGAGATGGTGGGCTGTCCTCCATTGAGACAGAGAAGGTGGTAAATGCTTTGCTAGAGATTTTCAGCAGGTTAAATATCCAAAAAGGAATACTGACTCACAGAGGTGCCAGTTTCATGTCAGACCTGCTGGTTTGTCTGTGGGAGTGCTGTGGGTGAAGCACCTAGTGACCACCCCCTATCATCCTCAGGCTAATGGTCTTGTAGAGAGGTTAAACTCTACACTAAAGACTACGGTATGGGCATTTGCAGACCAGAGTAAGAGAGAGTGGGAAAAATATTTGCCCCATCTGCTGATTTCTTACAGAGAGGTACCCAGGAAGCCACAGGTTTTTCACCCTTTAAGTTGCTGTATGGGCAAGGGTGAGGGGACCCTTAGATTTGATTTGTGATGGCTGGGAGAGTGAGTGTGAATCCTGCAGGAGTCTGTTGTGGCATATGTTCTAAACCTCTGGAGAAGGCTTAGGGAGCTTGTGGGCTTGGCCCAATATAACCTGGCAGGAGCTCAACAGCAGAAAAAGGTCTGGTATTGCAGGAATGCTTGAGACAGAGAGTATGGTGTGGGGCAGCAGGTTATGGTTCTCATTCCTGTCAGACACAATAAGCTGCAGACAGCTTGGGAGGGACCCTTCAAAGTAGTAAGGAAGGTTAGTGATGTTAACTACATGGTTGAACTACTAGGCAGGAGGCAGGGGCCCAAATTGCAGGCATATGACATGACAGTACAACACTGTAGTGGGGTCAGCTAGGCCTATGCAGATGGGGTCTGAACACAGGGAATTGGGTAACATATTCCAAGATAGGCTTGTTTCTTCTGAGCCATGTTTCTCAAGGGTCACTTGAAAAAGTAGCTAGAGTCTTTAAAGGGGGGAGAGATGTGATGATACGGGCTAGTGGCAGCATAGCTAGCTGGAGTTCTGTAAAGAATGATATGTCCTTTGAATACCAAACTGAGTTATACGAGATGCTTTTGCTACAAATGTATTGGAACCGTATGGCATTTGAATATCAAACTGTTTTGTACGATGCTTATGTTACAAATGTATTAGGACTGTATGTATATCTGTTAGCAAAGGACCCTGGAAGAGCAGGGGTTAACCAGATAGCTTACTTTAAGAAAAATAAGGGAAATGTAAATGAGCTGTTAAACCATTCCACAGTGATGAATAGGACCAGAGACGGTAGGTCTGGAAGAAGCCTTTGTTCTTTAGCACTTTAAAAAGAGGGGGCACCCCATGCACTGCCATAAACATTTAAAAGAGTATTGTAGGCATCCATACTAAATTCCTCTCTCAGCTTCAAAGGGGATACTGTGAGACCCTTGAGTCAGGTGACCAGATGAAGTCATTCTGCCAGCTGTCTTGGGAATTATGTTTTAGATATTACAGAGAGTGTTCTCTCAGCATTGAGTATTCTGTCTTGGACCTGACAGCAAGAATGATCATTCACCACATCATCTGCCTTGCTCTTTTAAATAAGTAGGGAATAGTAATTTTCCTAGATTCAGTCAGGAAAATATAGTGAAGCTTAGTTTAGATATTGTTTTTCTTTATTTGTATGAGTCTGTTCATCAGTGTTATTTTCAATATTTCCTGTGATTTGAACTATGTGGTTTACTGTAAATATATATTCAGTATTTCTTGCTCTTTTATTATTTATTATTAAATATATTTCAAAGTTATATTGTAGCTGGTCCCTTTTAGAAAGTATTTAACTTTTGAGAGTGCTTATATTTATTTGGTGACACTGTGTGAGCCACTCCTGAAGGCCTAGCTATCTTGGTCAACTACTAACATTTGTATTAGTATTAATATTACACGTATAATTGGACATCCTTTGTTAAGGGCCTTAGACTATTTGATTAGCTGATTGTGTAATGTCTGATGGCAGTGATAACTACCTTATACTCTGGGCAAAAGGGGCCACAACAGGTAAATCTGTGCCAACCTTTCCCAGGTGTGTGTGTGTGTATGTGTATGTGTGTGTGTGTGTGTGTGTGTGTGTGTGTGTGTGTGTGTGTGTGTGTGTGTGTGTGTGTGTGTGTGTGTGTGTGTGCACATGCGCATGAAAAATCAAATCTCACAGTGTGTGTGTGTGTGTGTGTGTGTGTGTGTGTGTGTGTGTGTGTGTGTGTGTGTGTGTGTGTGTGAGTGTGAAAAATAAAATCTCACAGTGTTTGTGTGTGTGTGTCAGCTACTGGGAGATGGGATACAAAACACTGGGTTCACAGAGAAGGTGCTGGAGGACTTGGCTTGGACACTCCAGCCAAAGACCTAACCCTACAGCTATAGCATTTTGGAGTTTTATTGGGGACCTGGAAGACAGCTAGAGATATCCAGACCCCTGACCGAGGGACCAAGTGTGTTCCCTGTGTGCTCTTAAGGAAAGTTGTGCTTGATGCAGAGAGGTCTGCATCTGGAAATACTGAGTGTCTCCAGTGTCACTGGTGAGGGTTCAGGCTCCTTGATTACTGGCCCAGCGAGGGTTTGTCACACCGACCCCTAAACACTCCAGCACCTACCTCTGCCACAATGGGTGAACGTGGTCTTTTGGTTGTGTTAATCAGTGCAAGTGGCCAGAAGCAGCCATACTAATCTACACATGTGAGTTAGTGTCTGAAATGCTTGGCTGCGTAAACGCCTTCTCACAGCTAGCTGCAAAGGGAGAGCATGTACCTAATTAGCATATGCTTGTCCTTCAAACTGTCTTATTAGCATGTAGCATGGCCACAGAGAGAGGCCAACCCAGTGCCACATATTTTTGTGTTGCAGTATGTGATATGGTTATCTCTGAATCAGAAATGGTTACCTTGAAGTGCACACCTTGTGTACTCTTCATGGTAACAATTTTACTTCAACCTTTTGTTCTTTAGAAACACTTTAAAACATAATTATGCTTGTAGAAGTTAATTTAATTGTATAACATTTTCTCATAGTTAAGATACTATTCAGAAATTAGTAAAGTATATTACAAATTTTTAAAATGAGTATAGCACTAGTAAATTAAGGGCTTCCCCTAAAAATATAAATGGAAACATGATATGACAATGTTATAATTATACATAGGCTCATATATTACCAAGCATATGACCTAATGGCCTTCAAGAAACCTGATTGCTCACTAAAGAAACCAAACTAAAGATCATCCAAAGAAATAATGCCTGGAACACCTGGCGCACCTCTAAAGCCCCACAAGATCAACTCAAATTTCGAAAATATTGGAATGATACAAAAAACAACCCATATTACTAGACAAAAAAACTATTTCTGCCATCTACAGCAGAAACACCACAACAAGCCGCAGAAGTTCTGGGCAGGTATTAACAAACTCCTCCACCCAGGGCAGTCCACTACTCCAACTCCCTCAGCCCCTACCCAAAAATAGCCAGAGTCCATTGCCAACAGCTTCAACAGTTTCTTCACAGAAACCATCCAGGCCCTTGCTAGCAAACTTAAACCCACTTGTCCTAACACTGAAACCCTTAAACCCAGTGACAATCTCTCCTTTATCTTCCAGAAAGTTCTGACTTCACTCATTACAGCCCTATTTAAAAAACTCAGACCAACCACCCTTTCAGTTGACCTCCTTCCTGCAGACTACCTGCAAAAAGCTGCTGATGTCATAGCATACCCTGTCACTATTTTGATAAACAGAACCATAACTGAAGCCTGTATCCCCTCTATCTGGAAAATATCCCATGTCATACTACTCCATAAAGGTTGCAGCTCCATTGAACTGTCAAACTATAGACCAATAGCTAGCCTTTCCCCTCTAGCTAAAATTATGGAAAAGTGTATCCATAAACAACTCTTGCACTACATTATTCAAAATAATCTTCTGGCCAACTCCCAGTATGGATTTAAACCACAGCACAGTACCACCTCAGCCCTCCTTTCCTTTTCTGATGTCATAAATTCCAACCGTAACAACAACAAACTATCTTCTCCCCTGTTTCTCGATCTTTCCAAGGTCTATGACATGGTTAACCACCAGCTACTCTTACTTACTCTAAATAAAATATCCCTAAACAATCATGATATACAGTGGTTTCAGTCTTATCTTAGTGGAAGACAGCAGGCTGTCCTTTGGCAGGACAAACTCTCCACCCTTCTCCCCATTACCCTTGGTGTCCCTCAAGGCTCCATATTAGGTCCCCTTCTTTTCTCCCACTTTATCAATGACCTCCACACTGTAATCCCAGATGCAACCTGTATACAATATGCCAGTGACTCCACCCTGATCTGCTCAGCCTCTAGTCCTACAGATTTCCTTAGTTTAACCAAGAATACCTTTATTATAGTGGAAAACTGGATCTCTAATCAACAGCTGATGTTAAACCCTAATAAAACAAAGCTATTGCTCTTCTCCCCTACTCACAAATCCTCTCAACTTTTGTTTACTATAACATCTAACAATGGGACCATAATCTCACCAGATATGTATACCAAACTCCTGGGTGTTATAATAGACAACGACCTCAAATATGATATGCTTGTAAACCAAACTATTAAAACTGTTAATAAAAAACTTGGCTCCCTATACAAAAACAAACCTTTTCTCACCCTTCTAGCTAGGACTGCCATTTCCCGTACCCATCTGCTTTCAACTCTACTCTATGCCTCACCAATACTCACTAACTTGAACAAAACTGATCTCAGCAAACTCTCTAGCTGCTACAATCAAATTGCCAGGTTTGCCACAGGAGCTCCCTACAGGACACACCATTGTCAAAACCTACACCTCTTAGGTTGGCTAGAACTCCCCAGGCTAATTCAACTTAATCAACTTACTGTAGCATTCAAGGTTATTAACCATCCAAAAAAAACACCCTCCCTTAAAAACATTATCCAACCCTACAAAAATGCTAGGCCTCTTCATTCCACTACAAAACGTTTGGTTCAGTCTGTTAAAGCTAACAACATATCTGGAGAATCTTTGCAAATTCAGTAGGCAAAACCTGGAATTCGCTCCCATCTGACCTTACTCTGAATCCCTCCCTTAATCAGTTAAAAAAAAATCTACCCAGTATTTTAAAACTCACTGGTTATGTCTTTACTAACCCTGACTAAAGCCTCATCTACTTCCATATCTCTACAATTTCTTATTCATAGCAACTAACCTCTTCCACTAAAAGGTTTGAAAAGAGAAACTGTAATATCTTTGCAGATACTCTGTTTATAAGCTGCACCTATAGGTTTGATAAGAGAAACTGTAACATATTTGTATATATTTCTGTATATAAACTGTATCCTTCATAAGCTTGAAATGTGAGAGTGTAACTTGTATGTTAATACAGTATGATTGTGCATATACTGTAACTTGCTTGTCTTTATCTGTTTGTAAGTTTGGAGCTTTTCTCCCCGGGCCTCCGCTGAAAATGGACATGTATCAAGTCGGACTATCCCGGTCAGCAAATGTAAAATACATAAAATAAAAAAAAAAAAAATATATATATATATATATATATATATATATATATCTCCAACTACATTATTTTTGGAAGAAATTAATGACTGCCTTCTTACTGTAAAGAGAAGCGTATTCCATAAATATGAATGCATTTTATAACTGTCATATGTTTTCTGTTTTTAATATTTACTTTTAGTATTAGTTTTCACAGTCTAATATTAGCTCCCACAGCAGTATGTTTCAGTCATAGACTTCCAGATAGAACTGAATCAGATATTGCCCTACAACCCATACAGAGGTTCTCTAAGAAAGCTTCAAGAATCAAAACAAACCCACCATGGTGGAACCATAATATCAAGTTCTATAATAAAAGGAAAATAATTTTGACTAAAAGTAAGAAGGATGATTCCCAGAAAGTTAGAGCCCTTGTCACTGAAATAAATAAACAACTCAGGATCTTAATAAAATCCACCAAAGCCAAGTTCCATGCTAAAATAACTACCCAAGCAAAAGACAATCACAAGGCATTTTTTAGTTATGTTCGTAATCTCAAAAGTATAAAGCAGCAATACACTGAGCTGATTGTAAATGATATTATCTGTGCTGAGGCTGAAATATAGCTAACATACTGCTCGAAAAATGTAGCTCTAACTTTACCTCTCTCTCTCCCATCTGTCCCTCAAGACATACTTGAAACTGGCTCACCTCCAGCTATCACACAAGACCAAGTCCTAAAAGTGCTAACAAAAGCTAAAAATACTGCATCAGTGTGTCCTCATAATATCCCTGGATGCATCTTAAATAGCATGAAGCATGATTTAGCTACAGCCCTAACAATGCTGTTTAATCACATCCTCCACACGGGTTTTGAACCAAGGAAATGGAGAACAGCTACAGTCATTCCCCTGCATAATGGAGGACCTTTCACAGACCCTGGCAATACTTGTAAGTCTGACCAGTTTCATATGCAATGGCATGGAAAGACTTATGGAATTAATCGATCATGATATTAGGGAACCTCCAAACGCTATCCTGCCCCAGTCTGGATTCATCAAGGGCAAGTCACACTTCCTAAACTTGGTAGATTTTTTGGAAAAGGTCACCAAAGCAACGGATTAACGCAAAATGGTACACACCACATACTCTGACTTGGCCAAAGCTTTTGACACAATTCCTCACTCAGGCATATTTGTAAAGCTTAAAAAACTGACAATAAACCCTTGTGTCACCCACTGGATTATCCACTAGCTCAGAAATAGGACACAGATAATCAAATTAAGAGAAGTTACCTTCACAAAGTGACCAGTCACCAGTGGAGTCTCTCAGAGTTATGTGCTGCTACCTCTCCTATTTGGCATCTACTTTTCTGAAGTAAAAGCCAATACCAAAGGGATCTACCTGTCTAAGTTTGCAGAGGGCTGCAGGCTAGGAGCAGTCATTGCATCTTCAAATGACTTCACCATCGTGCAGGAAGGTCTGTCTCAATAAATAACTGGTATCAAAATTTTGTCTGAAACTAATTGCCAGAAAATGCATTATTGTATCCTTTGGAAAGTCATCTACCCCAGGGAACTACCACATTGACAATATGCCCATAAGAGCTGACCCATTTATTGGGATTTGGGAACTTATGTGGACAGTGGTCTAACTTTTGGCCAACATGTGTCTAGTGTTGTAAGAAAGTCCTTCTATATTGCATAGTTTATAAACAAAGGGATTGTGTCTAGATCTAGGGATGTCATTGTCCCCATTTACTTAGCCCTTATTAGACCAGTCATTGAACATAATGCCCACTTTGGCATGTATCTGTCCAAACACATGAAACAACTAGAATGCCCACACAGATACCTTATTAAAAAGAAACAAGACCTAAACAACATGTCCTACATGGACCGACTTATATCCCTGGCACTATACTCAGTATCCTATAGACTGTTAAGAGTTAATATGTGTCTGACATACAAGACATCCTTTGAACCATTACTGATGGATTTACCGTACATTAGGAAGTCAAATGGCATTAGAAGTACTCGTCCTAGAGATCAAGACCTCTTCTGCAATATCAACAGATTGTTTTGGATGGACAATACTATTACTATGAAATTGACCCCCTATCCACATAAAAGAAAGTTTGTTTTTGTCCATTTTCAAGAACAACTTAGCTATACGGACAGGAAAAAGAACATTTAACCCAGGACTACACCTTGTACTACTAGTTGACAGATGCAGGTTTTAAATGCTAGGGGTAATATATAATTATTGACCATGGGATGGGTAAGTTCAATTTATAATGATTAGTATATTTTGAGCACAAAAAGGAAAACTGGCTAGGCTTAAAATGGCCCACAAGGGCAGCTAACCTAGTACTTACCTAAGAACCTAAGGGTTTACTATCAAAATCCTGAGTGTATATGTTCTGTAACTGGGATATCGGATGGCAGATGGTTGATTGCCATTTTGCTGACCATCAGTAGTAGTTCATATCAACAAATGCCACAGTGCATTCACTGAGCTGATGTCAATCTAAGGGCTAGAAATCAATGTACAGTGCAGTTTGGGACATTCATCCCTTTCCTCACTGTAGTGCAATTTTGAAATTGGAATATATAGTTAGCAGGGGGTGTGGAGGTACAGTCCCCCACAGGAGGTGCAGGGGGGTTAGCACCCTGTGAAGATGTGGTGTAATTTTTGCACTGTATGTTATTGTGTTCGACATTAACACCAACTCTGTAGTTGTCGGGTATATGAGTCAGTGTTTTGAGCAGCCTTTATTTTTCATGTGCGCATTCTTTTCATGTTTATGACCAGGAATTCAATTGTTTTGCGACATTTTGATAGTAAAGCAACCTAAGAATAAGAATAGAAAAATTCCTGAAGACTTTATATGTAGTTCAGGTTTTTCAACTATATGCTTTTCTACTGAGGAATAGTTGCACCTTTTCAAGATGTCAAATGTGGCTTGTTCAAAAGCTTTGGAATGCAGAACTATATTTTAAAGTTGTTCAGATCCGGAAGATAATCTCTCTGAAGTGACTAGCCATACTTTTTAGAATTAGATGAGTTGGTAGATGCAGACTGTTCAAAATTGTAATTTTTATCTCACACTGTTTAAAGATTGTCTGCCTTTAGTGATTATGTTATTTTTATCATTTTACCAGTTTTTTAATCATATTTTATGTCCTTTTTACCAAATTTTGTATTGTGGCTGAGGTCATTGCTACTATACTAGATATTTATTATTTGTAGACCATCACTGTGAACTTTGATATATTTTACTGTATGTACTTCTAAATTATGAAGTTTCAAAACTTTGTATTTTTTTTGGTCAAGACCATAAGATCAAAGTTTGGAAAAATCGAAATGTAAATAAAAAATATAAAAACAAAAAAAATCTTTTTTTTTTTTTTTTACGTTTTTGCAGGGGAGGAAGCCCCCCTGCACCCCCAACACTCCCTGCTAATTAAATATTCCAACTCCGAGATCACACTACAGCGAGGAAAATGGTCAATATACCATTCTGCACTGTATGGCGTTCTCTATTTAAACTGTCCAAAGTTTCAAAACTTCGATTTTATGGTCTCGACCATAAGAAATTAAAAGTTTTGAAACTTGAAAATTTAGAAGTAGACCCATTTTACTAAATTATGTTACCCATCTTGAAATCAGTAGGATATTTGTTTATCCAAAGTCCATTTCCACTTTCATAGATATTTTTTTTTATCAGTAGTCAATTTCCACATTCATACCTGAGGAAAACAGTCAAAAAAGGAAATGTTCCAGTATAGAATTCTTTGGGAAACCACAAAAAAAATTATCCTTTGGGGCAGAGAGATAACCCCTGTCATGTATTGTATCCATTGGATTACATACAGATTGACATTTAATGTTTTCAATGTGTCAGTTATTCCGTAATATGGAAAACTGTTGAATCCTTAGCAAAGTCATGATAAAAAGTATAGACTGTCAACCCTTCCATTATTCTGATACAATTTTTTTACAGTTTTTTGTGTGCTTAAGAATATGTACTCCACATGAATAAGTTCCTTAATTTATCAGACAGTCCACTCCCAAAGTGATATTTTATATCTTTAAATATATCTTTTATATCTTTAAATATATATTTTATATCTCTAAATATTTCTGTTAGGAGTCTTTTCTTATGCTTTAAGAATATATGCTCCACCAAATCTTTTCTGTAATTTATTGAGCAATCCACCTCCATATTGACAAAGGCTTGCCAAACTACAAAATTCTCAATGTATTAATTTATCTAATCATTTTAAGCTGATTTATGTTAAGGCATCTGAATTGTTCAGCATTTACTACAAGGGTTTTGTTAGCTGTTTTGTAGTATATCTGACAAATTGCAATAGGTTTGAAGTAGCTTATCCAGTACTAATAAGCTGCATCATAACCCACACATTTTGGTCTCTGCCATACTTTCATCTTCACTGATATTCATTTTACATTGAAGCTCCACTCTTTCAGAATAAGTTGTGCAGTTTTCACCAACAGCAACAAAAACAATCATATTTCCCAATTTCCCCTGACAGTTTTGTTCAATGCCACTATAGGGTCAAGACCACAGTCAAAATGTAACTCCTTATAGTATGCAAAAGTTAGATAATTGATTTTATGCCAACAGTTCCAATGAATATTGTGTTCAGCTCTCTGGCATAGAGAGATAAAGGCCTGACTACAATGCAGATGGCCCAAGTTTAAATAATGCCTTAGATGCTGGAAGAGCCAGGTAAGGGATAGTGAGAGTGAATGACTTATGCAGGCTCATCCATCATTGGGAATGGGAAATGGTAATTCTAGGCTGACTGACTGCTCCCATGCAAGGGAAGTCTTACTCAACAACAGTGATTATGAACCAGGAGGACATGGGCTTATCAGTCCTAAACCAACAGCAATAGCTCTCATAGGCATTTTTGTGGAAGCACACACACTTAGCAGAAGGGGGTGGGATGTTGCTGCGGTGATGCTGGTGCTCATGTCAGCCATCGGGGATGTTCTGCTAGGTCCATGTCAGAAGCTCCCCTCATGGTTGCCTGTATGATGTCCTTACCATAGATTTTCTCCTACGCTGATGATGAATAATGAGTGAATAGTGTCAACAGCTTGATGGTTTATAGGCATAAACCCAGAAAAAGTACATTGAAAAAAAAAAAAAACGTTTCATTGGATATTTATTTAATATCCTCAAATTCACTCTGTGTACACTTTTTATACAGTCATTCACTTTGAACAATCAGTCCTTATTATAAAACATCAGTATATACATACAGTGGATATAAAAGGTGTACACACCCCTGTTAAAATGCCAGGTTTTTGTGATATAAAAAATGAGACCACAATAAATCATTTCATAACTTTTCCCACCTTTAATGTGACCTATAACCTGTACAATTCAATTGAAAAAGAAACAAATCTGTTAGGAGAAAAAATATAATCAAAAACATACAATAAGCTGGTTGTATAAGTGTGCACAGCCTTAAACCAATACTTTGTTGAAACACCTTTTGATTTAATTACAGCATTCAGTCTTCTTGGGTAGGAGTCTATCAGCATGGCACATCATGACTTGAAAATGTTTGCTCACTCTTCCTTGCAAAAGGGCACCAAATGTGTCAGATTGCGAGGGCATCTCTTGTACACAGCCCTCTTCGGGTCACCCTACAGATTTGCTATTGGATTTAGGTCTGGGCTCTGGCTGGGCCATTCCAAAACTTTAATTTTCTTCTGGTGAAGCCATTCTTTTGTTGATTTAGATGTATGCTTGGGGTCATTGTCATGATGAAAGGTGAAATTCCTCTTGATCTTCAGCTTTCTAGCAGATGCCTGAAGGTTTTGGCCCAAATGTGACTGGTATTTGGAACTGTTCATAATTCCCTCCACCTTAACTAAAGCCCTAGTTCCAGCTGAAGAAAAGCAACCCCAAAGCATGATACTGCCACCATCATGCTTCACCGTGGGGATGGTGCTCTTTTGGTGATGCAAAGTGTTGTTTTTGTGCCAAACATACCTTTTGGAATTGTGGCCAAAAATTCAATCTTGGTCTCATCAGACTATAACATATTTTCCCACATGATTTTGGGAGACTTGATGTATTGTTTTGCAAATTTTAGCTGGGCCTGGATGTTTTTCTGTGTAAGAAAAAGGCTTCCATCTTGCAACCCTACCCCATAGGCCAGACATATGTCACATGTAGTACACAACCAGTACTTGCCAGAAATTCCTGCAGCTCCTTCAGTGTTGCTGTAGGTCTCTTGGCAGCCTCCCTGACCAGTTTTTATCTTGTCTTTTCATCAATTTTGGAGGGACATCCAGTTCTTTGCAACGTCACTGTTGTCCCATATTTTCACCACTTTTTGATGACTATCTTCACTGTGTTCCATGGTATGTCCAATGTTGTGGAATTTTTTTTGTACCCTTCTCCTAACTGATACCTTTCAACAATGAGATCCCTTTGATGCTTTGTAAGCTCTCTGCAAATTATGGCTTTTGCTGTAGCAGCCAAATGAGTAAATGTCAGGAAAATCCTACTAGGACAGCTGAACTTTATTTGGGGATAATCAGAGTCTCTTTAATTGATGGCAGGTGTGTACCCAAGAAGACTGAATGCTGTAATTAAGGCAAAACGTGCTTCAACAAAGTATTTGATTGAGTGTGCACACTTATGCAACCAGCTTATTGTGTATTTTTTATTTTTTTATATTCTTCCCCTAACAGATTTGTTTTCCAATTGAATTGTACAGGTTATAGGTCACATTAAAGGTGGGTAAAGTTTTGAAATAATTTATTGTGGTCCCATTTTTTTATATCACAAAAACCTGGCATTTTTACAGGGGTGTGTAAACTTTTTATATGCACTGTGTTTTCTGCACAAATTGTTTCCTTGTGAATGCAGTGGTTAACTTCATCACACCAAATTGTTGGCACTGCCATTAGATAATTTACTTTTATGTCAAAAGTCACTAATGGATGGTTCTGAAAGGACAGTGGCAAGGGCAATGGGAGTGAGTGGCTGTCACTGACTCACCCATCTGAAGGGGGGATGATGTGACTCTTTGTATCACTGACCCTAACAGGAGGTTTAAAGTAGTCATGTAGTTTTCCTAGGTACATGTGGAAGCATATAACTGTCTTTGACAACAGCATAGCATGGCTTCCAGCTACCATAAGTTTGGGGCTAGGTATTTTCTGGGCCTTATCTGCAGACTAGCCTGATATCCATCTCCCTCCTGTGAGTGGAGCAAAATATTTGAAAAGGCTCCTGCTCTGCTCAGAGAGTGAATAGGTTGCAGGCATCTTGCACTAACCAGGGAATGAGTTAGCCTAGATCTCACCTCGTGGGGTGGAATAAATGGGTTGCTTGGGTAGTGGTACAGGGGAGCTACTGGGATGCCAAAATGATGGAGTCATAAGAAAAAAGGTCTTTGAATAGATTGCGTCTATATACCACCAATATTTAGCCTTCCTTTTTTGCAAAATGATTGATTTCTTTAGATAGTCTCTTGCATGCAAAGAAAGATTTTCTGTACGTAATAACCACATTTTTGTCACATAAAAATAAATATAAAAATGATATACCCCTGAATGTTTCATTACATCAGACCATTGGCTTATCAAATTCTGTGTATTTAAAGTAGTGAGATCATGAAATAGTGGTAATAAAGAAATTTCTGCTTATCCTCATTACTACATGATCTTAAATTAGTATAATTAAAGATGCTGGGGTGTGGAGTTATTTTTTGTTTGTGCTTTTTGTAAAGTGTAGTTAAACTGTGGAGCAGTGAGAGTAGCAAAATTGATATATATCACCACTGTTATTTGGTCTCAGAGTTAGAACATGTAAAGATGTGGGGTGTAGAGTGCACAGGTCCCCATATGGTGGGGGATTCATAACGCTTGGTTTCTGCAAAAAAATTGTTTATTTATGAGTTTGATGGTCTGTATCTGATGGCATGGTTTTCTCAGAACAAGTCCAGACAAAAGGTTATTTCTTTCATCTGATATACGTGTGTGTGTGTGTGTGTGTGTGTGTGTGTGTGTGTGTGTGTGTGTGTGTGTGTGTATTATATATACACTATAGTTATAAATTATCCATGCATGCACTTTAAAAAATCAGTCGTAACTCATTCTTTAACAGAACTACTAATTCACCCATGGCTGCTATGTACATACAATTTTTTAATGGTTTAAATGTATTTTTCATTTAGTACTCATTGCCATTTTCCATAGTTTATGCCATCAGATGGTCGTTATCTATTCTGCTGTACCATTTTCTTTTTTTTATATTTATTCTTCTGTTTGATTTTGTAACTTGTAGCCTTCACATTTTGCCTGTACACATGGGCTGGGATCATTGTAGCTTTGTTTTGTCTGAAACAGTTCAATGTACCATTGGCAAAATAAAGAAATATGTAGAGACATAGGCAGTGGTTCTGCTGCCATTTAATTGCTGCTTGAATGTTACAGGAGGTGCACCAAAGTGGGGGTGTGTGTACAGATATAAATGTGTTTTTACATTCGTGCCAAGCACTGTGCTCTAACTTTAGTCCTTAACCTTGGGGTATGCTTGCATGTAAAGTTAATTCTAATCCTAACTGTGGCCTTAATCTTTTCTCTCATCTTAATCCATGCAATCACTGTAGGTATAAGCCCATTTCATTTTTTAACCCCCAACCTCGTAAGTTATTTAAAAACATAATCTGCATGTATACTGATGCTGCACAGTGAAAAGTGCATGCCAAATCCAAGCCAAACATAATACACCAATATGTATAAATTCATTTAAAAAAATGACAGTATGTAGTTGCCATTGCAGTTGCCAAAATGTTTGTAGTACTAATAAGTAAACAAATTTGTTATGTGTTCCACATCCTAGAATGTAATGCATAAAGTATGTCATTTACATGTTAATATATTTGAGATTGCTTTCTTGAGTCTAACCCATAGACATAATGAATCATGGACTATTACCTTAAAACTGGATAACACATCATACATCATAACCAATATGATTACAGGAGATACAGAAGCATCTACTTTGGTTCAGAGTATGCAGCTTTGCTTCAGTAGCTGGCACATTAGACTGCAAGTGTTGTGCATATTGTTCTCCCAGCAGAAGCAAATGGATATACAAAGTCTGGATGTTCTGTGTAAATTTTGCATAGGGATTGAGGCATATGTTGCAAGGAGGCAGGTAATATTCATAAAGACTTGAACAATAATGGCAGTGATTATACTGACCACTGGAAATGTTCAAAAGTCAGATGGGGATACTGATTATATCACATTTTTCCTCTGGCCAGATCTTAAAGCAGCTTCTTAAATTATTACTGCTTATTGAAGGAGCATACATTTAGATGCCACACACACATGTGGAGTGGACACCACTCATGAATGGGTTCCACGTAGTCTGTCACCATCACCGTCCAGGAATGTTTGTCATTTAGGATGCCACACCCACTGCAGTCCAGAAATCTGGCAACAGTGACTCCCATGCATATGTAAACCAGCAAGGGCATCACAAGATAAATGAACTTGTGTAATGTGATCACAAATGTTTTAAAACAGATGTGTGTGCACATAGTCCTAGCTGAAGACATGGTGCCAGCTTATGGCACTGTATCACTTTGTGCCAATCCTTTGAAAGATGCATTATCCCTCTTAGTCATTTTCTAGAAAATGTTGGATTACCCATCAATCCATGATTGCTTATACTGATCCATTCCTCACAAATACATATCAGGTGCCATATAATTTGGCTCACTGGAATGATCATAATGTTTTCCCACATCATATTGAGGTTCTGGTGCCATCACTGAACATGTGTTTCCCCACCTCATCATAAGGTTCTTTTGTCTGGGTTGCTCTTCAGGGACACTACCGTATACCAAGACCTGGCAGATTTTCACTGCCTGTTGCAACCTGCAGAACCTTACCCATGCCATCATCACAACACATCTAGCAGCAAATGCTGCTGGATACCCATAACAACAACAGGATGATGTCCCCCCACCTCCACCGGGATCTACATAGGTGCAGTGATAGAAAAGAGTCTAGCAGATGTGCGATACAGTAATTCACCAGTCCTTTGAAGAGGTATATTTATCAAGAGAACACTTCCATTCATATTGACTAATAAATATATGTAAAAATCAATGAAATATTATATTTAATATGACTGTGACTGAGACATGTTATGCAGGAGAGCAGAATTGCTGTGTCACCTGTTCCCAAGCAATATATATAGACACACACTTCAGGTGAACTGGAATGCACACTACAGAAAGCCAGACCCTCATGGTTTCCCCGACTATTGCTCACTACATGAATGCTTTGTTTGACATGCCCAGTACACACTTTCTCTGTCATATGAGGTCTGCCATGTACATATCCCCAAAGCATACCCCCCACAAATAGGTGAGGAACAAACTAGCCTACCTGTTTTTGCCCATGATGTAGTGATATCAAAATCAACTCCACACATTCTACGTGATGGGTTTTCAATGATGATGGTCTTCATAGAGGTTGTGGTGAGGGCGTGCTGACAAGTGTTGAAGTTAGTGACACAGCCTATGTTGTGCCTCTATCTGGACACTGTGCTTAGTAGACTGTAGATGGATCAGCTTATGGACAGATTTGTTCAAAGTATGACTCTCAGCACAGTGCAGGCAGTTTAGTAACAGACTGGCACAACTTCTGGGTAACTGCAGCCTCAAGCTGTGACTTGTGTGCATCTACTGTTGTTTCCAGGATATGGTACTCATGTAGAAAATATTCCACTGTGCAGTGTAATCTTATGTGCAGTACATCTGCATGTTGTGCAGGGACCTTACAAACACCATCACCCAAACCCACACCAACTGCAGCAGTATGTCCAGGATACCTTTCCTGCTATGGTGAAGTCACAACATATCCAGCTGTAGTTTGTGAGGATGTGGACTGTGCATATCCTATCACATCATCAGGTTCTGAGTCACATGCTGAACCACTACAATGTGAACTACTTTTACCAGACTCCGACCTCACATCTTTCACATTATATGTCTCCATAGCTGACAAACCAGAGAATGCCACAGTTGAACTACTGGCCTTGTATGAACAAGCACATGTCCCTATGCCATATCCATTAGTAGAAGAAGACCGTGCCCATGCAGGAGAATCAGACATGGTAGCAGCAACATTGACACCATCAACCCTTTTGGTAGCAAAACAGTCAAAGCCACAGGTACTTGGCCTTGTTTTTTGTCATACTAGGAGAACTAGCAATATCATGTGTTGTGCCAACTCTGGGCTTACAGCATAAAGAAATGTATAGTCATAGGGCCTGTAATCTGCTGTTGCCCAAATGTACTGGGGTGTGCACCGTTGTCCTGTCTGGCTGAAGGTTCCACAGCAGAGTTTGTATGTGTATTCAGAAGTCATATCTATAAATTATTGTAATATAAAAGAGACACTATTTACTCTTCAGAGTGCTCCCAGATAACACCAGCAGCAATGCCTGCCACTCACTCCCTGCCCCAGCACCAGTAAGTCCTGTTATCAGCAGTAAGCTACATACCCAGTGGTGGGGTACTGCTGCTGTCCTGCAGCAAACACATGTTTTGAGTGTTCTTCATAGTGCTGTCTTTCATATCATCAGCACATCTCCACAGCTCACTACTTTGTCAGTTTTGCCCACCAACAAGAATGACATTCACAACAACTTCAGCTCACTTCCTCTGCCTCATCTCTTTATTTCCGCCACAACCCATCATGAGTATCTCATCTTCAGGTATGCCATTTATTAACACTAGCATCTTCCTGTTCTGTGAAGTTATCCTTTCCTTTTCATCCATTCACTGCAAGAAAGGGGCACAAGGTGAGATAAAAATCAGAACAGAGAAAATTCATGGGATGCGTATGGTGGGTTTTATAATGCTTGTCATTGCTAGAAAAATGTTACAGAAAGCGATGCCATTTGCCAGCCAAAACACAGCTAACCTGCAAAACAGCCCACAAGGGAATAATAAGCATATAACATTTTACTCACAAAAAGGTGCTGCAACTCAGTGTAATGCAATCCACAAACATTACTTAATTTTAAAATGACACATGCATCTCACTCATATTTTTATGCTTTAGTACAGTAAAAGTAGTAACTATGTTAAAAATAAATTGCTTACTAATTCCAGCTACATTATGTAGATATATAACAATCAACATTATAGAATAGCAAACTCATACAAGAAATTAAAGCACATCAAAGCCTTTCGATAGCAGCTTGATAAGCTATTGGTATTCAAATAGTGTGTAGAACAAGTGAATACACAGAAACTGTAATACAATGCTTCTTTTAAGTTCATAACTTTGTAAGTTAGATAAAGTGTTCAAACCTTACAGCTTTCAAGGAACAATCCCTCAGTAATTGTTGGATCAAACACCATATCCCCAACACAATCATCCAAAGACTTCTTAATTTTTTCTAGACTATTCCCACTTCTGATATATTCAGGTAATTTATTCCATGATTGTATCATCCTATGTGTTAAATAACAAGTACTATTCTTTTTAGTACATAACTCTAAACAGAACTTTAAATTATGGTGTTTATATATATTTGAATTGTTACATCCTCCCATACTAATAAAGACTGAAGAAAAGAATCAGTAAACACCTTATAGGGAAATAAAAGTTAACCTGTGATATATCTGTAATGGAAGGCATTAAGACCTGAGGAATCATATTTAGCCTTATAGCATAACTGCTTAATGTCAAGTATTCTTTTTGTAAATTGACATAGTACTGATTCTATTTAATTAAGCTATCTATTATTAAGAGTACAGAACACTGTGCTGTGTTTTAAAATAGGCTTGATATATACCTTAAACTAGCCAAGATCATAACCTCTCTCATTATAAAGTTTTTGAGAATCGCACCTATCTGTCTGAAAGCCTTATTACAGATGGTTCTCACAATTCCCAAAACAAAAAGAGGAATCAATCTGTACAGTAAGATTAACTTTCAATAAACCAAATGTAGAGGATGTTATACAGCTCCTTATTTTTTGTTTTCCAAAATGCATGATATTTCACTTTTTCTCACTAAATTAGGAACCAACTGTATTAGACCACTTACGTAAGCATAGTAAATACTGATTAATATTATTGAAATCATCTTCGTTATTAGCAAAAAAAGCCAGTTTTACAATTGTAAACATACTTAATCAACCAACAATAATCATCACATGGAATAGAGGCAAAAATGATATTAAACAAAAAATGCTCAAGCACTGATTTCTGGGGAACATCTGATCTCAGCAGTGCTGGATCTGATTTCTTTCCTTGAATCACTTCTCTTTGGGTTCTGCCCCTGACCCAATGATTAATCCACCTAAATAAATATTGATTAACCTTAATATTGTTCCAATGTCAAATAAACATTATGGATAATAAGTCAAAAGCTTTTGCTAAATCCAAATGTATTACACTTGTACTAATTCCTGTTTCCATAGCCAATGAAATATAATCATAAAAGCTTTTCAAATTAGTGAGAATAGAATGGCGTTTCAAAAACATGTTGACAAATATCAGTTAATAGAAAAATTATTTTCTTTAAGTATGATTTCACTAATGCATCTCTCAAAGCATTTGTATAATATTGGTGCTAGACTTATTTTACTATAATTTTGTACTGTCATCTTATCTCCAGATTTAGAAATTGGAGCAACTAATGACTCCTTCCAAGATCTTGGTATGTATCGATTACAGATCATAACATTAAATGTCCTAGTTAATACACTCACTAAATAATCTTTTATATTAACCAACAAATTCCAGAAATGCAATCTCGTCCACTCAATGTATCAGATTTAATTTTATTTAAGGCTCTTAATAAAATGTCTTCAGTAATATTAGGACATTTTGTCATACAATCAATTATTTTCTCTAAGAATTGAGAATAGCAATCACTTGCATCAGTGCAAACCCAGTAAAATATTCATTATCAATTCGTGATCAGTAATTCTTGACCCATCTACTAAAATAGAACAAATATGATCTGTTACATTCCTGAAGGAAATAATATGTTTATAAATTTTGGGTGTTTGTATGATCATTTGTCTACAAATTTTCATATTGTGTTTTTTCATTTCTTATTCATAGCGATATGTCCTTGCTTCTCAACCTTAGCTTCTTTTTTATTACACTTATATGGAAATTTATGTCAAACACAAGAAACTCTTTTTCCTTTTGTATAATCTGCTCAAAGTATAATTCTGCTATATTGGGAATTTATTTTTGGAGTTCACTGTAGATGACTGTTCTATAGCAAGTCGTCCCAACTATACTGTTATACAATAGTGATTCTATATTATCATAATCTCCACCTACTATCTCAACTATCTCTATCCAATGCAAATTCAGCAAATTATCCTTTAACTGGTAATAATTAATTAGATCATAATTATAATATTTGGTCCATGCTCTCTGTTTAACCTTAGCAACTATTTAAATGTGAAGAACAAATGATCAGATAATCCCAGAGAAGAAGAAATCTGAATATTTCATTTAAAATCAGATTATCTGTACCTAACAAGTCTAGGATATTACTATTTCATTAGTTCATTGGTGAGTCTTAGGCTAACTACCCTTAGCGGCTATTTTAAGCCTAGCCAATTCACCCAAGGTGATAATCAAACACTGTACTTTGTGTCTGTCAGGTAAACAGCTTAACCATTATGCCAACCAAAGTATTCAAGTTGGTTCCAAAATCAATTGTGTAACATTATGCTACTTGAAAATCTCAATAAATTTTCCTTCACAATTACTTCCTGCTTCATGTACTTGCCAGTCAGTTATAGAAAAATTAAAGTCACCGGTCAGTACCTGATTTCTATAGTTTAAATTAAATTTTAATATACAAACATAATTATAATAAGTATCTAAATCTATTGTAGAAATATGATAGCAAAGTGTCAATGTTAAAGAATTATGCAACACACTCCAACTCAGTAATAATCTTCACAAGTTTATAAGAAATTGAATTTCTAACCCATAAAGTTATGCCTCCAGTTCTTTTACTTATTTGTAAGCATTCAAAATTATATCCGGGTATTTGTAAGTCAGATGAATTCCATGTCTCATTAATGGCAATAAACTCATATTCCTCAGAAACAGCTATACATTTTACCTCAATTGTTTTGTTCCCCAAACTTAGGGCAGTACAATAGAAGCATTTTAAAGACCTGTTAAATTTCCTGTTTCTATTGCACAAATGTATAAACTCATGTGAGGCTCTAAAAATATTTTGGCATAATTTCAAAACAAGCCTTACAGAACCTTAGGCCCATAGTAACTAAGATAAAAAACATCTATTGAAAACTCTTTTAAATCATAATCCTTTCCAAAAGTTGTATTAATTGAATATTGTACACAAAACAAAATTGTGTTAGCCAATTATTAAGTAATTTTGCTTTTGACCACTGGCAATCCAGCTAGGAAGGATTTCATATGATGAAAACTATAGATTTAAAATTTCAAAATGCTCAGTTAAATCAAGGATTGCATATTTCATCTTATTTAATGGTGTTTACCTTTAATCATTAGTACCTCCCTGCAAAATAAATTTAGTATAAGTCAGTTTGACTCTAGTTAACATTAGTAACAAATGAATAATCAATTAACTTCACCCTGATAAAGAGGAAATTGTAAACTAGTCTTTATTCAGTGATGTTATTTGACTAGTAATGCATTTTACATGTGCGTACCCAATTACCTGTATTTCAGAATAACATCGTTTTTCTCTGTTATGGAAATAAAACCGGACTCTTTAGTGTGTTTATTAATATCTTTATCATCACTAATTCACCTTTCGAAAGCTCTTATTTAAAGTTTTCTTAGATGTGAGCTCTCTTGCCATCCTTCATTCTGCTCATTAATACAATTACTGATGCCATCAGAGCAAGGATTATATATAAATCAGAAGAAGAAAGATTTTCCTCAAACTTTTTGTAGTCAAAGCAACATCTTGTTTACCAGAATGACTCAAACATTGATGTTTACTAGCTCAGCTTCAATCACATTTAATGCCTTCTTAGAACTAGGAGATAGAAAACCCTCTAATGGTGCAAGCCTCTTACGCTTCAAGCTATATATTTCAACCAAATCAATCATCACTCAATTTATTATCTTCTCTTTGATTTAAGTTTATTTTCTTATTCCTTTTATCAGTTACACCAGTGTCAAATTTTGCAACAAAAATTTTCCCTAGTGACTGAAATTGTACTATCCTAATTTTCTGCCGCATTGTTACTTTTATATTTTGAAACTTTAAACATTCAGATTTATTAGTACAAGAACTCTGTACTTCCCTTAATACATCATGTTCTAAGTCATTTGTATGTATCCCTGAAAGAGACGGCATGACCAATAAGATATTTACAAAAACTTTAGACTTGATCAAATCTTCTTTCCTAGTTTGTTCACACTGTTTCCTATTATAAGATAACATTATCTTATTTAAACACCTCATGAAATAAATTCAATTTCTTCTACTAAATTTCACAGTGTGAAAGATTTACTAACATTCTTCCTTTTCTTTGCTCCTTTAGTATTTCCAACTTTCTTCTTCTGCTTAACTGTTGATTTAAATGAATTAAAAAGTAAACTTTTCCCAGCTTGCTTTCAACCTTGATCCTTATTTAACTTCTGAATGATCAGCCTTACCACCCATGTTTCCATCCTTACTTCCTCAATATCATTACTTTTTATATCTAAATGTTCTGGCTGCCAATTTTTTAACAAATTCAGAAAAAGACCTTAATCCTACTCCTTTACTACATATAAATTCAGTTTGAGAATCAATTTAGTATTTAAAATTAAACCTAAATGTTACAAACGTTTACAGTTGATACATGTTTGTTCTAAATCATAATTTATTAGCAATACCCTACAAGTCATACATTTACCTAAATATTTCTGATTAATCAAAATTTAAAGAATCCATAATAATAAGTTGCAAACTATTAATTAAATGCTTATACTTTCTTCTTCTTATGCTTTCATCTATCTACCAAATAAATAATTTCTTATTAACCCTATAACTATGTAAATACAACAATACACAAGCATCACCAAACAAAAGAATAATACCTGTTCATGAAAACACTTGTTTTCGGTCAGGTTTGCTATCAAAATCTCAAATGTCAAAACACATTTTGTATGCAAACACCAAAAAAAATTCTGAATTCCTGAATGCAAATTAAGTACACATGTCAGAAACACATCAGTTCGAAATAATCTAAATGACGGCTTCATCATTTCCGAAAGTTACCTGCTGACACTTATTTGCCTCCTTCCCAGCCGTACAAATATACGTAGTTCAGTACTGCACATCACTTTAATTCATATTCCAATTCTGAAATCGCACTACAGTGAGGAAAAGGGTATATTTCCTGATCTGCACTGTACTGCAATCTCTATTTGTAACATTGACCTAATATGAGCGAATGCACAATGGCATTCGCTAAAGAATATTCGTAGGATTGCAATTCGGCAATACGGGAATCAGCCAACACACATTTGGCATTCCCATGTTCTCCTAATTGTACTTCTACATTTTGATAGTAAACCTTTCAGTTACACATCCTGTACACGATGGGTCTGCTATGGTTTGCTGTTTACATATTCTTATCCCTAATTTGAAAAATAACATGTAATTACATGATTTATCTAATTAAAGCGATCACTGGGTCTGGGAGGGTAATACATAGATTGTTTTGAATCATTCAATATGATTGACAAAATATTTATCCAGTTCAATGCAGGTGTCCACATATTGATATGCTCATTCCCATCTGCTATTAACAGATGAAGGATGACTGGCCAGTAGGGATGTCTTTGCATTCTAACATAGCTGACGATGGAGATGCATCTCTTTGTAGCACACTTACTGCAGTTTTAAAATATCCTTCTTGGACAGGCACCTCAACCAGATGAGTACTGTAGAGCCACTATTTGGACAAGGATAGGTCAGCCTCTGACATCTGACAGTGAACCAACAGATATGGAGAGTAGAGATGGTATAAAAACTTAGATCGATCTTGGAGACAGATGGGACAGATAAAGTAGTGCACCCCTGACACAAGATGAGCATTGTCAATGAAGTAGGTAAATGAAGTATGTGTATGCTGATAGATTGCTTCTGTTGCAGAATAAGAAGACCAGGAGGCCTACATCATGTATTTACTTTCAGGAGAGGTTGTTATGACTCAGAGTATGCAACTGTATCATTTCGTAAGCAGCTATGTTTGGTAACCAAAAAAAACATGCCTCTAATAGTCCTTTAGTCATCTACATATAGTATGCCATACATTTCCATTAAAATCTGCAACAATGCATGTGTCATGCCTTAAAACCGTATGGCAATGTGTCATGCATTAGTTGTGCAAGTGACATAATGCAGGTGATGTTTGCTCTCACCCTTATTGAGATTATTTCCCTAAACTTCACAATAGATTTCTATTATAGCCCCATTGCATTTTTCCAGATACAGTTCACATCAGTAGGATAGAATGTTTGCTGCCTAAATTTCAGTAAACCTTGTTGCTGTAGCAGCATTGCATAATGCCATGCCATGTTCATACATGTAGCACAGGGTATTAGTTGTCTAAAGTTTACTGACTATTCCTAGTGATGCTGCACTCAGAATGTTAAACTGTGGTTCACATCTGAAATGTAGAATTGCAGCAGCCAGAAATTCACTGTACACTCTTTTTGCAGACTCACTGTGCAGCACCAAGTGTTGTTCACCCCTGCAGGATTGAATGTAATCCACCTAAAATTTACTATTTGTTCATATTATTTCTTCATTGTTTGATGGCACATGTGGTTTACATTCTGTGATGGGAGTAATATATTACAATATGTCATATATTACTGTAATATATTACAATTTATAGTATCTAGTAATATAACTAGTTACTTTTTCAAAATAGTAACTAGTAATAGTAATATACTCCTTTTTTTAGTGACTAGTAACTTAAATGTACGTTACTTTTGAGTTACTTTTGCTTAAACCAGTGGATGTCCTTCTACTCTGTTGTTGCAGTATTCTTTACATATGAGTTGTCTTCCGCCCTATGACCTGATGTCTGGCCAGGATACAAAAGTTTCTAGCCACAGCCAGTATGAGGACGTCACATGTATGGTCTGACAATGTCAGCCATAAATGGGAAATCAGCATGTACCATCCTCATAACTTTTCTGCCGCCATTCAGAAGGCTGACTCCTACATATGGTCTGCAGTTGGATTCTGTGTATTGCTGCTATCTTCAGCTTCAGGCAAGTGGCCAGTTGGGGATTTGCTTTATTTCTACTGCCATTTGTCATTGCTCATGTTATCCAAGAAGGGCAAATGTAGGTGTGGAAGGCAGATTCCACATAAAGATAGCCACAACATTTCCTTTTCTGTTTAGGGTCTAGTCACAACTACCACTCCTGTTCTATTTTTTCAGGCTTTCGAGCCTAAGGCTTTGATTAGCCGACTTTTGGGTCTAAATCTGTACTTAGAAAATCAGCGGTTAAAACATCTGGCTAAAGAAGTTATGGATGGCTCCAGGAGTCCTTCGGCCGAGCCGAGTTTGAAGAGGAAGGTGAGCAAACAAAGGTCTGAAACCTCTTCAGCTGTGCCTTTTACCTCCCATGTATCCCTTGAGGTTAGTGAAGACCCAGTGGTATGATCAGAGGTTGGGTCTGCTTCTGCGGTGGGTACCTCCTTGGAAGCCACCAAGGGATTGGTTCCCAGCATGTCTGAGGCTTTGCAGACATCTGCTTCATGCGACATGGGGGAATTGAGGCTTGTTGGACTCGAGGATTCCGGGGACATTCCTGTCATTCCAGTTAGGGATCCATCTTTGTCTACCTCAGACAGGCCTACATTTGTCTCTTCTGCTTTGTCTCCTCAGTCAGAAAGACATGTTGAAAAACTAAACATTCCAGTATTTCTTCTGCTCCACAGTCTAACTGGGATGCATTTTACAAGGGTCTTATTAAGACTTTGCTGGCCTTGAAGCCATCTACCTCTCTCCCTCTACCTGCCTTCACTTTCTACCCTGTTCTACAGTTTGCTGGATCCCAGATTCTTCCCTCTGACTCAGAGGACTCTTCATCTGATGATGATGATTCCCTGGTATACTCGTCTGGAATATGCCTCACCTGAAGAGGAATCAAATGGAGGGGATTCTCCAGTCGAAGAGATTTTTTTTGTTGAAACTATTAATAAAATGAGAGAATTCTTTATAAGGGATTGTTCCCAGATTTTGAGGAACAGAAGAGATATTATGATCTTTTGCAAATGGTGGTCCCTTCTCCTTCTGAAGTGCATCCAGTCCTTCCAGCATTCTTGGATGCCTTCACCTCCTCTTCTAAGACTCCAGATTCTCAGGCTCCTGCTCCCAAGAGACCAGTCAGATTTTATAAAGTGCCAGATGAATGCACGTTTCTTTATAAGTGTCCCTTGGTGGACCCTGCTGTAGTCTCCATAGTCTCTGACAGGTCTTCAAGTTTATCTCCTTCTGCCAAACGTTTACCACCTGATAAAGAAAGTAAGATTTTTGACAGATTGGGTAGGAAGGTGTATACCTCATCCACTTTATCCATACTCACGTGTCTCAGTATTCCTTGGCCTTGCTTTCTCAGGCCTCTCAAGCTCTGTCTCAGTTACCAGAATCTGAAGTTAAAACTCAGACTTTTGGCTGCTTCCACACAGGTTGGCAGACATTCCGTTAAGTGCAGCTATGATGCTGCTGAGACATCTTTTAGAGCTGCTGCTTCTGCCTGTGTGCTTAAGAGACATTCTTGGCTCAGACTAAAATCTCTTCCTGAGGATATTAAGGCAAAATTACTTGTTGCCCCTTTGGACAAATCTGCCTTTTTGGTTCTGCAGCTGCAAACTTATTTAAGACTCTGCAAGAAAAAGGGAAGGAACTCCAGAATTTGAAACACTTGCTTGTTTCACCTGTATCTAAATTTCATAGGAACTTCCCTGCTAAAACTTCCTTTGTTAGGAGACCTGCTAGTTCCTCTTCTGCATCTACCCCTGCTTCTAGGTCTAAAATGTCAGTTGGAAGACCTCCATCATTGAAATCTTTTGCCTCAGCTCCACCAGCACAGCAACCCTTTCAGGCCAGGGCTAGCTCTCTGTGACAACCACCATCCTCTTCCAAGTCATACTCCTCTGTCTCTTTGCCTTTCCCTTTATTTTTCTGTCTGGGCAAACATCACTCAGGGCTCCTGGGTCCTATCCATCATTCAAAAAGGATATCTCATGACTTGGAAGACACTCCTTCCTTTCATGGGAATTCCACAGTTCCCCTCCAGTAAGCTGGAGTTGTTCCCAAAGCTCATATCATAAACTTCTTTCACAAAGCACCATCCAGAGATTTCTATTCCAGAATGTTTCTGGTCCCAAGAAAGGATGCTCCTTGGAGACCAATTCTTGACATCTCACACTGAAACACCTTTCTAGAACTGCTATCTTTCTGCATACGGTCCCTTCAGATGCTCTTTCCCCTGATTTCTCCCCATTCATTCATGGCATCCTTGGACCTCAAAGATGCTTACCTACATATTCCTATTTATTCTCTTTACAGGAAATTTTTACATTTCTCGGTGGGTTCTTTACACTTTCATTTCTCTGCCACACCCTTTGGTCTCTCCGCTGCCCCAAGGGTATTCGCAAAGAGCTTGGTCCCTGTCATTTCCTTCTTGAGGACCCAGGGGATTTAAATTTATCCCTATCTGGACAACCTCCTCTTTCTTGTTCTCAATTCAGAACAGTTGTCTCAAAACCTTCAGCAGGCCATTCATCTCCTTCAAAGCCTGAGGTTCACTATAAACTTCAAAAATTCACTCTGATTCCATCAAAGGATCATATTTTCCTGGGGTGCAGGTTCAAAACAGATCAGATGATGGTTTTCCTCCCAACAGACAAGGTTCAAGCTCTGACTGCCTTCATGGAAAGCCTGCTGTCTCTTCCTTCCATCTTTGACAGGGAGTTCCTCAGACTGCTGAGATTCATGGTTTCTACGATTCCCATGCTGCCCTTTGCACATCTTCACATGAGGAAATTTCAGTGGTACCTGAAGACAGTCTGTTTTCAACATGCATACCCTCTAGAGTTTCTCATTGCTCCTTTTCCCTGTCTGAAAACAGAACACCTCTGGTGGATTAAGCAGCTATCTTTGAATCCTGGCCTTCCTCTTCTCTTGCCCCAGCCTTCTCAACAGCTTTTTACAGATGCTTCAAACACAGGCTGGGGGGGGGCAAACTTTGCATCAAAGAAGGTTCAGGGTTTCTGGTCTTCATCTCAAAAGAGGGAGCAGATCAACATCCGAGAAATGAGGGTTCTGATCCTAGCCTTGCAGATTTTTCATCCTCTTTTTATGTCAGATCCCCTGAAAGTTTTAACAGACAACACCACAGTTCTCTGGTGCATAGACAAACAGAGGGGCACCAAATCTTATCTTCTTTGCTGGTTAGCTGCCAGGGCATGGGAACTAGCAATTCAGTACAAGGTTACCCTTCATGCTGCCTATTTACCCTCAGCCCAGAACACTGTGGCAGACATGTTAAGCAGATCCATGTCACAGTCTCATGAATGGATGCTTCACAGAGATGTATTCCTGGATCTAGTTCACTGATGGGGTACTCCACAGCTGGACCTCTTTGCCTCCCATCAAAACAGAAAACTTCCTCTATTTTGTGCCAGAGTCCCACATCCTCTAGCTTGGAAGGTCAAGACAGCATTGGTTCCCTCTTCTTCTGCAACTAGCCAGGGGCTATCACTACAGGTTGCTTCACTGGTTGTACCTGCTCACACAGGACAAGGGATTCTTGCTTCAGCAACATCTCTCAACATTGCAAATGGCCCTGTGGGTGATTAACTTTTGATCACTTTTAGTCACCTTTTCTCACAGGATGTGCTCTGGGTTTTGCAGGAGGCCAAGAAACCCAATACTAGGAAATCTTACACCTCCAAATGGAAAAGATTTTCTATCTGCTGCATTTCAAGAAGTCTGGATCCGCTTTCTGTGGACATCCCTACAATACTTTCTTACTTGTGTGAACTGCTTAGCAGTGACTTGTAATATTCTTCAGTGAAAGTCCACTGTTCTGCTCATCCGCTATTATCACATACTTTGGCTTCCAGATTGGAGGTAAAACTTTTCCTTAAAGGTGTTCTACATATTAAGCCTCTCAGAAAACCAGTACCACCATCTTGGGATCTTAATTATGTCCTAGAGAAGCTAACTGTGGCCCCTTTTGATCCTGCAGCTTCTGCTTCTCTAAGATTTTGCACTTAGAAGACTGTACTTCTGGTAGCTTTGACCTCAGCTAGGAGAGTTTCTGAGATTCAGACTTTGATGGCATCTCTGCCTTTCATGATTTTTCACAAGGACAGAGTCCAACCCTTCCTTTATGCCTAAAGTGGTAAATGAGAAGTCTCTTAACCAGTATATCCAATTGCCAACCTTTTTCCCTTCTCCTCAGTCCTCCAGTGAAAGGATTCTACATTCTTTGGATGTTCATAGACAACTTTATTTAGACAAGACTAAAGCTATCAGTATATGTGATCAGCTTTTTGTGTCTTTTCATCCATGTGCTATGGGGTTACCTGTTTCTAAACAAACAATTTCCTCTTGGATTTCTAAGGCTATTAAGTTTTATTATTTCTTTCATGGTAAGTCTGGCTGTTCCTGTTAGAGCCCACTCCACTAGATCTGTTGCTTCTTCAGGTGCTTTCTATAAAGGCCTGGATTGTAACTCTATTTTGGAGGCTGCTACTTGGTCTTCTGTCCATACATTTAGCAAGCACTACAAGTTGGACACTATTTCTAGGTCTGGGGCAATGTTTATTTGAGCCATTCACCATGGCTTTTTGGAAAATTCTTCAAAGCATTTTTTCTCTGCTCCTTCCTCCTCCCAAGGTTCCTACTAAGCTTTGGTACTCTCCCATATGTAATGAATACTGCAACATTGAATAGAAGGACATAGAATAGTAACCCTACTGTAACATTCGTACTCTTTGATCATCTAACAAAAACGTACTCCAAGTAACCAACGTATCCAATACAGCAGGCAGCTCTCTTTACTCTAACTTTGTTGCTAAAAATTAGAGTACCCTTCCACATAGCCACATAGTATTAGATCCATAAACAGTCTTAAGCATTTCAAACTATTTTTCAAAAGACACTTATTTGAATCCTGAGTTTGCACATGTAACACTCCAGCTTAATTATTAACTTGGCATTACTTATACAATTTGGCTGTACGTACTAACTCTGTTAACATATCCCTTCTAACTGCACTACTTCTCTAGAAGTAGCTACATTCCTAGCTCCAACTCTCACCACTGAAGTATTACTAACTATGCATTACTTTGCCTAAGTGATTCTCCCTACTTAATTTCCTAACTAATGTTATGCTCCTCCAGATTATGCAAGTGTTTAAAGTCTTGTTCTATTTGATACTATGTATATATTTTTGTTTTTGCATTTTTATCCTGTAAATGTGTTAACACTCATTTTTTATCAGTTTTGTTTATAATTTCTGTTACTTATTGTGATAATTTGTATGTAAGCTTAGACTGGAGCTTTTCTCCCCAGGCCTCTGCTGAAAATGTGCACTGTCCCAGTTGGACCATCCTGGTAAACAAATGTAAAATAAATAAATAGTTGTGTTATATCTTACTATAACCGTAGATCTCCTTCTTTTCTATGTTGCAGTATTCTGTCCGTCCACCTTCTCCCTTCATCTTGTCCCTTCCTTGGAGGACTTATTTGTTTCCTTAGGACTAATGTTCCTCATGGGGACTCCTTGTTTTCAGGATGGTATGTGTGGATGTCCTTTTTATGCCTGGCATTGTCAGACCATACGTGCGACATCCCACTTACTGGCAGTGGCTAGAAGCTTTTGTATACTGGCAGGACGTTGGGTCGTAGGGCGGAAGACAAGACATATGTAAAGAGTACTGCAACATAGGAACAGAAGGACATCTATGGTTATGGTAAGATATAACACAACTATTCTTTCTCAATGTGGGCAATATCGCCCCCTAAAGAGTGATGGAAAATTCTGAGGGACCTATATACTATGGATAGTAATCAGATGTTAGGAGGTAATAGAGACCTTGAAGGGGCAATTTGGATAAAAAAAATTACAACATAATCTTGGCACAACATAGCATTCATAACAGATCATTGAATTAGTCTGGGGAAAAATTTACTTCATTTTTTTTTAAGCACTGCAAGGAGGTGAAAGCTAATGATGACCAGACTCTGGCCCTGCCCTGGTGGTATTGTGGGACTCTCACCCACTAAAACAACCCCTAACACTGGGACAATTCTAGCCTGCTAGAGATCATATATTTACCTTGCCATATAATAAATGGCATTTGTTTTCCATACCACTATCAATCAAAATTGAATTCACCACTCGTTGGTTTAACACCTGAAGCCCCAACCCACTGCACCAAGCAGGACTCTTTGGGTGGATCTATGATCAACTAACTTTTGTCTTGAGAATTTTTTTGTTATGTTCTGTTTTTAAATTCTTTTCAGGTTTTGATTTTTAGTTGCTGACAATAGACAAAATGTTTTATAGGTCTTGTGTTGCTGGCTGTGTATGGTTTGGTTTAATTATTATTTGTGACTCTCTAACTATAACGACTAGCCTCCTTCTTCTCTTTTCTGCTGCACCTGTTAGGGGTCACCACAGTGGAGCATCAGTCTGCAGAACAAGTGACAGTAGAGTTTTAATGTGTCAAGCTGCCAGCCTGGCGCCCAACCTTCCTCAGAAGGCACATGCACACACACATTCAGGCCCAATTTAGAATGTCCAATCCACCTGCAGCATGTCATGAGAATGTGGGAGGAAACCGGAGTACTTGGAGGAAACCCACACGAACACAAGAACATGCAGACTCTGCATAGAAGGAATCCCAGCCGAGAACTGAACAAGAGAACCTCTTGCTGTGAGGTGACAATGCTAACCACTGCACCACTGTGCCACCCAGCTATAAAGACTAATCTGATAGAGTTTTTCAACTGTTAAATGCTATTCATTGTAACATTGTGTATATAACTCTAATAATACTCTTATATGCATGTGCTTACTTGTGTGAATAAATCTGAGTATTATAAATGATAAACTATACTTATGTAAAAGTAACACATTATTTTAGTTAGTAACTAGTTGTTGTTGTTTTAGAAAGTAATAAGTAATAGTAATATATTACTTTCACTGAAGAGTAACTAGTAATAGTAACTTATTACTTTTGTAAGTAACTAGCACGACACTGTGTACATCTTCAGGAAAGAATGTTATCCATCTAAAGTTTTCTTTCCTTTATATACCTTCAGGGTGGCCTCATTTTTCTGTGCCAGTTACTGTTTAGACATATGGGATAGAATGTTAGCCACCTGAAGTTTACTGTATTTACAAATGGCTAACCCATTACATGATGACGGGTGTGGTCGTCTCTTGTACTGTAGAGTCTACCCTGCTTAAAGTTTGTAGTACATTGAGATGGTGCAAGTGAGGTGGAGGCAAGAGCTGATAATATCCAGTGGCTCTAGTACTGTCTTTTCTAAGTATCACTGTACAGTGATGATGGTCATACTGGGCAATTTGAGACAAATATATATGGTTAAAATGTATTTTGGACAGTGGGATAGTTTGGATAACAGAGTGACAACCATAGTATTAATTTCATGGCATTATGATCATCCCTACTGAGTCTCTCCATAACAGATGCAGCCATAGGAAATGCTTTTTTTAAACTTTTACAGTCTTCCACACCTGACAGCTGTTCAGCTGACACAACTACCTAGTTATGTCATGAGGAGAGTTTCTGGTCATGCACAGTACATAAACACAAGTACAGGGCTGCTTTGTGCACAGATGATTATGAATCATGTATGCTTGTGGTCACAGATTGTAAGATCTCATTTTCACTGCAATGCACTGTCCTATGCTTATTAATCCCTCTCCTGAAATGTAAAGCTAATCCTAA
>NC_056748.1:300567417-300699917 GCF_019279795.1 Protopterus annectens | reverse complement strand
AGAAAGGAAAATTAAAAAAAAAAAAAAAAAAAAAAAGGATTTTACTAATCTGTTTAACGGCTGAAAGACTGAAGAATGGGCGAAGGGCCCAAAGGGACCAGTAAAACAATACATAGCATCATATGAGAAGCAAAACACATTCTCTTACAAGAACAGCGAATCAGGAAGTGAGAATGCATGCATATTCTTAAAGTGAAAATGCTGATGTCAGTTATCTGTGGAGCAGGTAAGCCATAGCATATATAATGGAGGTTAGATAAACACAAGCATCTGTGTTTTTTGTGTAGGGGTGTGTGTGTGTGTGTGTGCGCGCGCGCGTGCGTGTGTGTTTGTGCGTATGTGTGCATGTTTTTGTGTGTATGTGCAGTCATATTATTTGGAGATGCTGTCAGGGCAGTATGCTTTTATGCAGCAGGCTGGCTGGTACTGGCTGTCTGAGGAAGTAATTACTACTGTGACCCTGGTACAAGCATTACACTTATACAAACATCTGGACCAGAGGCAAAGAGACAGAGCTTGTTGGACTAGGGTTCAGGAAACACATGTGGGATAGAGTAAAATTGACAGCACCCAACAAATAGAGAGAACCACTCACAGGATGGAGCAAGTTGAGAATTCCATGGTATATCATGTTAAACTGTGTCCTAAACATCACACTGCAAACAAACATACATGGATTCACTCCCCCCACCCCAACAAAATAAAGATTAGCATATGCAATAAAACCAAAGTATTTATCAAAGAAGTCAGGTTGGAGAGATATGCAGTAGACATGATGGAAATGACGCAAACATGAACAAAGAGGAACAAGAACATCAAGCCCATCTTCCTACAGCTGCTAACCTGCTGTGCGGCTAAATTAGATGTTTGTTTCTTGTTTGCATAGCAACATTATTTTTCATGTTTTGTCTTATTTTATTGTAGTATTATTTTATTTAAAATTGTTTTATTGAATTGAAAATGTGTGTATTAGGGCAGAAATCAGATTTTATGTATTTTGAGAGCCATGGAGGTTAATTTATGTTGTTAATTATGACAGAAGTTGTCAGATGACTTTTGTGGCTAATATAACAAGGAGACAAGTTCAAGTTTTTTCAGACAACTACTTTGTGAAAGAAATTATTGTTGGTTTTAGTTTGCATATCCATGTTATTTTTTTCATATTATTTCTCACTTCTTTTGCAGCATTAGTTTTCATGTTTGTTTGACTTTAAAGTTCAATTTTCAGATAAAGAGCAAACCTTATATTCTTTCTTATGAGGCCAGTGGTTGGTTTGAGTGGAATGACGAAGGGCACAGCATATTAGGAGAGGCTTGAATTTATAAATGCAGATGAAGCAATCAACTCTGCTGATCATTGTTGTCTATTACCAATCTAGCTATTTGTACAGGAAACGGTATGGAAGATAGCCCACTAACTTTAATTCATGTAATTTTATTTTATTTCATGTAGGAAGGTCTATTGTTTTTGGCCAAGATGCTGTTGACATAATATTAAGACAAAAATAAAAATATTTAGAGAGTAGTTGATTGCATTAACATGCAGCTAAAAGACCATATATAGTTTACCAACACAAACCTGTGCTCATACTTTGTTGGAATGGTGCAAATGCATAAACAATATTTTGTCTGCAAAACAAGTTATCCTACACCCCGTCCCACATCAGAGAGGTGTGGCACACTTACCAGGCTGGAGTATTTATGCTGCAGAAACAAGTCATCCATCACTTCAGTGGAATGGCTGTCTTGGTTTCTGCCCCCCCCCCCCCATCTCTTGCTTTCTGGAGTTGTGAGAGGTCATGGTGTGGTCTTTCCTCCTTCCTTTTAAGGGCCTCCTGGCTGGGTATTGACAGACTAAGGAATGATGTGTATACATGTACAGAACTGGTTATCAAGGAAGCCCGGGGGCACTGGGTAATGCCACTTGGCTAAACAAGCAGGCCAGCACTGGTGGGGGTTATGCCAACCAACAATAACTCTCCAATATTTGTGGTGTAAGATCTGTTGTGGTCAAGAAAACAGTTACAGAAACATCTCACTTAAAATGCAGTGATATCATTAAGTTATGTTGCAAGTATATTACACTCAGAATGACATATGGTCTTTTAAGAGAATAGATTGGTTGATTATTAGTTGAGAGAACATTTACATATACACAGAACAGGTATGCTCAGACAGAAATAAAACTTAACAATTTTGTTTAGATGCAAGAAATTCCAGGAAATATCTGTGATAAATACGTTCAGGAGAAACAGATGACAAACCTTTGCAGAGTATATTCAGGAATTATTCATACAAGGTACCCCTGAAACTTTAGGTGATATTACATAAAGTACACAAAAAGATATGAGAATGAAATACAGAACAACATATAGAAGATGTGTTGAATAGAGTATATTTACCATGGTTGAACTTCTAAAAAAAGTATTTCTGGTTATTACCACAGTTGCCAATCATAAAAAAAAAGTTTAGTGCAAATATTGTTCATATTAAGTCATATTCAGGAGCTTTTCTTCATTTGTGATCAGAATTGTGAAAGACAATCTAAAATGAATCAATATTATGCCAAAGTGACAACCAGAATAAAGTAATGCACGCTACTCCTACAACTACACAAAACGCGATTTAAACTGATTTGTTCAGTTTCCTAAGTACATCATGGCATTTAATCAGTTAAGTACCACTGCGTACTTGTATTATTTTCAATGCTTATTACTTGAGTGTTTTCATTAAAAAAAAAGCTTTGTAAACTTTTTTATTAAACCATGGCCCAAATTTAGTGTATCCCTCAGTGACGTCAACTGAGGAATAATGTGAGTTGCACCCATAGACTTTAATAGAAGCATCTTTGCACATGCAAGATGATGATGTCATCAATAAAGTCTATGAACACACCACATGCTTTCCCTAAGTTAATGTCACCAAGGTTAGAGTTTACTGCTTAGCCTTGGTGAGAAAATCTGGGGGAAAGTGGTATTTTTAAAAATCATTTATCAAGAAAGGAGCAGCCGAAAACTCTCGCTGATGGAACAAAACTGCTCTTCAGCACATCGTGTACCACATACTGTGGTGGCAAGGTACATTTATTTTTATGAGCAAATCACTTTAACATATAAGGTGTGTAGATTAATATGCTAATGAACCAATGTTTCCCAATGTAGTGCACTGTAGTTCCTGTGACTAGTTACAGAGAATTGGGATTTCATACAGTATACTGCTTTCTAGAAGTCTCACTCTGTTTACTCAGGGGTGGCTAAACGTGCATCCACAATGACTGTGTTGTTTCTGATGCCTTCTGTTAGACACCTGTATGTCACAGTATACACACAGGCCGACGTGAAAACATTGAAAGCCTACAATATCGAAGACCAAATTGTCGAGATGAAAGCATCGAAACCTGACTTCAGCAAATGACTGGTTCGGCGAATCCATTCCCACAGTAAGTGACCTGTTGGCCAACAAGGTGGACTTTGCCCTTTTCCCATCTGTAGTCTGATCTCAAGAGTTAGTATTAGATAGAGGAATGTGGGGGGCATAGCCCCCCACCTGGGTGAGTTGGGGATGGTACCGTTTCATTTTTATTTGTGGTATGAGTGGTTACTTATGCTGAGAATGGATTTAATGATCCAGTCGTTTGCTGAAGTGAAGTTTTGATACTTTCGTCTCAACATTTTGGTTTTCGATATTGTACGCTTTCTATGTTTTGAAGTAGATCCACGCACGCACACATTCTTTCCATTTTCATGACTCTTGACAAGAGATCGCTTTCTTGGGTGCCCTGCTCTCTCTCCATTATGCCTCCATGGTGTTGCACATCCCTACTAGGTTTCCACTGCTCACTTCATGATTTGTCTTTCTCATCTCCTTCAGTACTGCTCTGTTTTTTCTCAGTATGCATTTCTATTACAGGGATGTGGGAACCTGATACCTGCTCCCTTTTGTCATCTGTTTTGTACTGTGTTTCTACAGCTTCCCTCATTCCCAAAGTCCATTGAATTTGCTTCCACATAAAGTACAGAACTTTTGACAATGGTGTTTGCTTAGCACTGGTACCACATTATTTCCTTCATCTATTGGTGCATTTTTTTAAAGAACTATTGTTAAGAAATCCTCCATTGTGTTTCCATATTTTCAAACTGACATCTCACAATGTTTTTTTTTTTTCAATTTATAAAAAATATGTTTTGGACCCTTTCTACTTGCTATCATTTTCTGCAGTCTATGACGTGTGTCCATCTAACTTCCAGATAACTGTCTCATTAGTCTTTTAATAAATTCCTTAAGGCTTCCAAGCCTAACAGAAGATATATTTCCTTGGTGTATTATCCACATTTTACACATTCCAGTATGTGTGCAAGATTTATTTATTTATTTTATTTTATTTTACATTTGTTGACCGGGCTAGTCTAGCTGGATACATGTCCATTTTCAGTAGAGGCCCAGGGAGAAAAGCTCCACAATACAATACAAATGGGTTAGTAAAACCAAGTGTTGTTATACATTCAAATAAGAAATATTATACAAAAATTAGGTGTTACAGAAAAAAAACTGGTTCATAAGTATTACTAGCAAAAATACTTTACAATACTGAAAATAAGCAAGCAAGAATATATATATATATATTTTCTGGTAGATTGCTTGCAAGGATGATCTCTTCCTTCAGTGCAACAATTTTCCCAATGCTGCAGTATCTTCTCCCTCACTTTAGCAGTGCCTGCATTGAATTCCACCAAGCCTACCACATAAGCTGCCAAGTCAACTACCATTCCCCCAGGCCTGGCAGCTTCTTATCAAGCTTCCCTTTCAATATGGCACTCATTTTACCTTTTTGGTTTACTCTGGACATACTAAGTGCTATATTTTTATATTTCAAACTCTGTCATTGGTATTATGTATGCCATTTTCCCATAAAAATATAATCCAAGGCAAGGATCTTGTGGGTTATACAGTCTTGTAATTTGCTAGCTTGACTATGCCACCTTCTTTTTTTAATTTGGCTTCATTAATTAAAATTACAGTAATAGGGACATGCAGCACTGCTGACAACAGAATGGATAATATAACCATTAGACCTAATACTCCAGTAGTTGAAATTTAGGTGATAAAACTAGTGCTGACATAATCACAAAACAATTTTAACTTTTGCAAAAAGTGGTGTACTGACATTCAAAATATGTTCTAAAAATGGAATCAAATAAACAAGGGGATTTTCAGGGAGATCATTGATGGTGAGAATTTGGAATAGTGCAAATTTATTAATGAAGGGTGGTCTTTATTGTGGAAAAAAAGTTAGACTGGTAATCGTGTCATTTCTTGTGACCTAGCAGTAGTATTCACTCTGGCATTTGCTGAATTTGGAGACGGGGGGTCAAGTGGACAGTGTTAGAGAGAGAGAGAGTGTTGTTCAGAATATCTGTCAGATGCATCAGTTCTAAAGCAATGAACTGAGAACTGTGAGATAAGTCAATGTATGCAATACTATGGCCACATGCAGTCTATATGCTATTTTTGAAATGATAGCCACTGAATTAATTTATGATATTTTTGAAACTGTAGTCACTGAACTTTAACAAAAGTGGATGGTAACAGTTATAATTCACAGTTATAAATCAAATTATGGATAATCACGCAAAAAGAAAGCCTGTCAGCAAAAAATCTTAACTAATGTGTCTTGCAAGGCAGTGAACGTGCAGCTAAATTACTGCCTTACACATACTAAGGACTTTTAAGAAGCATGTTGACTGAGCCATGAATCAAGTGAAGCAAGTAATGCAAAGTGAGGGGTGATTGAGCGAACAGAGGCATCTTAATATACATATCTTAACCATCAAGGCATTCTTCTGCAAAGAATCTAAAACATATAATTATGGTTCTATTTATCCAAAGATGTCTTATTTCTGGTCTATATTTATACTGATCCACAAACTGTACTTTTCCCCTTGTGTGTCTTCTTCAACTGCAGAAATAAAAAAATAAATCTTTGACTAAACATTTTTTTACTTGGTGGAGTTAATGTCTAAACCAGTGTGCTTTTCTGTACTATGTTACCATCTTAGTAGTGTAGAATAAATAATTGTTGCATTTACAAATGTTCCAACTGCCTGAGCATGCAGCAGTGGATCTAGGTGTACAAATCCACGCCCCTTGGTTTATTATGTTATAATCCCATTCCCCTCACCTACTTACTTTTCTGCTTCTGTAGAGCCATCCCCAATTCTTTTGCCCCTTGCCCTGTTTATACTATACTTGGATATTTATACCTTCTCTTTTCAGTTCACCTTTTACATTGAGTTGTGCATGTGTCCTGTTTATATTAAGCCTGCTTGTATTATATAGTATTGCACAATGTAGGTTGAATTTGGTATTCCTCACATTTTTTTTCCATATATTTCTGACCACAGATAAATGTATACTGTTTAATTATTGTAATTACTGTTATGTTCTACTTCCTTCTGTATTGTTAGTTATGTAATACCTGAGCTGGAATGGGATTGGTGCTGTAACTCCATTTAACAAATTTAACTAAGTCAGTAAATACATTTTCTTGTAAGTTATCTTTTTCCAATATATGGCAGTGTTTTCTGATGCATTAATTCACTCCCAAAATACTGTTATCTTGGACTTTTGTACTTAATTTGTTTTTATTAATTAACATTCTTGTTACACTGGGGTTTTATGCAGCCTTTGGTATTTTTACATATACTCTTTAGATAGCTAGATTTGTTGTTTTTATTCCAATGAGGTTATTTGTTTCTTACTTGAGGTGCCCCATTTTATGATAGGGACTTTTTGATGTTCCTCTGCCATTTCTAGATCCCTTGGAATCCAAAGGTAGCAGAATATATGGAGATTATCTTAATACAATCAGTGGTGGTTCCCAACCAGAATGTAGCAGTTCTTGTTAGGATGACCAAACATGTCCTAAAGTGAAATCACACTTGGAAAGGGTTCGTTTTTGCCTGTATTTCATATTCAGGGAGTTTGCAGTTAGCTGCCACCTACAGGGCAATTTGTATTCTTCTGACATTGTACAGTGCGCTATATACCAGCGCAAGATTTGGCTGCAGCAGTACTCATATTATATCAACTTTTTGTGTCGGGGAGTGATGAGTGGGGTAGTATAACTTATGACTTTGCATTTATTAACAGATAGCCAACAGTAAAAGTATTTGACCTCACTTGGAAACAATTATTCCTTCAGAGGCTGTCTGTAATAAGTTGTCCTAAATAGCATAGACTCTGTGTAAAGCTCTTTGCTTCACTTCTGTGTTTGCTATCATCCAGATTCCACGGGGTTTGACTATCAGCTTTGTATATGTCATGTGAGCAGGAACATACTGGAGATTCCTTCTCATTTACTGCCTACCTGAAAATAGTAAGACTTTCTTACAAGAGTTTAAGGACTTCCTTAAGGTCATTGTTGAATCACCTTAACTGGATCATTTTAGGTGAACATCAGCTGTGTAGATGATGATTTAATTATTCTGACTAAAGAATTCCTTTCATTTGCAAAGGGATTTTGGCCTGTTCTGATTGTTCAGTTACTGGATATTAACGACATTCTGCTGACATGATCTTCTCTCTAGGTGTGGTCATCTGTGATCTGCCAATGTAGTCAGTCTAATGGTCTGAGCACCATCTGGTCAATTTCAACCTACAGCTCAACCTAGGAGGTCACCTGACCTAGAGCTGGCCTGCCAAGTAAGTAATAGCGGTTTAACTTCTCTTCTTCAGTTTTTTTTTTAGTTTGGTGAATATTATACCAAGCAGCAGGTGGTCACCTATAATCAGACAGCCATCACCGATCTTTAACAAACTTCACCTTGTCATACATACTGTGCCTTAACTTGAATGCAAATTGCATTCAATGATGTTGAGTGATATGCTTTCATGAAGTTGGTGTGTGGACTGGTTTAGAGATGGAGACAGGTAGATCTGCTCAGATATAAGCTTAAACTGGAAGAATGATACACTACTTATGAGTCAGAAATCTCCTGTAAGAAGACAATGTTCTTGTGTAAAACATACTCACTGCATCTAACCCTCTAACAAAGATTTTTTTTTTTATTCTTACCTGTTTGTTGACAAGGTAAGCCTACTAGACACTATTGTCCTTCTTCAGGGTTGACCTGAGAGCAATATACAGATAGGTTTCTTGCTCACAAATAAGGCAAATGAAGGTGGTTGGATCAAACCCTGCATCCTGGGCACAGGAAGATAATCATTGACAGCTCAGAGCTTTAGTCCTTTGTACAAATTACAAGACTCTAGGCATTATAGATAGTTGTCAGAATTTGTAGTTCTTCTTGTTGTACCAATTGGTATGTCTTGTCTTGCCTTCCTGTAAGCATTAGAATTCTGTTAATTTTTTTGTGGATATTGTTAACTAAGTTTCATGTGAAACTCTACAGGTAGCCTTCATTGGAATAAGTGTTAATGCTTCATGGAGGATTTTGGACTGGAGTTGCACTGAGTTTCATTATACTGACTTCACAGAGGTCTTGGGTTGTAAACTTTGACCAGATGCATGTGGAATGGATCAAGGACCTGCCATGCTGACTGTAATATGGACTTGAAACTTTGTAGACTGCATTCAACTCTGAGATCTGGTGCTCTTCTGACTGGCCACCACAGTCCCCAGAAATAATGTCTTGATACTATCTGAGAAATTCCAACCTGTATTTAACCTGTTTTTTTACTGAGAAAATAGCTTATGCCCAACTTTTGTTCCCTTTCTAACTTCATATGTTGTCTTTACAACTTATCAATCTGCCATCAAGCCCCAATGTAGTATCAAGTTTGTCCTCAGTAAACAGTTAATGACCACTAAGGGATAATGGTTAGAAGTGTTTCTTAAGTATTGGTCCCTCTTGACCTCTGTCCCTCTCTCTATTGCATGTGATAATGTCATTCACAAGAGCTTCATCAAATGCTTGCATACCTATGATGGTCTTTTGACCTTTATCTTCTTCCTTTCACATAACTTGCAGTGGTAGATCTCTGTCTCCCCACAGTGCAGGATGCTGCAGCTCTGCTGCTTACTGGCTATGTTCTCCCCCACACACAACTCAAAAGGTGGTGGTGGGGAGGGCAGCATCTTTACTATGCTATTGATAACCAACAATACAGTTTAGTCACACAGTATAATGTGACAGTTGTTGATTCCTTTGCAGGTTTTTTGGATGCTGTCCTGTCTTTGATGATTAGATGTTGCTTGTGATTTAATCCTGATAAGGCACATACACTGAGTTTTTATGGTACATTGAGTCTTTCCACTGCTGTAGCCTTTGCTTCTGCACATAATTTATTGAAGTTGCAGGCTGAGTATGGATTCTGAGAGACTGTCAAATGTTGGTGGGCACTTAAGGACAATATGACAGTTGTTTTATCTTCTTGTTACCTTCTCAGTGACACGAACTTCATTCCATTAGGAGACCTTGCTGTAGTAACACATGATCTGGTCCCTTCACAACTAGATTACTGTAACTTCATCTAACTGGGGTAGCCACTGATGTCCACAAGAGCCTCTACTTACAGTTCAACTTGGAATTCCATTTATTTATGAGCTGTTCAGGTCTTCATGCATTCATCCAGTTTTCCAATGTCTGTGGCCATAAGAATTATTGATATCAGCCATCACTTTACTGAGCTAACATTGGGGCTACTAGTGAATTCTGTGATGAGCGTGGCAACTCCAGAATTCTTTCCATTGCACTTCAAGTCCCTTATTTATGGAATTTGCTATCAGGCAAAATTAGGAACAATATGATGGTCAGGTCCTGTCAAATGTTGGTGGGCACTTAAGGACAATATGACAGTTGTTTTATCTTCTTGTTACCTTCTCAGTGATGTTCAATAAGCCTCTGCCACTGGACAGCAGAGTTTTATGTTTGTAGTTTGTATTTATTGTTTACATTTATTTTTTTTTCTGTAATGGTCTGGATTAAACACATCAATAAAATATTGACCACACAATTTCTTTATATTTTGAGTAGCTATAATGTAATTATGATAATACCTAGTATCACTTATACTTGTTTGTCACATTAGTTTTTGATGCCCTTCCATCTGCCATGTCCTGATGTCACTCCTCAATCTTTATAATAAGTCAGAGAGAGGAAAAGGGCATCCTAGCCCTTCCAATATCAAGGGAGGCTTTTTCCCCTTTCAAATATCCTTACTCCCAGCCGCATGAACAGTGTACAGTGAAAACACACTCTCCACTTGGGATTGGCAAGGCAGCATTTAAATCATTCACTCCAAGTCCTTACCAGCAGCCTACCCCAGTGCCTATGTCTGATAATCAATTCCCGGACTCCTGGATCACAGCTAGGAGTTCCATGGGGCAAAGATAACCATGGGTGCTATGATTTTGTGCATGCATTGGGGTTAACATCTTCAACTTTACACAGGATAATCCCTATTTGGGCAGTTTGTCCTGTTAAAAAAAAAAAAAAAAAACATGAAAAATTGCAAATACCGTGAGATTTTATGAGAAAAACATTTCATAACTCCCCCATAACAGATGCATTAAACAGATATTTTGAATGTGAAACAGCTTAATATTTTATGAAACAGTAGAAACAGATTAAATTCTACAAGAGTGAAGCTTTATTTTAACAAAAATGTGCAGTTCAGTATTCTGCACTGGCTGTTAGTACGGTTTACCAACTAAAATCTCACATTTCAGTAAAAAATATCATACTACAGGCACTTCAAAAAGTGGCAAACCTATTATGCATGATTACATGTACGTTTATGTGTGTGCATGACTGCTCACGTGAGTATGAGTGTACCCCTCTGTGGGTGTTGTATGTGTGCATGTATTGTGCTAAACCAGCCATTAAAAAATATTTAGGTGTTACAGAAAAAAGCATTTCTGAAACCATCAAAAATAACCTACCGGTAAGCAACATAGAATATGAAAACAAAACCTTACAAAAAGGGATTGAGTGTTTTCTTTGCATTCATTGCAATCACTATAATGCTTACAAGAAGGCAGAGATCTCCAAGAAGCTACATAGAAAATTGCTACACACAGCCGTGCATGTAGAAAAGAATCTACAAGACTCTCTTTTTCAGGGCATTATTGGAGATATGCAAGCTACACTGAACATGAAAACATTCCAGTGCTATCACTTGGTATTGCCGAGTGGCATAAAAGCCATTTACTTTACTATCAAGCCAAAAACAGCCTTCAGTAAACTTTTAAATATCTTCAATATTTTTTTGGAAAAAGGGAGGTTGCGCATACTTTTAATGCTGTTATTGTTACTTCATAATATTGCCATAAAGTTTAGCAACTTCCAATACAAAATCATTTTTTAGGGCCTTACAAAATGCCTTTCTGTTTGAAGACTGTGAGTACTGCTGACTGTTGCTTATTTGGTGCAGCGGTCAGATGAGAGGTAAAAAAGTCTTCATTTGTAAACATTCCTTTCACAGCTGTCAAGTCTCATTAAAGTTTCAGATTGATTCAAGACATTTTAGGCAACAAAAAATGAATAAAACTGCCGTTTGCCATGACTGTTCCATGAAAATATTGATGGTTAAATTTTTGATGTAAAAGTGCAGCTTGTACAATAAAGTTTTAAGGGGGAGAGGATCCAGCCCAGTAAATTAATTATTACCTGCAGTGCCACACAATACCTAGAGAAAAGTGCATTTGTCTTGTACTTTTATTTCAGTACCAGGATATTTGGGGAATGCAGTTCACAAATCTTAGTTACTGAAAATAGGCACTGGTGAATTGTATTACATTTATTTCAAACTAATTATATCCTGCAGCAGAAAAAAGGCAACAAAAGTACATTTTTCCTAATACATTTAATCTATTCTGATCTAATTTATTTTATTTGTGTTTTTGGTTTAGATAAAATGCTGGCAAGTTTATACAAAATACTAAAGTTTCAACGAAGATAAAAAAACATTGAAGTGAGAAGACATAAACATAAATACAATCTGCAGTTTAACCGGAGCACAATGTCTTGCAGCATACATACTGTGGTTTGGATGAGTTTAGCTAAAATATGACATATCATCTCAAGAACTGGCAAGATCTGGCAAAGCACACACGACTGTTAAAAAAACAGGATTCATCTTTTTAGCCTAATTGCTCTGGATAAGATTGTAACACTTTATTTCTGATTCTAAAAAAAGTATAAACTGTATCAAGCGCATTCCACAACTGGTAATTTGACATTTGTGTATGCATAGTGTTTCATACAAAGATAAGCATCACATAACATCGTTGCTGCTAACCAGTGTCTCTGCCACACACAAAATATTTGATCATGTTAAATGCAAACTGTCTTCCCTTCAAGAATTCACCAGTAGCCAGTGCTCATAAACGGCATTGATGTTACTATAATTATCATTGATTTTCATCTTTAATTAAAGAGTCTGATCAAATAATAAAATGCTATTCAAAGCTTATCTTCTTCCTGAAGTTCTGTTATAAATCAACCTCATAGCAAAGAAAAGAAGTCAGAAAAAAAAGCAGTATAGATGTACTAAAATATGGCATACACATTTTATTAAATCTCTTTTCCCACCAGTACCTTGAACAGCATTTTACTAATTTAGTTAACACTATATAACACTTTAAAACTACTTGACTACGAATTCTACTTTGAATCTGAGCCTATTTGGCAACATATATTTTTATCAACTGAAATAAATCATTTCTCTAATGCATCTTTACATGCATAAGAACTTTTTATTGCTTGACAAAAGTACCCAGCTTTGATTCACTGTTGATTGCATAATAATTTGCAAAATTGATCTACTGTTTTGTATTCCATTGGACACTCCGTGACTGTCTTGTAGTACAGCTTTGTTTTTGAAGTAATGAGTCATGTATGTTTTATACTGTGGGCCTGGGTTTATTCCCAGCAATCTCTACCTGTATAAGCTGTGAATGATCAATCTGATTCATTAGCATGATATTTTGAATCAGATCCCAAGAAAGCATGTGTTTAGTGCATAGGTTCATAGGTGAATACTAGGCTAACTACCCTTGTGGACCATTTTAAGGCTAGCCAATTTGCCTTTCAAAGGTGAGAATGAAACCCTGTACCTTGTGACTGTGAGGTGAACAACTTAGTCCTTATAGCCACCCATGTACCTCTTACTGTGTCCTGCTTACTTGCTTCACACAGAATGGAAAAGTTTATCAAAGAAACATATATTCTATGTCCGAATTGTAAAGGAAATCACCACACTATACATAAGCATGTTTTGGTGTATGGCTCCGTTATCTAGAATACAGTTTCTCAAAGGACCAGGTCAGCCTCCCCATGGATAGTTGTGGCCTGAGCAAGCATGAAAACATTGTGTAAATAAGACATTAACTTTCTAGTATTGTCTTCATGCGATATCAGGCTAAATGCAGAAAAATGGCATCAATCAGTGTTTGCATTTTACTTCAGATCAATAGTAAAATAATACAGCAGTGAGACCAATACACTGTTTACTACAACTCTATGCAAGTGCATGTGTTACAGTGCATGTATGTGTTACAGTGCATGTATGTGTTACAGTGCAGTGCCAACTGTATGCAAGTGTATGTTTTACAGTGCAGTGCTAATTCTGACAGGGGAGACCCAAAGTGTTTTACCGATAGCTAAGGGAGGCTTGATGAATTTTCTGTGGTTTAATGGAGATAAAAGTCTGACAACCTGTAGTTTAGAAAAAAATATTAGAGAATAATTTTACATAATGGCCTGCTGCGTTAGTTCTTTTTTTTTTAATTCCATGTCTGTTTGCATGTTTTATGACAAGAGTAACGATGGTAATAGTGTACATTGTATCGGCCTGTATCTGTGAGCTCTTTTATCTACAGCTAGTAGAGGCCTGGATGGCTTATGCTATTATTTGGACTTAAATTGTGGAAATTAATGTAGAGAATTCTTATTTACTTGAGGTTCTGAAAGATAATTTCTCTTGTAATTGAAATTGCCCTGTTATTTGATACAGAATTAATTTGACGTTTAATATCCTGTCGACACAGTGGTTTGTTTAGGTGTTTTGTTATTGCTGTTTCTCTGTAAATCTGCTTCTGAACTGCAATGCCAAACCCAGAAAGTATTTAGCATAGTTGAGAAATGGTTCTTAAAGCGCTGCCTCCTACTGAATCCCAAAAAAACAAAGCTCCTGCTCTTTACGCCTATGTGTAGGTCCACACCAATAGATATCTCAGTCGTTTCCAACAATGGTACCCTCATATACCTAGGCTCTGCCACCAAACTCCTTGGGATTACTATAGACAACAACCTTAACTTTGATACCCACATTAACAACACTATAAAATCAGTTAACAGAAAAATGGGCTCCCTGTATAGTCAAACCCTTCCTTACACCAATAGCAAGAACTACCATTGCCCACTTCCATCTAATCTCTACTCTACTGTATGCCTCACCGATATATACTAACCTATCCAAAAAGAATCCTCTCAAACTTGCTACCGCTTATAATAATATTGCCAGATTTGCCACTGGTAAACCCTTCAGAATCCATCACTGTCATAATCTCAAACAACTCGGATGGCTTGAACTTCAAAATCAGCTTCAATTCAACCAACTTACGATTGCCCATAAGATCCTTTACCAGCCAAACAATACTCTCAGACCTCATAACCCCCTATAAAAATCTTAATGCCTTGCGTTCATCAAATAAACTCCTAGTTAACATCAACGAGTGTCACAGCATGGCAGGGTACACTCTGTTCTCAAACACAACTGGGAAAAACTGGAACCTTCTACCTATTGAACTTACTTCTCTTCCTTCCTTACCGCTCTTCAAACAAAAACTTAAAACCTTCCTCAAAACACACTGGCTGTGCCCTTGTAGCAACCCTGACTAACCTATCATTACTGCTACTAATATCTTTTCTAACTGTACTCTCTCCACTAAATTAATCTTCTGTAGTGCAATGGGAAGCATGTACTAAGAACCTGGATACTATTTTAGCCACTAGCACATGTATATATCTTGCTCTAAACGTTGTATATAGTTTTATGAAATGTACTGTTAAATGCATAGAAATATATTATATGTCTATTTCTTGTTTTTTTTGTAACAATACTTATTGTCTGTTTGTATCTGTCGTGGAGCTTTTCTCCCCAGGCCTCTACTGAAAATGGACATATATCCAGCTAGACTAGCCCGGTCAACAAATGTAAAATAAAAAATAAAAATAAATAAAATGTTTACCTGCGTCTGCATAGTGTACAGCATTAGGTAAAAGGCATACTTATCTGCAGTTCTGCTAAAAATATATGACACTAGTGCATGTTTTTTAATTTTGAATTATGATATTTTTAGAGTAAGATTACCTGTGGATTATTGTGCCTAGTTATTACTTCAGTTTGCCATAGAAGTATAATAAATAGTTTAGTACCTGCTATGCATTTCTGTGATTATTTGGTAATGTCCTGTTCCTTAGTTTATAACAAGGCATAGAAAAATAAATGCTGATTTTAACTTTTCAAGCATTTATTTTGTAATAATGGCTGCCTTTGTTGTATTGCATGGTACTGACAGTGTGATTTATTATTATGCTTTCAATATTGAATAACCAAGTGTTTTTAAAAAAAAGAAGAAAAAAGGTATTAGTTTACATATTCATGAGGTGTAAGCCCACCTTTTGATAAAACTAATTCATATGTTACCATTCAACCCTATTCCGTCTCACTTACTTTTCATCGTCCACTTTTTCCTATCCTACTCTGGTGCCATGTTCTGACTCGGGTACCATGTTCTGAGTATCAGTCATCAAATTATTCAGCTACAAAATTTGTCAGTATGACAGCTGCTTTTCTATGGCAGTACCTCAGTATAATAGCTATAAACTTCTTTTCTTCACTCACGCTGTCACAACTTCTTCATATCTTCTACTTCTGTCTCTTCTTCTGATATAAACACATTTACAGACACACATCTTGTTCCATACAGACATGTATGTTCAAATCATGGTAGTGCTGCCACTCCTTCTCTGCCAAGCTTTATATATTAAGTCTCTTTAACTGTTGTTGTAGCCAAAGCCACACAATCTGTTATTTACTAATGTTTTGCTCCTTGCTTGGCACTCTCTACTAGGTAAGGTTCATGGAAGTGCACAGAAAAATGCTGAGGATTGGGGCTTCCCAAAGCCCATTTCAGCATTAAGACTCGTCTGACACGCTTCAAGTTGATACCGCTTGTTACAGTTGAGTAAAACTCCAAAATACATTTTTAGTTGTACAGAAACTGCAAATAGATAGTTAATAAACAATATTTTTATACAGTTTTATAAATGAACCAGAAATGTATTCAGATTAAAATTGTGCAAACAGAATAGCAAAAGAAAAGTCATGGTTAGAAGCAATGTTAAGTGTTCTGGCAGTTAATGCAGAGAAGGAACATGGGGGAGATCTGGTGGGTTGATACAGTATATCACCCATCACGCATGACAAGAGGGGAACATAAGTGATCAGAAGAGAGAATAAAGGAGTGCAGTAAGAGGAAGAAGGTAATGCCTATGGGAGATTATGACCTCCAAGACAGAAACGGAATGGGAGTTTATTGAGGTCTTCGCCAATTAAGATTTATACAATTGGTGCAGGACTATTCTAGAAAGAATAGATTTATGGACGTAGTCCTAACCAATGTAGAGGGTGTCATGGATACCCAGGGTAAGGCACTACTGGCCATCATGTTACTGTGTGGTTTAGGGTACGGTAAGGATAAAAATAAAAAGCCCAAGCCAGTGGCATGGGATTTTAGAAAAGTGGATTATGGTGTGTTGCGACAGATGGTTAAGAATGAGCCAGGAGACCTGAAGCAAACTGAAACAGTAAACAAACTATAGGAATAGGTTCGGATGGAGTACTCAAAGCTAAGGACAAAAGGTGTGAGGAAGAGGCTAAAAGGACCAATGTAGTTACACAGGAGCATGAGGCTAACAGGACAAAAGACAGGGCATACAAGAAGTGGAAAGGAGGGGGTTGGAGGTGCTGGAAGAGTGGAAGGAGACTATTAAAATCACAACAATCATGGTGAGGACAGCAAAAGCCAAAATCAAAATGGAGTTGGAAGGTGAAATCAAAATATGAAGCAGGGCTTTTTCAATATATAGCAGAAAGAAAGGAAGGAAGGAAGGAAGAAGGCAGATCAAAACTGGATAGGCAAAGGAGGGTGACATGCTGGGAGGGAAGAATGGAAAGCAGATGGGGAGAATGGTGAACAAATATTACAACAGAAAGGGGAGAAGATTTAGGGGGAACTGGATAGTATTTATTTATTTATTTACATTTGTTTACCAGGAAATTCCCACTGCATGCAGGTCCTTTTTCAGCAGATGCCCGGGGAGAAAAGCTCCACATCATGTACATGATAAATAGAGATACAAAGTTGCAACAATAGTAAACAACATTACAGGTTGTTGGCTTTAATACAATAACAAAATATTGATTATCAACAGTATATACAGTAAATGTTGCAAGTTAAGATAGTTTCTTGTTTATAATATTAGTAACAAAGTTGTCAGACAAGATTTTAAAGTATGTAAAGACAACTAGCTAATTCTGACTGTGGTTAGTAGTGGCAGTAGTATAGTTGGGTTAAGAGTCTAGGTGGGGGGGGTAAGGGTGGGGGTGTTAGTCTGGTATTAGTTGCATAAAGCACAAGGAACAGAAGGTCTGCCTCCCAGAGCCCTTAGAACACTGGTCAGTGAGTTGGCAGGTCCACTGCAAATAGATAGTTAATAAACAATATTTTTATACATTTTTATAAATGAACCAGAAATGTATTCAGATTAAAATTGTGCAAACAGAATAACAAAAGAAAAGTCAGGGTTAGGAAGTTTTCAGCAAATCATTAGCTATTGCATAAGTACCAGATGAGTGAAGGGCAGCAAGAGGATACCCCTGAAACAGAGGGGGGGCAGAAAAAAATCCAGGGAATGACAGGCTTGTTAGTCACGGTAAGAAAAGTCTTGGAGAAGACCCTGAGGTGAAAGTTTGTGATATTTATAGATGACAACAACTTCTAGATTAATAAGCAACATGAGTTCATGGCCAGACGGAGCTGTGTGTCAAGTTTAACTCTGTTCCATTTTTATGACTGAGTTGCAGGTGAACTTGATAGAATACCAGTAGATGTAGTCAACATGGACTTCAGCAAGGTCTTTGTCTCTGTCTCACTCAATCTCCTGTGAGGGTCTTAGGTAGGACCAAATCTGTGGAACTAGATGGCTGCATGCTTAAATGGTAGGACACAGATGGTTGTGTTAAGAGGAACTATGTCAAGAATTAAGGAAGCAACAAGTTAAATACCACAGGGTCTGCCATGCATCAACTGCTTCTGAGTGTGTTTTTCAAAAACATATCCGAGGGGTTCTTGAACAGGATGAGCCTATTTGCTGGTGACATACAGGTATGTGCATCAGTGCAGAATTTGGCAGTGGGAAGAGTCTAGAAGAGTATTTAAAAATGCTGAACAGGTAGGCACAGTGGTTGTAGTTTAGATTCAATGCAAACAAATACAAAGTACTTCACTTAGACAACATGTCTGGCACAAAACATCAACTGAGAGGAGTGGAACTTATAGCAACAAAGCAGGGACAGGATCTTTGGATGTTGGTCACACTTGAATTGGACCACTGAGAGGAGAGTGATAAGCATATGGCAACAGCAAACAGAATGCTGGGGTGTATCCTCAGAGAGGTAGATTCCAGAAGTAAAGAGCTAATGCTTCCATGCTACAGGACCTTGGCCAGCTCACGCCTTAATTAATATGTTCAGTTCTGGAGTCTATATATAAAAAATGACATTGGATTGCTGGGACAAATTCAAAGAACAGTTAGGAAAAAGATCTGTGGGATGGTAGGAAAAATATGTCCAGGGGCTAGAAAAGCTCAAGATGACTTAAGACCAGAAGAGACAATGGGAACAGGATATCGCTGCATGTCAGGGAGATTGAAAGGGTAATTTTAAACAGGAACGACAGAGGGGAAAGGAGGGAGCACAGACAGTAGATTGCAGAAACTACTCCATGGCCCTACAAAACTACTTTATCAGAGAGAGGGTTGTGGACCCATGGAATGGGCTGCCAGAGTGACCAGTTTAAAGGGAATCCACAGTGGCATTCTAGAAGGCATGAGACAGATGGACAAGGGGTAATGTGGAATGCAGGGAGTTGTAAAATATTAAGGCCCTTAAAATGGGACACTAGATAGGCTTATGATCTCCTTCTTCTCCTTTGCTAAGCAAATAAAGTCCAGACAAGTGTGAGTCCTACAGTTGTATATCTGAGTAAATATATTTTTATTATTTGTATAATAGGTTCTGATGTCACAAATACTGTATGCAGCACAATCCATTTATTTTTTGGTAGCACAAAAATAGCAATAAAAAATAAATGCAGGAGGTTTCTACAACTGCATAGTCAATAATTAATGGATGAAAAAATCTGGAAGCTAATGATATCTGGACAATTACATTCATGCAGATTTATTTCCGCCTTCTCAACCAAGTATTAGGAGTGTATAGTATGTCTCTGCAAAAACAAAAGAGAATATGTTCCATTGTCAAGTAACTCTTTTTTTTTTTAATTTTATTAAATTAAGAATTTTACTTTGGTCATAATAAAATCATGTTAGCTTTCTCATTGCCATTGTGATGCTTCAGATTAACTGGTTAAAGGAACTTTCATTTGTTTTCCTTTTCAGCTAAACATGTTCCATAATCATCAGTAAAAACATACTTGGAGGCTCTAAATAAAAATCTGCAAAAGCAACAGAGACCTCCAAAGCAGAGATCCAAGCAACCTCCACCCCCCCAACACAAACCATGAAACACATACCTCACAAAACCAGTGTGCCACACAATCACAGCCCTTAAGGCAAAATAACATACCCAAAACACTAGTAATAGGTGACTCTATAGTCAGGCACACTGACATCCCACTCACTAGGCTGAACAAGGGGAAGGCTACTGTTAGCTGCCTGTCGGGTGCCAGGATCCGCCACATAACACAAGCACTCAGGTCACTCCAGAACAAGTACAAATATGATTCAGTCATTGTCCATGTTGGTGTGAATGACCGAGCCGAACTTCCCTGGACTACATGAAAAGAGACATGGAGGAGCTGTCTGATCATGTAGCCCAGGCCAGTATGACCCTGACCCTCAGTAGCATCCTGCCCTCACCAAGAATGATACCATGGTATAGAGACAAAATGATCAATTTCAATAACTGGCTAAGCTTCTGGTGTCATTCAAAGGGGATCCAGTGTCTGCCAGCCTGGGATGACATGCTCGACAAACCACGCTGCTTCGCTAGAGACTGCTTGCACTTGTCACCCTTAGGATTTCGAATACTTGCCCAGGCTCTTGCCACCCCCATAGTGTCTTTTTTAGGCAAGGCTCAAAAGACTAACCCACCACCGTAAATAGTATAAGTAACAAAAAACTGAGAGTAATGCTACTCAGTGCCAGAAGTCTAAACCTCAAAATGCACACACTCGAGGCACTCCTCACTATGGAGAAAATCGATATATGTGCAGTAACAGAAACTTGGTTTAAGGCTCTAGAGAGCACCCCAGCACTACCAGGCTACAACTCATACCATACATTTTGGCCACAAAACCTGGACCAAAATACAAAAAGGCGGGAGAGTATCCATATTCATCAAGAATACCCACACCTCCAGATTAGTGGCACAGCACAATGCTTCAAACCTGGACCAAAATACAAAAAGGCGGGAGAGTATCCATATTCATCAAGAATACCCACACCTCCAGGTTAGTGGCACAGCACGATGCTTCAGAGATCATCCACGTGCAACTAACAACAGGCAAAACTGCTATTCAAGTTATAGCTTGCTATAGATCACCCACCATGTCCCAGAACCTCCACAATGCATTCCTGGAAACACTGGGAAGCATAAAGGTCCTACCAAACACCCTGATATTGGGTGATTTCAATTACCCAAACATTAACTGGGAGAACTACTCAAATACAAACTCCTTTGCCCAACATTTCCTAGAATTTATAAACTCAAACACCCTGGGTCAACTGGTCAACACCCTCACCAACATGGGCGACCGGTGTTCCACACTGGAGGTCAACCCCTCACTGGTTAGATCTGACCATAAACTAATCACTCTGGATATCCACATTCCACCACCACCCCCAGTCAAAGAAACCACTATGAAACACTTTTCAAAAGCAAAGTTCATGTTACTTAAGACCAAGGTGGGAAGTTTTAAAGCCCCCATGCTAAAGGATAATGCTGTCCAAGCTGCAAAATCCTTTACTAATGCACTCTACGGGCACCTACAAGAATGCATGGATCGTACTATCCCAAACAAAACCAAGACTCACTCCTCCAAGAAAAGGAAACCAGTCTGGAGGATCCCTGCCATAAACAAGCTATACAACAGAAGGAAGAAACTAGTACAGAAAAGAGTAAAATCCCAAGAGGGGAAGACATCCTTGATCAGTATCAGCAAGAAACTACATTCCCTCATAAAATCATCCAAGTCTAGCTTCGAAAGAAAAATTGCCATGGACTCCAAAGATAACCACAAGGCATTCTTTAGCTATGTCAAGAATCTAAGTGGCAATTCTCAGATCTGCTCAGAGTTAGTGCAGAATGGCACAAACTGCACTGAACCGACCGATATAGCCAACATCCTGGCAGACAAGTTCAGTGCAAACTTCACCCCCAAAAGGGCCCATAACTATACCAGAAGAATGTAGTGCCCCTGAAATCACAGACATTCAGGTTAAAACAGCCCTTTCCAAAGCCAAAAACACAGCATCAATGGGACTGGATGGTGTCCCAGGCTGCGTCCTACACAAGCTCAAAGATGAACTAACCCCTCACCTAAACACACTGTTTAAACTCAGCCTCTCCACAGGCTACATGCCCACAGAATGACACACAGCAACAGTTATTCCACTCCACAAAGGTGGAGCCACAATGGACTCCGGGAACTATCACCCTATAAGTCTGACTAGCTTGGTCTGCAAAGCTATGGAGCGCATCATCACGGATCTCATTAACAGAGACACTGGAAATCTCCAAACACTGGAACCTACCCAGTTCAGCTTTGTTACGGGCAGATCATGCCTCCTAAACCTGGTGGACTTCTTTGAGACAGTTACCAAGGCTATAGATGAGGGAAAGGTGGTCCATACAGCTTACCTAGACCTCGCAAAGGCCTTCAACACCATTCCCCACTCAGGTATTATAGACAAGCTCACCAGCCTGAACATAAACCCCTATGTCACGAGATGGGTTGCCAACTGGCTCATGGACAGAACCCACATGGTAAGAGTCGCAGGAGCTAGGTCTGATTCTAAACCGGTTACAAGTGGTGTTCCCCAGGGCTCAGTCCTAGAACCCCTCCTGTTTGGCATATACTTCTCAGAGGTACAGGCAAGCACAGGAGGACTATGGCTAACCAAGTTCGGAGACGACTGCAAACTAAGGGTTATAATTGACTCTCCGGCTGACACAGATATCCTCCAAAAGTTTCTCACTAAGACAGATACCTGGTGTCAAAACCATGGACTCAAGCTAAATGCCAAAAAGTGCATAGTCATCCCCTTTGGAAAAAACAAAGTACCCACAAACTACCACATAGGTGGTAGCCCCCTAAATACGGAAGACATAATAAGGGATCCGGGGACCCAAGTAGATAGTAACCTCTTCTTTGATAATCACATTGCCAAAGTGGTTAGAAAATCCTTCTGTGTGGCCCACCTAATCACAAAAGGGTTTGCATCCAGATCGAAACAGGTCAATGCATCACTCATCAGACCCATCATAGAGTACAATGCCCCATTTGGGATGTACCTTACAAGACACCTGCAACAACTGGAAAGTCCACAGAAGTACCTCACCAAGAGGATCACTGGCCTCAAGCAGTTGCCCTATGCAGCTGAAGAAACTCCAGCTTTACTCAGTTGCATACCGCCTACTCAGAGGTGATCTCTGCCTGACATATAAGGCCATGTCCAATCCAGAATTGATGGGCATGCTCCACCTAAAGAAAACCATATCCCCTCGAGCCACACGCTCCAGGGATCTAAACCTCACCACAACAATAAATAGGACATGCTGGAGGGATATATTCCTTTCCCAGAGACTTCCCATGCTCTGGAACAAGATTCCAATTTACATTAGGCAGAGCTCCTCGCTAACTCTCTTCAAGAGAAACCTTGACGAGTGGATGGGAAACAGAAAGTTTACCCCAGGGATCACTTCAATGGCTCTGCTGGACAGATGAACAGAGAACTAATCTAAGGTGGCGGCGAAAGCCAATGAATTCTGGCTAGGCTTATAAATGCCTTCAGGCAGATAGCCTAGTACCTACCTATGAACCTAATCAGGCAGCAAGATGGTTTGCAAGTAAGATATACATAAAATGAAAGCCAGAGTCTTAAGAAATGTAATGAGCATTTAAATTATGGTTATTTTTATTGTAATTAGGAATAAAATGAAATTATTTCTATTATTTAAATATGCTTACTGTGCCGCAAAAATTGACAGATTAGAAAATTATCCGAGAGCCAGCAAATGCACAGTTTTGATGTAGAAATAAGTACTGATTTGTTTTATAGCAAATCTTTGTAATTTTAATAGTGTCGTTTTTGGCCTTGTCTGCCCCTTTTATCATTCTTTCTAAAAAAAGAAAATATGCATTTCTAATATAGCATACAGCTCGGACTGCAGCTGAATTGAGGATACCATAGAATGGTGCCAGGCTTTTGTCAACACGGCTGATGAAATATTGTACCACAATGGTGCTCGTATCTCAAAGCAGGCCATGTCTGGTACAGTACTGTTGTGGTACATGGAAAACAGAGATGGAGGGCAAATATCTGTATTAGGTCAGCAGTAGCTGAACAGCATGATAATGCTTTGAAGAAGGCGGCCAAGCATCACAGCTTGAAAGGAAAGCTAAGCCTACTGACTTGGAAGTTTTTGGAGCCTGATGCTATGTTTCCTACACTTATTTTTACAAATTAGATATTGATGCTACGTGAATTTTATGTAGATAAATGTGATTTATTAAATAGAAACACATGACTTTACAATTATTATGCAGTCTTAATATTCAGTGATAGTTTTCTACAATTTTAATTAAAAAAATGGTGGTTAATTTTTTTTATAATTTTCTCTGGATGTCCACTTGGGTTGCGGCACATTTTTAGCAGTGGCTTGGGAAGGAAAGCTCCTCTGTCTACAAATGGTAACAATCTGAAAACAAAGTATTGCATTTTAGTACCAGTGATATACAAAATGAGTGCCTAACTGGGTATAGAACCTGCTTAATTAAGCATTGCAGTAGTAATGTGTTAGAGAAAAGATAATTTGAAGAAGGAACACCTTTGGCAATGATAACATTGCAGTTTGTGGTTTGGGCTAATATACATGCATGTATACATTTATACAGTTTAATATATGACTTCTGCATCGATGTATTTGATTGCAAATGTTGAAGAATTTGCGTTATCAAAAATCACAATATAGTAAAGAAAACTTCAACAGCAGCACTGAACATTGTATTTAAAGCAGGTTAATAATTAAAAGGTTTCACAGGTAAGTGAGAGTTTTGAGTGTAAGAGTGAAGTTGAAATTTACACTCAAAAGGCTCTTTTATTTGTACAATTTGTCCTGTTACTTTCTACAATTTGAACAAGAATGTTGATTACATTTAATTGACTGAAGTGTTCAGCAAATGATTAAAGAGCACTACATATAAATGGGAAGCTTTACTATAAGGATTAATTCAGGTGCAAGATTGTGACCTGCAAGGTTTAATCAAGGGTCAGTTTACTTACAACATTTTTATGCTGACTAGTTTGTATCCCCCGTGTCAAGTGCCTGGGTCATAAGAGGCTGAGGAACAAAACACAAATTATTCTTTTTCCATACAAAAAGATTGCTGGTGCAGTTTCTGTGTGTTTGATGCAAAGATACTGTTGTGAGAGATTTCTCCCTTGTCCATCTTTCTACAACCGTGGAGTTGGTATACTTAAGTTTGGAGGTGGGGGGCCCCCTATACGGGTTAACAGAGACATCCCCACCCCAAGCAGTTAGAGTTTTGTTTTTTGTTGTTTTTTTGTTTTAGACATTTGTGATAGGTGATAGGGTTTCTCAGCATCTTGTTACTCAGTGTGTCATAGTGGAGCCCAGTTCTCATTGTTCCCTTTTATCATTTTACTAATAATTCAGCATTGAATGCAATATTAATTTACTTTGATTTACGACAAGGGGTTTTAGTACATTTGGAAGATGATAGTTTGATTTGTAGTTACTGCTTTGGAACTCTGATCTACATTTATTCACTGTTTACATGATTTTGTTTAAAACTGAAGTATATGTTAGCTAAAGCAAATAAAATGTGTCTAATTAGTAATACAAAGGAGTGGCTTTGCTAAAGTAATACTTTATTACATATGCAGGCTACAGATGTACAATTTTTAATAAGTCTGATTCCAACTTCTCTGATACAGTTTTATTGCAAGTTTCAGTACATATGCAGTTGTATGGCCTATTTTTGTTAATTATGTGGGCATTGTTGATCTTTTCCATTTTTACTAGAAGGCTGTCTGTGTTTAAAGTACCAAAATACTTTTATTAAGTGTAACAGAAAGGGAAACTGCACTACATTACACAACTGATTGTGACCTACAATAGGGAAGGCAGCTATGTAGAACATGCTTTTTTCCCCAAAATGTGTTATTGAATTTTCATAGGTTCATAGGTAGGTACTAGGCTATCGGCCCTAGGGCCTATACAAGCCTAGCCAAACAGGTACTTCCTGTGCTCCTGTCGAGCAGAGCCACAGAAGTGATCCCCAGGGTGAATTTCCTATTTCCCGTCCAGTCATCAAGATTTTTCTTGAAGAGTGCTAATGAGGAGCTTTGTTTGATATAGCTAGGTAGTTTGTTCCAGAGTATGGGAAGTCTCTGGGACAGGAATCTATCCCTCCAGCATGTTCTGTTTATTGTGGTGACAAGGTTTAGGTCCTTAGAGTGTGTAGCTTGGAAGGATTGGGATTTTTTAAGTGAAGCATGTCCAACAGCTCTGGGTTTGACATAGCTTTGTATGTTAGGCAGAGATTGCCTCTGAGTAGGCAATATGCGACAGGGTAAAGCTGGAGTGTGCATAGGGCATCTGTTTGAGGCCAGTAATCCTCTTTGTGAGGTACTTCTGCGGCCTTTCCAGTTGTTGTAGATGTCTTGTGAGGTACATTCCAAAAGGGGCATTGTACTCTATAATGGGTCTAATGAGTGATGAGTAGAGGGGAACAATGACCTCTTTTTTCTTGGATGAGAAACCTTTTGTGATGAGGTGTGCCATGTAGGAGGATTTCCTGACTACTGTGGTGATGTGATTATCAAAGGAGAGACTACTGTCCACCTGTGTCCCAAGGTCTCTTATCACACTTTCGGTGTTAAGTAGACTACCACCTATGTGGTAGCTCATGGGTACAGAGCTTTTACCAAAGGGGGTGACAATGCACTTTTTGGCAATGAGCTTGAGGCCATGGCTTTGACACCAAGCATCTGTCTCAGTTATGGCTGCTAGTTTGCAGTCATCTGCAGACTTTGTTAGCCAAAGACCTTCTGTGTTAGCCTGTTCATCAGAAAAGTAGATACCAAACAGGAGAGGACCCAGGACTGAACCCTGTGATACTCCACTTGTTACTGGTCTGAAGTTGGAATTTGAGTCTGCTACTTTCACAGTGTGGGTTCTGTCAGTGAGCCAGTTGGCAACCCATCTTGTGACATAGGGATTTATACCTAGTTTAGTGAGTTTATCTATAATTCCAGAGTGGGAGATGGTGTCAAAAGCCTTGGCGAGATCTAGATAGGCTGTGTGAACCACTTTACCCTTGTCTACGGCTTTGGTGACTGCTTCAAAGAAGTCAATCAGGTTTAGGAGACATGATCTGCCTTTTACAAGCCCGAACTGGGTAGGCTCCAGAATTTGGACATTACCAATGTTTTTGTTTATAAGTTCCATGATGATACATTCCATGGCCTTGCAGACCAGGCTCATTAGGCTAATGGGGTGGTAGTTCCCGGGGTCCGTGGTGGCTCCCCCTTTGTGGAGTGGGATAACCGTCGCTGTGCACCATCCATATTCGACATTATTTGCAAAACAATCCACAACAAGAAGAAAAGTAGCATCAAAAACAGAGATAACAATTTTGGATTGCATAGCTTCATAAAATTGACAGAGAGGGCAGTCTGCTGTAAAGATATGATACAGTGGTACTGGGATATTGACCTACCAAATGCATGCTGGGATACCAGTGTGCCAGGCTAAATTTCAAACTAAAATCAGGTGTTTTTGCCATTCCTTTACTAATAGTTATTTAAAGGGAAAGTTAAAAAATGGTATACAACTGAATAAATTTACCATAGTGATAGGAAGTGAGTTATGTGTATAGTTATTGATTTTGACCTGAATGGCTGGTAGTAAGCCTATGAAGGGATTGCGCAACTTTCTATTGCTGTTGTTATGGTAACAGATCAGGACAGTGCATTAAAGCAGAGTCATATATTTTATTGTTGAAATTTATGAAAAACTGATTTAATGCATGCTGTTTGTACATCCTGGGCATCATAATATAATTTTTTTTGGGGGGGGGGGATTCCTCTTATACAGTCAAGAGTAAGAAGACTGCAAGGCTATGAAAACAGTCATGGTACTTGGTGTAAGAAGTCTGACAAAAGAAATTAGGGACCACATTCTGATCAGAGGAATGTAACTATGGAATGTTTTAGGGAGTTATTTTAGTGGTAAACATTATTTAAAGACAGAGAACAGGACTGTTGAGAATAAAATGCGATGAAATTTTAGTCCACGCTTAGCTTAGTTTGAGCAAAATAATGTAGACCATGCATTACTACAACAGATGAGGAAATGTAGTTTGTGGCTGGCTCAAGTTAAAGTGTGTTGTCACACTTCTCATGTATCTGTGTTTTATAGTAATTTAATTCCTGGATCTATTCCAGATGCTAATATTGCAAGTAGTTTGAAAATAAAGCAAAGGTTATGACATGTTAGTTTCACTTTTCAACTAATTTTTTTTCTTATAACCACTTCCCACACAATGATTTCAAATTAAGTATTAGCAGCAATTTATATACACCAGCAATGTATTATGGGTAAGAAACACCATACTTTTTAAGAGGAACAGCTCCTTACTTGCATTATGATTTCACTAATAAATCATCCTGTTAATTTTCAATGGAGGGTGTTTCACCTGCAAGCCGTATCTGATAACTTGTCTTACTAGGATATCAGACTTGTGTTGCTACACTTAGCAGAGAAAAAAAAGAGTAACTTATACACTAATATAGGTAGTGAGGCACTGTGGGTTCAGTCTTCATAATGTCATGTCAGTTTTCAGTGTCAAGAACATTTTAAAGGGACCATACTTATCAACAAATTGACTGCACGTTTAACATTCTTTTTGGTAAACTACTGTAAAATTTGGCATGGTATATTGTAAAGAGTTTACTCCCACCTCTTAGGGTTTCTTTAGTTTCATTTGCTATGGGAAGTGTAATAATACAGTATGGTGGAGGAGGCCCTGTTCGGCCAGAATATTAATATGATTGTTGGCTAAGCTTGGTTAGTATAGATTTAATTAGTTTAGACTATGCCTGGTTGGATTAAAACAAAATGGGATAGGATCTTCTTGACCAGGACAGATGAAATGAATTTAAGCCTTGCTTGATATGGTAAATTGAAATGGTGCAAGGGTCCATGTTTTTTCAGAATGGTTAAAGAAATTTTATAGCAAAACAGAAATGAACAAATGGATGCCCCACACCTGCAACAGGACACAAAATGAGTCAGGTGTACTCAACACCGTGTTGAATGGCATAAGCAAAAATATGTATAAGTGCAGATAGTTCTGAAACATATATAGCAGTTTTACTGCAGCTTCATCAGTAACACATGCACCGATTGAGAAGTAACAGAACTGCTGTCTGTCTTGGTGAACAATGGCTATTATTAAATGCTGTCATTATAATACCCGGCATGGAGTTGGGGAAAAAAAAAAGAAAAGAAAAGAAATGTTCATCAGAGAGTCAGTGATTTTTCTGCTTGATTGAGTGAAGTGATTTTATGCAGTGCTCAGCTCTGTTTAAACAGAAAGAAGAAGATGGCCGGCCTTAGGCATAGGCCAACTAGGTGGCCGCCTAGGGCGCCGCTGTAGCAGGGGCGCTTTTCCAGTGTTTATTTGGTGTAGGTAGACCAGGTTGGGGGCACCTGGATGGTGAGGAGGGGCACTGTGGAGCCCTTTTGCCTAGGGCACCAGCTGACCTAAGGCCGCTGCTTGGATTGGATGGGTGAAGTTAATCTTAAGCACTCTTAGCTCATTTAAAATAGAGTGATGCATGTAGTGCTTGCTCAGGACTGTAGAAGTGATGAAAGCTGTTCCTTGCTCAGTTAGAGCACCCTGGTACAAGAAAGGTTTGGCTAGAAAGGACAACACAAGCCTCAATCATGTTAGACTTGGTTACAAAAATGATTGCCCAGGTAAAGCCACACTTGTCAACAACAATTAAAAAAATCTATCTTATGAAAATAAATAAAAATTATGCAAAAAAAAAAAATATATATATATATATAAATATAAAAAAAAAAAAATATATATATATGTATACATACAGGCCATGTTTGAATAAGTTGATAAGGGAATGTGAGGTCACACTTGCTGAGTTTGCAACAAAAGTAAATATGACTAGCTCACCATCTAAGGCAAGCATTAGGATGTGTTTGGCTAGGATGAAACATAAATGGTATAAACAATGTTTGCCTAGGTGAACAGGGTATTCTAGGCAAAAAAGAAGAGAGACAGTGAATCAGGTCATGACTGAATAGGATGACTGACTGATTTTTAAACTTTGCTTGACATACCATGAACCATAGTAATGCAAGCCATGCTGTCTTAGATGGACATGGGATGTGTCACATGATGCTGGAAAGTTTGATGTGGTGAGGCTCTAATCAAGAGAAGAAAGTTATATAAAAGCATTGAGCCTGCCACATATGTTCACACAAGCATGTAAGGTGGTACTGACGAATATTAGAAAGAAAGCATGGACATGGGAAAAGGAACAGAGGAAAAAAAAAAAAGCAAAGGACACAATGCAGGAAAAACACAAGAAGCTAAGTGGGGGAAAAAAGGGAAAGTTCTTGTGCCACTTGTGACCCCGCGGAAGAAGCATATGGCATGCTTTTTTGCACAAGGCATTGAGGATTTTCACACGTAACAAAAACAAAAAAACAAAAAAAAACAGGAAATAGCAAAGAAGGGAAATATGTAATGTAGGAGGGAACAGTTCTACTGCTAGCACTAGCTATAGTTTCAAACAGGAAAGAAACTCACAACCGATTCAAAGTGTTAGGGGAGGATTGAGAGTCTCAGTCGTGCAGGACACGGGAGCAGCAGATTTAACTGGAAAGTGCATCATCACAGCAAATCAAGTAGCAGGAAAGGAATGATTTTCATGCATACATGAGCTATATCTGGATAATATTTTTTGTTTTCCAAGAATCACTGTAGCTATCTTTCTTTTAATCTTTTGTGCATGTTGTAGAACAGCATGCCTAAGAGGTTATGCATTTTCTGTAGGAAAAGCCATGTGATGTTAGTAAGTCTCTTACAACTTTCATAGCTGTATAACACTTAGTGCCCTAACTATTTTTTCATTTAATTATTGTATCATGCGGGAGCAGTTAAACATTCCTGCACTACAAAGAATCATGGTCATGCTTCTATGATCATAACCCAGCCTATTATGTAATCTTATACACATAATAAGCTGGATATTTATTTGTTTATTTGTTAACTGGTTTGGTGGACTGATCTAAATACCCTTACCAGCCCTGACACCAGGGAAACACATAATGGACAAAACAGGTCAAGTATTACATTGAATGTTAGTTACAGAGGTGCTTTACAAATGTCTAAAGTAAGAAAACTAAAATATATTCAGTTAAAATTCAAAGCATATCAAATTACATTGTTGGTAAGTTACAGGGATAAATTGCAATGACAACACAGAGTAAGAAAGAATATATATAATTTAGTTTGAGAATTAGTAGTTATCTGACTTTTAAATCACAGACCTGATCATAATTTCCTATACTATGGCAATACAGTGGTTATTCGTAACTTTCATAACAGTAAAATGCATACAGACATGTAAAACATCCAAATGTTAACACACTTGCCTTTAAAATCCAAATCTTTATTCTGAGTCCTTCAGTCAGCTACTCCTCAAGCAATTATTACTTATTTTTTCTGCATTATAAAAGACTTTGGCTAATTCTGCTATTGTAAAGACTGTCTGCAGTTCTAAAAATTACAGATTCCATCTGCATTCTTCTGTATGTGCATGAAGTTCTGCTAGCCTTCTGCATCTCAGGGTCACATGTGAAAGGTCTAACTGTATACTTGTTTTCTATAAGTTTCTTTAAGTGTGAAAAGCCTTAGGCAAATTAAGGTAGTCACTGTCTCAAATACCCATCATAAGCAACGCCTTCCCAACCACATGCATCCTATTCTATTTCAGGGTAATTTCCCACAAAACAACATGTGAATTATACGAAAGTAATTGCTCCCTAAACTAGTTCATTGCACTGGTCTTTCCTCAGACTGGTATCAATGTTCTTATCAGGAAAGCACAGAGCAGATATATATAAATAATTTCCTTCATCGCAGGAAAGCTGCCACTTCTACACATTTCTTTATTATATCTCACAATATCAAAGGTACGAATGTTGAAGACTACCACCATTTGCCAGTCAGTGCTCCCTGGCTAGGATATTGTCAAAGAATGCTCACAATTAGATCCTTGATAACATTAATAAATGTGGACTTTTGTTACATGCACAGCATTTCTATACAAATGTATTCAACTCCCTCACAGACACATACAGTAATAAAAACTGGAACTCGCTCCCCAGTGACCTGACCTCCCTTTCCTCAATAACACTATTTAAAAACAAACAAACTATACCTTAAATCACATTGGTTATGCCCTTGTGCTAACCCTGACTAACTACCCCACTTATCTCATGGTACTTATCACTATGCCTGTATAAACTAGTTGCTTTTCTGTTAACCATAAAGAGAGTGTGCTTTTATACATTAATCTAATGTCACTATAAATATCTTCTTATAGCTATCCATATATGATATGTATTAATATTCTGTAAGCAGAAATGTAAGGAAATGTAAAGAATTGTTAAAATTTGTAATGTGCCTGCATCTGTAAAAACTGTCATATAATATAAATAATACTGTGTTTTGTGGAACTTTTCTCCCCGGGCCTCTAGTGAAAATGGACATATATCCAGCTGGACTAGCCCAGTCAACAAATGTAAAATAAATAAATAGCAGGTGCCATTTTCATAGAAATGTAGAAGGTGTTTGAGATCATAACAGTCAAAAACTAAGACAGGTATACAACAGGGATCACCAGTGGGCCCCATTCTGTTTTCACCTTTTGTAAATGAGTTGATCTTAGCCACTCTCAATTCAGCTTATAATGTACGCAGATCATAGTTTGCTAAGTAAACCAGAGAAAACTACCCACAGAGTCCGAAAAGGATTTTAGAAAGATGCTATTCTCCTCATGTTTATGGTTACAAAGCAATAAATCTATTCTCCATACCCACAAATCTGCATGCATATCATTTGGAACATTCCAAAGATTTAAGAATATCTATGTACTATATGCTGTCACCCCCTGTATGACCCAATTTGAACAGGATCAGCTACACTGACAACTGAGTGATTAGTTAGACCCAATGTTCTCAGTCAGACAACAAATTGACTCTAAGGTCAGCAAAGTCCTCAGGCTTCTTAGATTCTGCTACAAATTCACCAGCTTTGTAACAGTTAAAACAAGAAGAGACATTAGGTTGATCTCCTTATTCATAAGCTCGAATATCATTTATTTTAGTTTCAATCAGTAAAATGGGACACTGCTTTATCTACTCCCCTTCCAATACAAATGGGAGCCCCACAAGGATCCATTCTAGGGCCACTGCTTTTCAACATCTTCACAAACTTGCTCTGTACCTCCTGCCCACTTTCCTCTATTATCCAATACGCTGATGACTCTACAGTCATTACAATAGCTAACTCTCCCTCTGAGCTCTTATCAGCTACCCAAACATCCTTTAATTCAGTTGAAACATGGCTATCAAACAACAAACATCCTCAACCCTAAGAAAACAAAGCTCCTACTTTTCCTTCCTAAATCATCGAACCATATAAAATCCTCTTTTACTATCCAGTCACTCAATAGCACTCCTATTGTAGTTGAATCTAGCTCAAAACTTCTTGGAATCACAATCGATGATCAATTAAAATTCGACCTCCACATAAACAACTGTACCAGGAATACTCACCTTAAATTAGGCCTACTTTATAGAAATAAAAGATTTCTCACCCAGGAAGCTAGAATAGCCCTCACTCATGCCTACCTTCTTCCCTGCCTAACATATTGTTCACAAATCCTTACTAACCTAAACTCTTTTCTCCTCACTAGACTTGAGGCCACATACCATAAAGTAATGAGATTTGCAACTCAACTATGCTATAGATCTCACCACTATCTCTCTCTAAGATATTTAAACTGGCTAGAGTTACCTCACCTGCTCCTTCTCTCCCAGCTCCAAACCATACATGCAATTCTCTACCAACTATCTTTCTGTGCAGCCTTACACAACATTATCTCTCACTATACTCCTACAAGAAGCCTCCGAAGCTCCTCCCAAGACCTCTTAAAAATCTATAAGCCAAAATCTAAAGCAGGGAGAGGCCTATACAGCTATCATACCTCTGTCAAATGGAACACACTTCCCCTCGAAATATGAACACTCACACATCCCAAACAATTTAAACTAACTCTAAAAGAATATTTCAACAGGAAATGGATCTGCCAATGCTCAAACCCACCTTGAAAACCCTCTGCTTCTCTTCACTAATCAATAGCTCTTTCCCCTCTCTCTCAAACTTTTATTCCATCCTGATTGTTTTAATTGTAAAATTAACATTCTACTCCTATGCTGGTCTTCTATTCTAACTACTGCTTTCAAAAAATTGCTCTATTATCTACCTGTTTTTTCTTTACATTATTCTATATATAGTACTTGTATTTATGACAAAATGTAATCTGTATATTCTCAAAAATTCTCTTGTAGCCTGCTAGCTGATTGCCTTATTCCACCTATATAATACCTGTTAATAATGACAAAATGTTATATCTATTTACTGGAGCTTTTCTCCCTGGGTCTCTACTGAAAAAGGGCTTCGGCTCAGTCAGACATTCCCGGTCAACAAATGTAAAATAAATAAATAAATTCTCTAAATTTGATACATAACACCACCACTCTCTAGTCTACTGTTAAAATCTGTTGCTTCTTCTATCAGTCATATACAAAGCACCACTGTCTGCCTTTCTATAAGGGACACTGGCTACCAATAATAGCTTATATCCCACTGCTGCTAATTTCAGTCAGTTTTGCATTGTTTTTGGCACCTGATGCGCATTGGTCATCAGATGTCCTAGCTGGGCCTTTCTCTCCTCCAGTAGTCAGGAGCACTAACACACACCCATTCTTCATAGGGAAGGGTTGAGCAGCAGATGTTGTGCTGTCATCCTTTCTGAGGATTCTTATTTGATTATGGCTCTACTATTTTCATATATTTATAGCTAAGTATTAGGCTAGCTGCCCTTGCAGGACATTTTATGCCTAGTCAGTTTCCCTTTTTGTCCTAGAAATAACCTATCCCATTTGGTTAGAGATTGGCCTTGCCCATCCCATGGTCAATAATTATATATTACCTCTAATGAGAAAAAATGAGATCATACCATAAATAATTTGAAGGGATTCATGCATGGATAAAGCATTTACAAGTTGACTATGCACATTAGTAGCACAGGGGGCAGTCCTGGGGTAAACTTTCTGTTTCCCATTCATAGATCTAAGTTGCGCTTGAATATGAACAGGGATGATTTTTCACTGTGCATGCCATCTACTTCCTAAGGGTCTGGCATGCAGTGGGTTTGTGTGAGGGCATATCTTTCACTTTCATGAGAGGCATTCCCTCAGTAACCCTGTGCCTCTTGAAAGCAAAGTGCCTTGAGTGATCCCTGGTTTCCAACAGTAATTTTACATGGAGTGTGCACCCCAAAAGAATACATCCTTCAACTCTCCTTCCAATGAAAGATGAGTAGGTTTCACGTCACCATTACTCTCTGCCCCCCCATCAGTTTCTCTGTTACCTAGACTCTAAACAAACTTGGATTAGCAGTACAGGTGTGCATCCTTCCGCACAATGTCTAACCACATTTATGTCCATATTGTGCTAAGTGGATGTAAATGCTGTCAGATGTTGTGCAGGAGGATGTTAAGAGAAGCACAATGTAAAGTATATGGTGTTCGCTTAATGTTCAGTGGGATAGAACCAATCCCGGATGGTAAGTGACAGTTACCTGTATTGCAGTCATGGTTTTATCCAGCTATATTACACTAATATTTTAATTACCAAGTATGGAGTATTGCATTCCATTACTAAAATTCTAGAATTTATAACCTACTACTTCTCACAAAGAGCTAATGATCATGGGCACCTTGCCCTCATGAAGCTATCTTTTTGTCTTTCAGATAGTGAAAGGGCCTTATGAAAAATATCATCTGCAATCCGAAATTCATTACCTGAAAGAAGTCCACCAGATTCAGTAATCAGGACCTGCTCTTTGCAAAGCTAAATTGATGTGGGTTGAGGGATATTAGACCACAGATCTCATTATTTAGGAGTTCTATTATAATATGCCCCATGACCTTAAAAATAATGTTGGTGAGAATAATTGGGCTATAGTTCCCAGGGTCAGTGCTGTCCTTGTGTAGGTACACTACAATGAATATTCTCAAATCTTCTGACAGAAGCTAAGATTGAGTATGTTTAGAAAAGAATTGGTGAGGATCTGTTTATCGTTGTCTAAGAGGAAACCTGGTATGCTATCAGGACCCATGTCCAGAGCTAATGTGTGTGGCTTTAAAATGAGCATTTAGGATCTGCCTTTAAGTAATTATAGGGGAGGCCAGTACTTTGGAGTTAGGGGAAATGTGTGTGTGGTGGGGTGGTGGTGGTGAGAAATTGAAATTTAATTTGTCCACAGGTATATTAGTGATTATCTCCTGGGTTATAGTAGACTGTATCATTTGACATCAGTTCTGGTCAATACTGTATATTATTTCTGAGACTCCTAACATAGCTAAATAAAGTGTTATGAGTCTCTTTGATAGCGGTGATGATGTTCAGTTTGTACCTGGCTTAGCTACTCTTGTTTTATCAGTTGAAGTGATAATAACCGATAATGGTCGAAAGCAACTTTATTACACAAAAATAATAAATGAAGTTAAGCGCTTTCACTCAGTCAGTACCAAGCTTCTTCAGAACAAATGGCAAATAGCAATCATAGCAGTCCTTAAATATTAGTTCACAGTCACATGGCTCTTCTTCCCTAATCATCACTTAAAGTGGTAAAATGTAATAATAATACAGTAGGGCAGTGGGGTTGTGTTAATCTACACAGTAGATTACGACACTCATTTATATAATTTGTTACAAGATTAGGAACAGTATGGATTAGTATCACGTAATGAGATCAATATTGCATATGCCAAGATAGGGTATTATTTGTATGACCACCTGTTGCAAGGTACTATTGATGAATGTTTGTACAATTATTTACATGTGGAAAAAACAAAAATTCCTGTGATTTTTGGAATTCCCAAGACTCACAAAGGTATTAACCCTATTAAATTCAGACCTATAGTATCTGGGGCAGGTAGCATTACTGAACCCTTGGCGAAATATGTGGATTACACTGTTAAAAATTTTGTAGCCTCCATTCCACACATTAATAAGGATTCTTGGGATTTTCTGAAGGGTATTGACCAATGAAAATTTGATATTGACACCTTAATGGTCACTATTGATATTATAGAACTTTTTCCCAGCATCCCACACTCGACTGGACTTGAATGGTTTGGGGAGGTATTGGTGACCAAATCTGGTCTTGACAGTAACACTGTTAATTTAATTCTGGAATTCATGGAAACAATTTGAATTTTACCAACAAAAGAAGGGAGTGGCAATGGGGGCTCCTTGTGCTCCACTTTATGCTAATTGTCTTTTATATTATTGGGAGTAGAAGTACTGATATCTACAATTTCTGTCCAGTTGCATTACTCTCCCCACTTGCCAAAATAATGGAAAAATGTATTCACCATCAACTACTTCAACACCTACTCGACAACAATTTACTTGCCAATTGCCAGCACGGCTTTAGGCCCTTTCATAGTACAACCACTGCCCTGCTAACTTTTACTGACTGTATAAACAGAAATCGAAATAATAATTCTCTGTCCTCCGCATTATTTATTGACCTATCAAAAGCCTTTGATATGGTTAACCACGACTTACTAATCGGTGTGCTGAAAGCACAATCTCTTGACCCCCAAGCAATACTTTGGTTTACATCCTATCTAAAAAACAGACATCAAGCAGTGCTATGGGATAATAACCTATCCACACCCCTCCCCGTAAACATCGGAGTCCCTCAAGGCTCTATATTAGGCCCTCTTTTATTTTCAGTTTTTATTAATGACCTCAATACTGTTTTTCCTCAAGCCACCTGTATTCAATATGCCAATGACTCCACTCTAATATGTTTTTCTAATTCATCTATCTCTCTTCAAACCCTTACTCAAACAGTATTTAACACTGTTGAAAATGTGTTTACTGACCATTGCCTCCTCCTTAACCCTAAAAAACAAAATTGTTACTCTTTGCTCCCACCCAAAAGTCCCCATCCATCCACTTCACAATTACCTCTAACAACGGTACCAGTATTACCCCTGATACTACTACATGTCTCCTGGGCATTACTATAGATAATAACCTCAGCTATGACGATCATATCAACAATACTATACTGATGGTCAATAAAAAACTTGGCTCCTTGTATAGAATTAAACCTTACCTCACACCTCTAGCTAGAACCACCATTGCCCAGACCCATCTCACTTCTACCCTATTCTATGCCTCTCCTATATATACAAATCTATCGAAATCTAATCTAAATAAGCTCGAAACTAGCTATAACAATATAGCAGGATTTGCTACTGGCACTCCTTTTAGAACCCACCACTGTCACAACCTTAAACAACTCGGGTGGTCTGAACTACAAAACCAGCTGGTGTATAATCAACTAGTGATCACACAAAAAATCCTTCGTCACCCAAATAATTCTCCAATCCTCTCTAACTTAATCTGCCCGTATAAAAATCTAGCGACACTCAGTTCAGCTAATAAGCTACTAATCGGCCATATCAAATCTAATAACAAAGCTGGAGACACCCTTTTTACCAACGTTGTGGGAAAAATATGGAACAAGCTTCCTATGTCACTCACATCTCTCTCATCTACATCTCTCTACAAAAAACACCTCAAAGAACACATGAAAAATCATTGGCTCTGTCTCTGCACTAAACCCGACTAAACCTTACTTTTCCTATTACTATCTCTTCTTGCTATATGCCCTCCTTCTGGGCTTTGTCCCCTCTCAACCTTTAATCCTAGAAGCTAACTTTATTCAGCCCTCATAAGTATCTTTTTTCTCTACCTACATCTCTAGTTCCCCTACTTTGACTTACAAATGGCAACATTAGTACCACAAGTGTACCTGTATCTCCTTATATCTAACACCCATGCAAAAACTCTAAACTACTTTTCCTCTTCTTAGACAAACTTTTTATTTAATTATAACCCATACACTTTTAAAATTCTCTTATATAGTAGAACCTTAGTAACTTTAAGTATCATATATAGTAATTTTGCTATGTTTGGAGCATATCTCTACATGAAAGCTATTCGGTGTAAGTAGTGAATTTTTATTTTGTAATTTCTATTTTGTAATTTTATTTCTTAATTTCTATTTTTGTAATGTTTTTATGTTTGGAGCTTATCTCCCTGGGCCTCTACTGAAAATGGACATGTATCCAGCTAGACTAGCCCAGTCAACAAATGTAAAATAAATAAATAAATTAAATAAAATATGAGACAACAGTGTCGTCCCTCCAATATTGATGAAAAGACAAGACAAAAAATGGTCAGGGAGGCCGCCAAGAGACCTACAGCAACACTGAAGGAGCTGCAGATATTTCTGGTCAGTACTGGTTGTGTACTACATGTGACAACAATCTCCCGTATTCTCCATATGTCTGGGCTATGGGGTAGGGTTTCAAGACGGAAGCTTTTTCTTACACAGGAAAAACTTCCAGGCCCAGCTAAAATTTGCAAAACAATACATCAAGTCTCCCAAAAGCATGTGAGAAAATGTGTTATGGTTTGATGAGACCAAGGTTGAACTTTTTGGCCACAATTCCAAAAGGTACATTTGGCGTAAAAACAACACTTTGCATCACCAAAAGAACACCATCCCCACAGTGAAGCATGGTGGTGGCAGTATCATGCTTTGGGGTTGCTTTTCTTCAGCTGGAACTGGGGCTTTAGTCAAGGTTGAGGGAATTATGAACAGTTTCAAATACCAGTCACTGTTGTCACAAAACCTTCAGGCATCTGCTAGAAAGCTGAAACTGAATAGGAATTTCACCTTTCAACACAAGAATGACCCCAAGCATACATCCAAATCAACAAAAGAATGGCTTCAGCAGAAGAAAATTAAAGTTTTGGAATGGCCCAGCCAGAGCCGAGACCTAAATCCAAAAGAAAATCTGTGGGGTGACCTGACTAGGGGTGTGCACAACAGATGTCCTCACAATCTGACAGATTTGAAGCGCTTTTGCAAAGAAGAGTGGGCAAATATTGCCAAATCAAGGTGTGCCATGCTGATAGACTCTTACCCAAGAAGACTGAATGTTGTAATTAAATCATAAGTTCTTCAACAAAGTATTAGTTTAAGGGTATGCAAACATATGCAACCAGCTAATTGTACATTTTTTATTTTTTATATTTTTCCCCTAACAGATTTGTTTGTTTTTCAGTTGAATTGTACAGGTCACATTGAAGGTGGGAAAAGTTTTGAAATGATTTATTGTATTCTCATTTTTTTTATGTCACAAAAACCTGGCATTTTAATAGGGGTGTGTAAACTTTTTATATCCACTGTACATAGATGTTCTTCATATTGATCACTGCTGTAGTAATTTTAGCTATATATTTTATATCCTGCCATGGAGATAGCAGCTGGCATCTTCCAAATTTGGGCACAAAGCCCTTCAGAGCTTTACTGCCACCAAAGAGTATCCCCCTCTGAGGCTTTTGAGGACTGATGGTCAGTTTGTGCTTTCCTTTGCTGTGCAGGTTAGTTGTCTTTGGGGAAAAAACTTCCATTTTCTTATATTTACTGATGTATTACTTTCCTCTTCAGGAAAGTTATATTAAAGCTCGAAGTATTGTGCTTTAACAGACTGTCTTAAGACTGTAATGTACTTTTCAGTTTTAAACTAGTGTAAACTAACCGATAACATATTTTCTGTGGAGAAATTGTGTTTAATTTTCCATTGTGGGGCTATAGCATTTGAAAGTGCTTTTACTGCGATTTTTCTGTCAAAAAAGTAACTTCTGTCAACTGGTAGTTTTTGTGTCAGTATCCACTTCCTCTCTCCTTCCCTCTTGTTTTTTGGTATGTTTTTATGCCAGGGTGTGGATATTTATTTTTTTGTTATTCCTAGCATTGTTCTTTCAGGGCTCAGCCTCCCTCTCTCTGCTGTCAGAAAAGCTGTGAAAGGCTTTACTCCCAAACTTGTCTTTTAGTCAGCTCATTTTGAGCTGCTTGACAGTTTGCGTGTGTGTAAGGTGCCCTGAAACTATGGAAGCTGGCCAGCTGTTGTATCCTTAGGATATAACCCATAAAGCTGAGGCTACTGCAGCATTGATTATTCCAACATCTACTGTTATGGTAAGTTCAATTTATACAACTGTACTGTTGCTTTATTATTACATATCTGTACTGGTGCTTTATTATTACATATCTGTACTGGTATCTTTATTATTACATATCTGTACTGTTGCTTTATTATTACATATCTGTACTGGTGCTTTATTATTACATATCTGTACTGGTATCTTTATTATTACATATCTGTACTGGTGCTTTATTATTACATATCTGTACTGGGATTCCATTTTCCTCCCGCATTCCCAGAACATGCCGTAGGCCAATCAGTGACCCTCCTATATGGAATGTAGGTGTGAGTGCTATTAGCAACTGACTTTTTGTGTGTGTATGTGTGTGCGCACATTCCATCCGGGATTAGTTTCTTTAAACCTTGTGCCCAATTGGTACTGAGATGGATTCTGAACCATCTGTGACATTCATTTGAACAGAGCAAGTAAATGGAGAATGAATGAATAAATGAATGAATAAATTAATGATTTACATTGTTCTTTTCCTTTTTTCCCCTACTTCATACTTGACCATCAGTAATTGCTTAAGTGTCCTGTCAACTTGTGTTCTCATTCCACTGCTAGGTAGTTCGGTACCTGAAGTGGTGCCATCATAGGTGGTGAAATGGGATTTTTGCTTTAAACCCTAACTCCTGGTGCATGCCTAGTAAGTATTTTTTATACATTTGTTAACCATGTAAGCCCACTGGACACAAGTGTCCCTTTTCAGGGATGACCAGGGATCACAGTCTAGTTAAGTGATGGGCTCATAGTCACACAGTAGGCTAACAGAGGTAGAAGGAACAATGTTCATTGGGTCCAGAAAACAGCTCATTAATAGAACAGAGCCTTAATCCTGTGTGCTAATCACATGCACCTGGGTGAATCACTGATCTGCTGCTCACTTCCACAAGGTGTAGCAGTCAAAGTGAAGATAGCAATATGCAGAAGTTAAACATGATATGATGATGAAGTGAAACAGATGAAGAAATTGTTAGGCTACATTATTAGGAAGAGAATGTGAGCAAAAGGATAAAAAGAACGCATGCAGGATGTGGAGCAATAACACATGATGCCCAATTAGAAATTGCGGTGGTGGTGCTGCGGTAGCATTGTCGCCTCACAGTAAGATGTTGTCCTGTTCGATTCTCAGCTAAAGTGTCTTCTATGTGGCTACTGCCAATCATTAGCGGACCGGAGTTCCGCTGTGGCGACCCCTAACCGTGAAAAGCCAAAAGATATAACATCTAGCATTATTTACTGGTTGTCACACAAATACAGAAAAAATGAATGATAGTTTATTTATTATATATGTGGAGAACATATAAGTTTTTGAAAACATATTTATCAACAGAGCCTGGGGGATGTTTAAAATCTACCTGAGAATGTAGATGGAACCTAGGTCTTATTCAGAGGATGGCACCTCAGATTTACAAAAGTAACCCTTCTTTTGCTGTCCTGAAGAGTTAGTGCTGTAATATGAACCCAGGTGAGTGCTGTGGGGATAGAACCTCCAAACTTCTCATCTTACAGCATCATGCCGACATCCATCATCCCACTTTCAGAAAAAGAAAGCCACATCAAAACAAATACATGCTTGTTTGTGTATTCATGATGTAACAGCAAACGTGGACATAATGCCCCAAGATTGTAATGCATTCTACATGAGAGGAAGCCCTTCCACAGTGGTCAGTGTCTGGACTAATTTTCCAGGGTGGGTTTTAATGTAGCTGCTTTATAAACTGGATATAGAGGATATCATGAAAAGGGTAGTGAAAGTCATTCTTCTGGATCTTTGAAAAAAAATAGCTTAGTGAAACAATGTTCTGCAAACTTCTTTAAAACTACAAACTTGCATTCATGCTCATGCCATTCCTGAGGAAAACTTATGTTTCATCCACGTTTTTTTTTTTTTTTAGTGAAATACGTTCACTTTTAGGGAGACAGCAAGTGAAATATTGTTTACCAAATAAGACAGCAGCACTTGTTAGTGAAACAGCTGCTCAAGTTTTCTTGTTGTCTTTTGGATGACATAATATAAAAAAACAAATGTATTCTATTGGGGTGCAAAAATATTTATCCCATGATCATAATTTTTGAAAATAAACCATTATTTTTCAATTAGCACACATTACAACTAATACTAAAAAAATCATGATTTCATATAGCAAATGATCAGCTAAGATCTTTATGCAGTTGTAGTAGTTACTCAGCTTTTCCAGTAGTTGTGTCTTGACTCAGTACTGTTAACCTAAAATATAAAGTTTTTTGTTTATACAGAAACAAGTGCACACATATGTTTATATACTTATTTACTTAATGAGTTATGCTTGCCAGTTTGGTAAGGCTGGTTATGCACAACACATTTTTTTTTGGGGGGGGGGGGGTGAGGTACTATGGAAAGGTTTTGTTGACTAGCACTCAAAATATTTGCTTCCATTGTTTTACAGTAACTTCACTGACTTATGAAATGAAAAGCTGTGTACCTAAAAGTTAATGTGCATGCATAGTAAGCTGGACTTAAAGCAAGCATTACTTTTTAAGCAAATTTTTATTTTTAAATAATAGCTTGCAGAAAACATTCTATTTCTTCCTTGATTGTTGAAAGAAAGAACATTAGAATGTTCTAATTCTTAATACAGGGTCATTTGGAACATGAACCACTGCTGGTTATACTGCTCATTCAAAATCCAGCTGAAGGGACAGTTTGGCTTTACTAAGATACTTCTACCTCAGATGGAGAGACAGTAGTATTCTCAGTTATCCTCTGATTATGTAAGACAACAGCTACTAGGGAAGGGGTCTTCACACTTTGAGACTTTGGTGTTTCTACTTAAGCAGTATGTGTATATATTATCATATGCACATGTAAATCATACATACAAAAAATATATAATAAGAACAGCTGACCAAAGGAAGCTGAAGATCTACTTTACTGTACAGTGTGTGTGTGTATATATATATATATATATATATATATATATATATATATATATATATATATATGGGTCGACTTTGTTTCTCATTTCACTGAACTGAACTTAGTATATATGGCACTGTGTAGAGTACTGTAAGGCAAGTAAAAAGTATATGTCCTTTCCCCACTGTAGTGTGATCCTGGAGTTAGTATATATAGTTAGGGGGTTGTGGGGGGCACAGTTCCCCACATTGGAGGGTGTGGGGGGGCATTTTATATTGTTTTATATTGTATTTTATCAAACACTTCAAAACAATAAATTTTAAACAATAGACATGCATAGTTGCAACTCCAATGACTAACTCTCTCCAGAAGACAATATGTACTCAAACTAAGTGAGGGGCTATGCCCCCACACCACATAACTATATATACTAACTCCAGGATCGCACTTGTTGTTGTGTCTTTCGGCTTTTCCCGGTTAGGGGTCGCCACAGTGGAACTCCGGTCCGCTAATGATTGGCAGTAGATTTTTATGTGCCGAGTTGCGGGCTCTGAAGCACAACCTTCAAAGAAGGGTACGCTCATTCACGCATGTCTCCACACAGAAAATGCTCTAGCTGAGAATCGAACAGGACAACATCTTACTGTGAGGCGACAACGCTACCGCAGCACCACCACAGCAGTGCTCCAGGATCGCACTACAGTGGGGAAAAGGGCATATACCTTTTACTTGCCATGCAGAACTCTACACAATGCCATATATACTAACTGCAGTTCAGTGAAATGAGATTCAGTGAAATGAGTTTTCAGTAATTTGAGTTTTCAGGGAAGTGGTCGGGGTGAAATGAAGTTCAGTGAAATGAAGTAGACCCATATATATATATATATATATATATATATATATATATATATATATATATATATATATATATATATATATATATATATATATATAGTGTGCATAGCCCTCAACCTTCCATCTCCAAATTGAGGAACACTAGCCCTCATAATGTGGAACAAATTGGCAAAATGTGGAACACATACTAATGGCTTACTAACAACTTAAACTAGGAAGGTCATAGGATGGTTAAACTATGATGGTTTTACTTATAAAGAAGATCTTTTAATGAATTCATATGATTAATTTCTATTTGCAATGGATTTCACTTAAAAAAATTCCTAACACTGAATGTGCGACAAAGTCTTTCAATGTGGAACTTTGAGGAACTTGGAGGAACGTGAACTTTTTAAGACCCAAAATGAGGTACGTTCCTCGTAATGAGATACACTTGAGAGGTATGATAATGTGTGTGTGTGTGTGTGTGTGTGTGTATAAATTTATATATATATATATAGAGAGAGAGAGAGAGAGAGAGTGAGAGATAAAATAGCTGGTTTCACAATGTTACATGTCACAACAGTTTGAGCAAGAAGGAAAGCCTTACAGCAGTTAAATGGAGTATTGCAGTGAAATAGCCACAATGCGATTAGCTGAGGATAACCATGCAGACAAATGTATGCCTGAAAAAGACTTGAAAACACTAAAATGGTATTTGTGCTTCTTTATTTGGCCTTTGCATTTATTTATTTATTTTCTTTTCAGTTGTGTAAATCACCTCCTTGTATAATAACCCTTATTGTTCCTTAGCAGCTTTAGTGAGGGTTATTCCCAGATAGTTTGCAAAATCTGATCTAACTGTGGTTTATTCCTTAGCAGGTTTATGGAGGGTTACTCCCTAGATGTATTTGTAGAATCTGATCTAACTGTGGTTTTGCGGGTAATAGCAAAAGTAATAGGCTGGTTGTATTACTACAAAGACCTAGGAATTCTAGACATAAAATAATGTTACATTAAGAGATGCTAAGAAGAAAGTGAGTAATAGTTCTGTACACTGAAATGCTTTGGTCAAGATAAACGAAAATAGTCTGTATGTGCATCAATGCACTATTTGTGCTAATAGCAGTTTGCAATTGTGATTTTAGCAAAAGAAATAATTTTTATTTGCAAAAAAATGCTCTGGATTTGTAAATCATATTCATCTCATAAGGTGAAAAGCAGCAGAAAATAAATGTAACAAATTAAATGCACAGTGACAGATACAAAAGATTCTGATTCATTATAATAAATGATACATACAGTGCAAGAAAAGCCTTTGTGAGCTCTTTTTTCCTTATTGAAAACACATTTGTAACCATTAGTTGGGTGTCACATTTCAAGATGAAGTGCATTTTCACCCTGATCATCAGCAGCTGTACCCTGTAGCATTGTCATGGCTGGAAGAGGCTAGCCTGGTGCCTTTTCAGCCCACTGACCATGCATCATGTCAGGCAGATAGTAACCTGAACCTATCCTAGTACCTGCGAGGACTCCAGTGACACTTCTTACAACCTAATTCCAGCCTGGGGGATGCTTTTAAAGAGATTTTTAGAGTGAGAAAACATCTCTTCAAACGAATTGCAGGTACATCAGAAACTAATTAGCAGTGCTTAGGGCTATGGATCCAGTGCCATATTTTACACTGAAAGCAATTCATCTCTTAAAAGTCTGAAATACCACTACACAAAAAATTCTAAGAACACCTTCTGAAAATCATTGTGCTCTGAGGATCAGATGTCAAGGTTCCCAAGTACCAGGCCAAAGACATGAGCTAATTCAAATCCTTAGGCATGTGATGACTGCTGCCTACAGACTGTGAAATGAACTATACCAAAAATCAGTCAAGTTTTATGCAGTTTACTACTAATAAATAAAAAATAAAATAATAAATATGGCTTTTGCAGTATATAACCAGAAAATTGCAATGGTGCACAATAATAATTCTGCTGTACCTTACAACAACTGATACTTTAATAAGATTTAGTACATAAGCAGAGTACTGTGGTTCTGAAATAAACTGTGCTAATTAATGAGAGTGAACTGAAAGCTCTTCAGAAATGCAGGGTGCACTTTACAATATTTGACTTAAGAACAAGTGTTTTTCTTTTAATTAAAAAAAAAAATAAAAGTGGGTATAGTTTAGTACCTTAGTCTGAAACCCAGCTCCTGAAGCCTCTATAGTAATTTGCACAAAGCGATATTTTATCATGCTATTAAAATGGTCACCAAATAATCCCTTCCAACTACAAACACCAACAAAGCAACTCTTGGACTTTAGAAGAAAAAGAAATGCAGCATAAATAAACTGTATTCATCTGAGACATATATTTAATGTAAAATCCCATTTATAGAATATGTTTTATATGTTTTTATATAAAATATTTAACACACATTGGAACTACAGCTGTAGCAAAAGAGTGAGATAGAAGAGAATGAGGAAGAAAGAGAGAAATATAAAGAGATATGAGAGGTTGCCATGGTCTTTTTACTTATCTGCTTTTCAATTCCCAGCTTTGGCAGCACTTGGCTCAGGACAGTTTTAATGAAAAGCCTTATTACAAAAGAAATGAGACCAAAAGGGTATTCAAACTTTCATCAATGAATGAGACTTCAGTATAAATGAAACTGTGTGTAACCAAAGCTAGACAAAATATGTATGTATTGCTGTTTGAATGATGCCATTGACTACAGTTGCTCGAGCTAATTTCCTCACTGCTGCCCAGTATGTATTCTTTGCTAGACATGACATAAAAAGGCTGGCCATTATTCCAATACTCCAAAAAATACATTTGCCCATAAAAAACATCATTTAGGAAATGAGAAGTTGAACAACAGAAGCCGGCTTTAATGGCTACTTAAAATACATTAAATCTGCTTCATGAAAACTAGATTTTTTTTCTCTTATTCATATTACTTTGACTAATTCTCTACTTACTATCTCTTTCAGTGATCTAAAATCAGAAAAAAAAAACATTGTCCAATTTCACATTTCCCTTGCAAGAAAAATAGTGAAGTAGGACATTAGAAGAATGAACAGTTAATGATATTTATCACAGATAATCATTTCACATTTTTGTTAGGAATGTATTGGCAAAAATTGTAAAGATACAAGATATTACTTTGTTAAATAATGCTGTATGGAGGTTATAGTATTGTTTCTTATGTTTGCATATGCAATGCAATGGCACTCAGAATAAATCCGAAGTACATGTCATCTCATACTTGCTGGATTCTGTCACTTAGAGCTCATGCATTCACTGATTCTGTATTGAACATGAATGATATAGCATGCTAGTGTTAGCACCTCAAAACTACTGGTAGTTGGACTGAATAACACGGCTGACCCTGATTAGTATGCAGCTAAGCAGGATGTATTGCTAGGTTTTACAGCAAACCGCAAAGCACAGAGAGATGGAACCATTGTCAAACAGGACTGTAGGAAACAAAAGGTAGTAAACAGGAAAGGACTGGGGTGAACTGTGAGGCCATAGCACTGTGATAAGTCCAAACAGTTCAGTTATGGACTGTCTCAGCATCTCTTGGTAAAGTACGTTAACAAAATTAGGCTATCATATGTTAACAGAAGTAAAATTGCTACATAAAATGGTGATGCTCCTAGTAAAATTCTGGAAGAAGGAAACACTTTCTAAGTGAAAACACTCCATAATTTTTCCTTTTTTTGTTACAGTATCAAGGTAGCATTTCAAACTGTATTATGTTCATATAGATTATTGGAACAATATATGCAGTATATGAATACATTTCAATAATCTGCAGATTTTAATTTTGCTACTGCTGATTTCTTAAGTTCTAGGCTTTCCTCAAATGCATTTAATTTCATTTTATCTGCAGTAAAATCCTCATGTGTATGACATAATGCCTGCATTAGCACTCTGTGTCATGTGTGTTGCATGAGGTAGTTATCCAGTATACAAGTTGCAAACTTTGAACTTGTAACCAAGTTCATACAATATAACTTAAAAGTCCCTCATTTTATGCTATGGCTATTCAGCTATTATACTTTTGATTCATTTCAAGCATATCTCAAGTTCAGAGGTATTTTTGTACAGGACCCCTTAAAATATTGTTTTCATACATACTGCATATTCTTTTTGAGTAATTATGTTTGTTTACTTCCAGTTTGTTACCATATACAGGTGTATGAAAAACACTTTCTCTGTTTGATAGACTCTTCCAACTGTGAGTCACACTTCTTCAGTTGTTCAATATTTAATTTATTTATTTGATATTTGTTAACTGGGTTAGTCCACCTGGGCAGAGACCTAAGGAGAAAAGCTCCAGAAATTGCAGAAAACAATTTACAGTATACAACAGCCATAACAATTTACAAAAGAAGTAAGTAAATTTCCAGTATAAGTAGTTCACATTACAAATTCAATTAGCAATGTCTATACATACAAAAAAAGTGAGACCCATAGGTACAGTACAGAGGGTGACAAGTTTACAGCATATTTCTGTTTAGCAAAGTAGCAAGAATTATTAGGAGTGAAAACTTGAAAGAAGGATAAAAGAGGGGAGAAGCAGTGAAATGTGAGGAGGATTAATTTTTGCAAGCCAGGTGAGTAGTTAGGAGGGAGGAAGACTACATTGAGATTATGTTGGGTCATAACAATGGCAGCACCAGGATGAATGGAAGTAGTCTTTTAAGGTGGATTTAAAGGAGTTGGGGCTTGTTATAATTCTGACATGTAGAGGTAACCTATTCCAGGCTGGAGCTACAGAATGACTGTAGAGTATTTTGCCAAAATTAGAATTGCTTTTACTGACTTGTAACTGGGGCTGTAATGACCTGCAAAGTGCACGGTTAGGGATATATGGCTAGATGAGTGTGGAGAGGGATGGTCAGGATGATGGTGTGTGCAAGACTGAATGAGCTAAGAGCAATTGGGGAGCAGAAGTTGGTGCTGGAATTCAAGCCAGTGCAGGTTTTTTTAGGGCTATAAAGTGATGAGTGCGATAATGCAAGTTAGCAGCAAACCTTGCCACTTTGTTATATGCTTGTTCTAATCTAATCATGAGATGAGATTGGGGGGATGTGCGTAACGGGGTAGCATAGGGTAGAGTTGGTAGTAGGAGGGCTTGTGCTAGGGAGACCCTGGAGGTAGTGGTGAGGTATTTTTTGTGTCTGTATAGGAGGCCTAGTTTTTGATGTGTTTTTTATGCACTGTTGAATATGTAGATTGAATCTTAGGTGGTCATCAATTATGACACCTAAGAGTTTAGTGTGAAATTCAGTAGAAATTATTGTATTGCTTAAAGAAGAGACTGAGAAAGTAGCTTTATGATGTTGCATGGTTTTTGGAAGGAATAGAAGAAGATTTGTTTTCTTAGGGTTTAGTATAAGTCATTTGGAGTTGAGCCAGTTTTCTATAGAGTGAAGAGATTTTTATGTAAGGGTGTGAAGGCAAGTGATATCTTTAGAGCAGGGGATGATTGTGGAATCATCAGCATACTGAATAACAGTAGAGAATGGACAAGCAGAGTGAAAGTTAGTGATGAAGATGTTAAACAGAAGGGTTCCAAGCACGGAGCCTTGGAGTACCCCGGTGTGAACAGGTAGGAAAGAGAAGAGGTTGGATTGCCATTTCACAGCTTGGAATCTGTTAATAAGGTAGCTGTAGAACCAGGAGAGTGCAGAGTTAGAGAGGTTGAGAGGTGCTAACTTAGCAAGGAGTAAACTATGAGAGACAGTGTCGAAGGCTTTGGATAAATTAAGAAATAAGCAGGAGATGAGCATGTTTTTATCACGTGATGTGGCTATTGTGTTAGTAAAGGAAGTAGGACCAGTAGTAGTGCTGTGTTTAGGGTGAAAGCCATGCTATGTGGGGGGGGGGGGTCAAAGGTTTTCTTTAATAAGGTACTCAATATCAAGACGTTTAACTAAAAAAAAAAAATGGATTTTGCTGCTACCACGTCTCACTAACTTAAATCTACCAAATCCACATTCCACATTGCAATGTGAAAAAGTGAAAATAAAATGCCGTGCTTGCTCCACACAAGTCAGTGATGTTTTTGACAAGCCATGACAAAACAAAATGAAATGGTTGTCTGTGGAGAATGAAATAGAGTAGCTTTGCATGCATAGCAGATTTTCCCCAAGTACTATCAGTTCCTAGTCTCCATTCCCCTGTTAAAACTATAGTATAGGAGCATTAATAAAATAAAATCTCTTTTATGAATTCTACCAAAAAACTTAGTTATCCTGTATAGCTCTTACAAAGTCTTAGGTAACAAAATGTTTTGTTTTTTTTTCTTATATTTGACATACTGTTTGATGCACATCTCTATCTGCCTCTGTCTATAATTCCTTTGACAAGTTAAGCATTTTTTTATTTTTCTTCTTGAATTCTCACTACCAACTTCATCTATCCATCCCTTGGCAATGACCCTGTTTCTAATTTGAAAGAAGCAGCCTTTTTGTTAATAGTTCACCTGATGAGGAGCTGATAGGTTTCTACTATTTCCTGAGGCACATATTCTAATATGTTTCACTTTCTGTTCACAAGGTATCTTATGCAAGTAAATGCCTGAATCATTTTATATGTCATTGTATGAATTATATCCACTTACTTTGTATGTTTTTCAGCTGTCATATACAGAAATATACGTCATCTCAGATACAATGGTATCTCTGTCCAAAGAAGTGTTAATTATTTGCAATGACTAGTCAGTTCTTCTTGCTAATATTGCCCCATATGTAGCGGAACATTTTTTGTAATCTACTACTTGCTTTACATATTATGATCTGCAGTTCTGTGGTGATCACATACAAATATTCCTATTTAAAGACTATCAGACTATGCTAGATGGTGTTATCTGATGTGTATGTCTGCTGTAAATACAGGATATCATACATTTTCAAACCAAACTACAAGTGTGATGCCCTTAACCAGCCTTTGCATTTTGTTTCACAGCACCCCAAACAATTCTTCATCAGTATTTAATATTCACCATAGTCAGGAGTATAATGTTAGTGATAAAATATGGACATTGCCTCTTCCTTCCTTCCTGTACAGGAATCACCAGTGACGTGCTCTTTAGCTCTGTAAAAATTTATACATATTGTATTATATTTGCTACATGTAAGATACTGCACTTGCTTTGACATACACTGTGAGAGTGATGTAACTCCACTAACATGTACGTTGGATGGTTTGCACTTCCTAATAAAACAGTGTTGTTTTATAGATGCTGCTACATAGACCCGTGCAAGGCCACAGAAATGTTCCAAACCTATAATTCCTAGAATGTACAATCATTATGTGCTGATATCTTATATAAACTTGTATGTTATATATGCTGACTACATATCGCTGTATATAATGTATGCTAACTTAAACATAATCTGTTTGGAATCAACGAGTCCCTGTTATCAGTTGGCCCAGGCCATGGCTGACAAGGGTCTAATGCTCAGCCTACCTACCTAGTTACAAACAAACAAACAAATAAACATGCAGTCAAACCAACAAACAAATAAATACAACACGATGGCATCAAAAAGTAGTAGAGCCATCATTAAGGCAGGCTACAAATGCATCTGGTTATTTTCCAATGTTTACAGCATGCTTTCTTCTCATTCAGTGATAACTAGTCATGAATTAGTTCATTATTTTTCTGATCTGCACCTATTCTCAGTTTTTTAAGATATTTAGTGTGACTCAAAATCAGAATCATTTTAACTAAAAAACGAATAAAGGCGCTGCCATGCTTTAATTTACTTCTGCAGTTGCCTGGTTGGATAGCCAGTGATGGGCTTCTAGAATGATTTTCATACAATACATTGTTGTTAGACATCTAATCCATTAAATTCAACTGATTCCATGAAGGCATTCATTACAGAGTCACATTCAATTTCCCCATTATTGACATGAGTGACCACATTTTGCGAATGTTCTCTTTTATGCTTTTATATTTATTTTGTGATTCAGAGTTAAATCTTTGTAAAATAAGGAGTAAGGGAAGTAAAATATAGGACAAATGAAAGAGCAGCAGTCAAAGGCAAGGCACGTAGTGATGACATATGCAGTTACCCACAGTATGATTAACAATAATCAGTGCTAGGTAACTACTGCACAACCCATACCCAATATTCAGTAATGGTCTTATACCATTGGGGAATTTTTAAGTGTATTAAGCGTTTTTTTGTTATGTAACTTAAATATCATAGCTATACATATTTAAAAAGAAACTACTTCCTTGATGTTTGTGTAAGACCTGCTAAGAATAAAACCATAATGAGTAATGATGTATTTTTTGTAGGTTTAATTTAACAATACTTGAAGTAAAATCTCATATGCAGGTAAACAGTATACTTCTGTCAGTCCATCAGTGCTCATTCATAAGCAAGCTGCTAACATATTGCTTGCTAAATATTTACTATTAAAATACTACACTTTTTTTCTGTTTGCTCTTAATTAAAGCATTCAGCCAATGATCATGTGAAGAACTTTAAAAATTAGTAGTAATTTAAATGAACAACCCAAAATAATTGGGGAAATCTTGGGAACACCAAGGCAACTGTCTTTTGGAAAACATGCAAACTTTTGAAGTAACCCTGTGGTGCAAATAGAAACTGCAAGGTCATGTACCTGCATTCTTATTCCTGTTTGAATATCTTATACTGAAAACTATTTCAGAGTAAATGTCCATACCTCTCAACTTCTTTGCTGAAGAATTCTGGACAACACCAAAAGTAATGGAAACACAAAGGCCCAAAATCAGGGACAAATTTTTGTCATGCCTGGAGATGATCCTTGGACCAGTCTACTTACCTGGCTAGCAAATGTATATATCTATTTGGGTTCACTACATAATCTCGAAATTTTGAAATATCGAATTTCAAAATCTCGAGACTATATAGCCAAAACCCCTAAATGCTGAAAGCCAGAAGCATGAAATTCAACATCCCGAACATACAACACACATACACATACACACAGCTTCCACCCACAATCAAACATATCATCCTACACTACAGATAAGCAGGGGGGCAAGCACCCCTGCACCCCCCATGTGGGGGGCTGCACCTCCCACACCCCTACTTAAATATACTAACTCCGAGATTGCACAAACAGACACACAAGAGAAACTCACACCCACACATTTTACAGTCCCTCACATACACACACACATCACAGTCACAACACACACTGACACACACAAAAGCCCCTAACCAACACACTTAGACATATATACTTACCTGAACTTCCACCTATCCATCAACAAACCGCAACACCAGAAGCACTACTTCAGTATCTCCGAACATCGGGATTTTGAATTTTGGTCTTTCGGTATTTAGGGGTTTCAGCTATATAGTCTCAAGATTTTGGAATTCGATATTCCAACATTTCAAGATTATGTAGTGATCCCTTCTATTTATATCTATCTATATCTATATCTAGATCTAAAGCTAGTTCTATATCTAGAGCTGTACCTATATCTACCTATTAATAAATGTTATTCTAATTTACTTAACTTAAAAGACCGATGGATTTTTCAACAGCATGCATTTTCTGAGCAGTATGAAGTACAAAAAGTATGAAACTCTAACGCCTGGCATTATTGATTAACTGCAGTCATTAGTAATTTTCAAGAAAAGAAAAAATATATATATATGTTGTGCAGGGCAAAAATATGAGGCAAAATGAGGGACAGATGTGAGGTACGTCCCAGTCCTTTGTTTTTTTGTGGAAAATATTTTACTTGTCTTTTTTTAGTCACATGTTTAGTATGTGAAACTAAGGCAGGTTTAAAAGCACATTGCAGTGAGTCCTATCTCCTCTCAGGGGCAGTGTATTAAAATCAGAATGCAGTTACACTAATATATGTATTTCACAAGGAAAAGGATACTTTTTAAAGCACAGAAAACACACTTGCTTATTTTTAGTATAAATCCAAATATTGTTGATATTTCATGCATACATTCCCTTATAATTTAGAGTGTTTAATCCACTGACTGCATATCTTTGGAATGTGGGAGGAAACTGGAGGTCTTGGACATAACCCACGTCGACATAGAGAGGACATGCAATTTCTGCACAGAAGGCAACCCAGTCAAGAGTCAAACCAGAGAACCTCTTGATCTAAGGTAACAATGCTACCTGCTGCACCACTGTGCTTCATATATATATATATATATATATATATATATATATATATATATATATATATATATATATATATATATATCATACATACACACTCATGTATATATTTGTTTATATAGTAAATACTTGGTAGGAAGTAGAAACATTATGCGCTATCAGACTTTTACTTTACTTTATGATATTGAATGCAATCCAGCATATGAACTATGTGAAGACCACATTATACTTGTGTACTAACCCTAACCGTACCTATGTTCCCAACCTTAACTCTACAAATGACATTCCCTAAAAGTAGCACTACCAAGATTACAGTCAATGTTGGTTTTGGAGATGTGGTTTATGAGCAGAGCTTTTTCAATGAAAAAGTATTCAATATTTTGTGATCACACTTATAAGTCAGTCAGTGTTTTGTAATTCTGTCATTTTCTTTCTTCCATTTGTGATTTTTTCTTTTGAGTTTTCTGCCTTTTATGATGATATATATATATATATATATATATATATATATATATATATATATATATTGAAGAGAAATGAGCTGCTAATGGAATGACGCATTTGCTTGCACCAGTGAAAGGAAAGGCTTTCATTACATTTTTATTATTTATATTGTTTTCACTATTTTATAAAAGTATTTTATAAATTTAATGAATATTATTTATTTGTCTTAATCACCTATAAGTAGTGTAACTAGTCACTTGTATTGTTACTTGTTCCTTTGTTTTGCACAACAGTCAAAATATTTATTGAACTATGTGATGTTTGCTTGAAAATGACTACAGAAAAAAATGATATGTGATGCCTAATGTTTGCAACTGAAAATATATTAGTATGGTTTGTTTTCATGTATATACATGTATGATTGCCTATGTTTATAAGTGACAATTCAATAATGTTTTCTGTTAAAAGAAACAATAAACGGAAAAAAGAAAAAAAAAACAGTCAAAATATTCATGATATGTTAATTAATTTTTGGATGAAACCTTTACAGTTTTCTTCAAAACTGATACAACAAAATGTTTTTGAACAGCTTTAAAATAATTCTCCTGCTTCTGTTTTACAGGTTTCTCTGGTAATTTACACTGTGAAATTCATTGTCTTATTCACTAGCTGTCATGGTGACTGCCTTTAATGGTTGTGATTCATCCCTAGTGTAAGCACACTGATATGTTATTTTAACTATTATTTTGTTTTTTTGTTCGATATTTTATGTTTACAGCTAATTTGTATAGCTACTGATAGGGAAATGTTATTTTTTTATTTGTTATCTTTGTAATAGATACAGTTTGCAAAGTCCATTGGTTACCACTGCAAATCTGCTATATAAGAGCCATTCTGGGAATGTATATTATAGTAGTTTGACTAATTAGCTTGAAAATTCATGGATTTCAGTCACTAACTGTGGGTTACATTTACATTGTAGTTTTGTGTTTCATTATTTTCAGCCTCTTGAACTTTTAGTTTATAGCTTCAGCAGTGAGATATGTAGCATGTGGCTTTTCTTCATGGTGATTACATATAGTACGTTAGGTTTATGTTTTTTTTCCCCAAAGCATTTTTATTTTGTTTTCATTATATAGGTTTTTTTTTTTTAATCATGGCTGTTACAGTGGGGCAGGAAAAAATTATATCCTTTGCTAGTGCTGGTGTATCCAGTAAAGTAAGGGTGGGGCAGTATCACTTAAGAATGCCCCTACTCTATTAGACTGTTTGAATCCTTCTGGATTAGTACTTAAATGGGATGCTTGTTGACTTGCAATGATAAAACATCAGTTTATTCCAAACGACAACATTTTAACATTTCAAGTAGGAAAAGTTCTCAAGGCAGCTGTAAAAGGATGACACACTGTGAAGTCTCTGTGTAATATAGATAAATACCCAGATATATGGTAAGTAAAATGGGAGGGACACTAAAAAAGCAGGGTAGAAAGTTGGTGCTTGACTTTCCTTTAATGTGGGAGCTTTTTAACTTTAGAACACTCCAGTAAGTTGCATTTTTCCCCTTGCCTTTCCTTGAGACATAACTGTGATGAAATATACTAGATGCCAGTTTGCATGTGGAGTGCAATGTGAATGTTTATTTTATATTATTGTCTTTGTTGTTCATCTGCCTTTTCCATCCATGTTCGGATTGCCATCAAGTATCAGTTTTTAGCAAACAAGCCTTTCTTTTTCTTGCAGGCAATTGTTTTTAAAAAAACAAAAAACATCTTGAATTATCACTTATGACATAGGCAATCATATTTATATAAATGAAAACAAACCACATTGAAATATTTTCAGTTGCAAACATTATACATCACATATAATCTTCAAAACAGTCATTGTCAATCAAATGTTACTCATTCAGTTCTGCCTTCCCTTAAACCTCATTCTTCCTCCAAAACATTATTTGCATATTGTTGTATGTATTGTTCCCACAATTCCCATTTTTTTCTATGTAATTTGCTCTTACCCTTTTCTAAATGTCCCACTTCCACTTCTTTTACCTCTGTTACTATAGTCACTAATTCTAATATGGTTTAGTTTAGACTTTGAGTTTCATTTTCTAGTAAATGCTTTTTTTGGCAGCCACCAGAATTAAATCCAGCAAGGTATTACTGTGTCTAGACAATTCAGATACTGTATCACAGCTCAAAAAATAATTTCCTTAGTTACTCTAATTTGCTCACCCAGTAGGTCTGACAGAGTAGTCTGCAAGGAATTTTTATATAGTCTGTCAACTCATTACACTACTAAAAATATGTTCTCATGTTACTTCTTTCTTCCACATCACACCTCCATCATTGCGATCTACCTGAGGATAAATTCTTTGGAGTCTGCTTTGGGTATAAGAATGCCATAAGGTATCAAATGAATTCTGTGTTTCCTTCTTGGGTAAGTGAAATTCTGATGTCTTATTTCATGTTGTGTTGAAATTCCAAAGCTTTCACTATGCTTACTGGGAAACATTGATTTTTATTGTTAACTGCAGCTGTTAAACATCACTTCTCTGATCATCCTATAAGCATACCAATTACCTCACTCTAATCAGTACTGTCCAGATGACAAAGGCAAATACATACACATGAAGATTATCTATATGGTTATAATCTGATCAGTGAGTAATACAGAGATGGGAACATTGAAATGGAAGGGTAAAGGGACAGACAGAGTGATTAGTGCCACGCCTTAGTTGTGAGGCAGGCATTGTGTGTTTTAGGAAGCTTTGCTGAGTTGTCGGTGTACTTTACAGACAGAGAGCTTGAAATGATGGGAAGGAGTGCAGGTGAACAGATAAGCAGTGGTATTTGGAGTCTTTAATAATAATCTTAGAGTGAATGCTTGCAGGTATGCAGGATGGTGATATGGAGTGAAACTCCATATTCTTCTTTTTTTTTGGAGTGCTTACTGCTTCGGATAAGAATTTCTATCAGTGTAACAGAATGTTATGTAAATATATTTTTAATTTAACTTCTACATTCTAAACAGACTTTTGAAATAGATTTTTTTCAGAAATAACTGAACATATAACAATACAACTATGACTCAGAGATTATTATTTCAAAGAAACGTAGCTGTTCTTTAAAAAATAAAAGTATATTGAATAACGCTTAAAAAGAGCTGTTCTGAGAAAGGTGCTATTCGAGGGGAATAGAATAAGGATTAAATCTTTGATAACATTTTCCCAAGGGTAAATTCTTACAGTAGAAGCAAGGAAGTATGTAGAAAGAGGGGAGATGAGAATAAAAGCATAAACAAATAAATTATCTTACTTGTTGTGGGCTATTTGTAGCTCACTGGTCAAGGAAAATGTGGGTAGATGTGAAGGGGGAAAAGATAAAAAAATAAACATAGCAAAATACATTTTAGATAGATATAGATAGATAGATACATAGATAGATAGATAGATAGATAGATAGATAGATAGATAGATAGATAGATACATAGATAATTATTGTTATGTTTCTTTACTTCATAAGACTAGTGATATTTTGTCTTTGGGAATGAGATGTGCAGATGTGATTCATTATCAAATAACTTATGTACATAGTGAAGAATTTAAATTATATGAAAGAAAAAATACTGCCAGTTGCTAAAGGTCGCCCAGCATAAAAGTATATACAAACAGCAAAAAAAAAAAAAAAAAAACAAGCGTCCACCAGAGCTGATAAAATGAAAAAACTTTTAATACAAAGGATAAGCGCTTTCACACATAGTGCTTCTTCAGATCCATAAAAACATCATCACAGGTGTACTCATTATATACTAAAGCAATAATCAATCAACCAATCATAGAACAGCAGCAATTACTAATGTATACTTTTCTTTTTTAAAAATTGGTTTTAAAGGTATAGAGGCATTAATCCCTGACAGTTTCTCTGCCTGCAATTTCACAATCCAATTAGCCTCTGCATTCTCTAACCTATTGTTATAGTCACCTTTTCTCTTACTCATAGGTAACAACTGTAAAACATTAAATGTAAAAGAATGGCTTGCCTGCATCATAAAGTTATACCTAGGGGCCTGCGGGTTCTCTGCATGCCCACCTATGGTAATACTTAGCCTGCTTTATTGAAATGCTGGCAGCTTCTTAATGTTGCGTTGATCTTCAATTACATGAGGCTCTTGAATGAATTTTTTGACCCACATGAGAAAGAATTGATTGTGAACTTAAAAAAAAAATACAGACTGAATTATCTGTTAAATACCCCGAACCATTGTACGCAGCTGAAATAGACAATGTATTGCTTAAAGTGTTGGCCTATGATGATAGGCAACACATGGTAAAGAAAAGGAAATTAGTGAGGGATATGGCAGACTTCAGGAAAGGAAATATATTTGTATGGCCTCATGGGTCCGAAGGGGCTGCTAATGCCTCTGCTAATGTCTGTGCTTAGTGTGTATAGACTTTGAGGGCTGAACAGCTGCAATTTCCTTCTACATCTACTGCAATGATTGATACAGAGCCTGTAACAACTGTTCTGGCCATGGATGATAGCTTCAATGGGGTTCGTGACACCACTGTATCTGCCATTAATAATTCTTCTCTGTTTCACTCCCTGACTGGGGCAAGACCCAAGGATAGCAAAGCAGCATATTTGGAAAATGTTTTTTTAAATTTCCGGGCCCCTTTCCAAGTACCGCAAGGTGTGAGCAGGGAGTGGAGCTTCAGCATGGGACAGAAGAGGCACAAACCGTCCCTAGATAATGACTCAATTTCAGAGGAGAGGAACAGAAAGAGAGCGCAACACTAGTTTATAGCTTATCCTCATTTTTCTTGACTTCTGAACAAGTAAGTCTTCTAGATAGAGGTCTTAATTTTGTGCCGTCACAAGCGGTTCCACTTGAGAGAATGTTGTTTGATATTAAACTGTTTTTGCAAAATGTAGCCTTGAAATTGGCTTTTGGTAAGCACATTAACATGCCAACTTATTCAGACGTACCAGTACTTTTGATCCACAGTTAACCCCTGTGCTTGAAACTTTTTTTAGAATTGTGGAAAAGGAGTTACATGTTATTGATCTGAAGAGTAACTTCTATAATTTAACATCAGGTGACTTCAAAGCACTTCATGAATTAAGAACTAACACTGACTTGACTATACAACCTGCTGACAAAGGGGAGATCCATTGTGGTCCTTGATACAGTTCATTATAATACAAGTATGCATGCTACGTTAAATGATGTCTCCACATATGAAGTTATTAATGAACATGATTTGAATTTTATCATTGGTGACATTCATAGTACTTTATATGAGTTATTAATGGAACAAATGATTGGTAAGGGGCTTTATGACTTTATGATGGTCTCCCCAAGGTGCATAAGTCACTTGTTGACCCACCCCTGCATCCAATTGTTTCAGGGAGGTGTTGGGCCATGAATTTATTTTCATCTTTATAGAGCAACAACTGAAGAGACCTTTAGACACAGCAGTGGCTGTCCTTAGGGACACTGAGCATTTTCTTAGCACCTTGGGTGCATTTGCTGGAATACATGGTCCTTTTAGTAATGACACTATTCTTATCAGTATGGACATACAGACACTTTTTACAGTAATACTGCATGATTTTGGTGTTGCATCTTTAAAGAATTGTCTGATGGAAAATGTTGATTACTCTCCAGAACTGATAAAATGTATTGGTATATTAATGGAAATAGTACTTTGTAATGTTTTTCTATTCAGTGATGTAGTTTACAGACAGAGGGTTGGCATTGCGATGGGTACTCCATGCGCCAACAGTTATGTCATCCTTGTGTTGGCTGACTGAGAATGCATGGCGGTCCTATCGCAACAAGAATGTTTTGCACACCTCTTGTACTATAAACATTTTGTTGACAATGTTTTTATTTTATGTCAAGGTACAGAATCTGATTTATTGAGATTTGTACAATACTTGGAATCCACCAGTAGTTGTAGATTTGTATTGAATTACTCATGGAATAGTATTGAATTTTTGGATACTAAGGTGACATTGATTGATGGTGATTTTTCTACTTTACTTTTTTGGAAAGCTTGTAGGAAGAATGCTCTACTACATTTTAATAGTATGCATCCTAAGCATATTTTTAAAAATATTGCTAAAGGTTAGTATTTATGTATGTCCAGATTGCATACAGATGATAAACAGTGTCAAGAAACCATGCTATGTCTTAAAGGTGATTTATTTGTTAAAGGTTACAGCCATGAAACACTAGAGGATAGTTATACTATGGTCACTGGTATGCGCTCTGATAAAGGTCAACCTTATTTTAATCACCCCTACATTCCTGCTAAGTCTAATTTGTTAGATACTGCTCCTACAAATGTTAGGTTCACATTGACTTATGGAAATAACATGCAGCAAGTATGTGATGTTGTGAAGAAATACTGGCCTGTTTTGTTATCAGATGATAAAGTTAAGGGGATTGTGGGTGAGAAACCGAGTTATACATTCAAAAATAATCTCTCTCTTAAGAGATAGTTATGCTATAAAGCTACCCAGTTACCAGTACCTCTATCTGAACGTTTAGGCACATATCCATGTAGGCATTGTAAAGCCTGCAAGTTTATATCCTCTATACATGAGTTTCAGCATCCTGTTATTAATTTTACATTTAAACCTTGCTTTTATGCCGATTGCACATCTAAGGGATTGATTTATCTGGCTAGGTGCAGGTTATGCACATCTTTTTATATAGATAGCTAGATGTTATGGAAAATCAAGGACACACATTTAATTTGCCATATTAGAACAAGTTTGTACAGGTGAGAGAGGTGGTCCAGTAAATGATTTTCTAGAATTAAAAGAACTAAAGTGGCAGTTAAGAACCAATGCAGTGTTAACCCTGGACTTAATAGTACCCTATCTATTAGTTCGGTACTTAGGTTGAGGTCTGAGTTATTTTTATAAAATGTATTACCACTGTTCTTTTTGGTTCTTTTTGTGTTTTGTTGTACTGTTATATAGTTGGGTCTGGGACATTTTTTGGCATTGTTCTCTGTGGTTGTTGAATATATTTATACATATATATAGTTATATATATGTGTTTTTTAGAAAGACAAATTTACTTTATTTTATACTAATTTATTAATTATATTGTTCATATACATACATATATATTGTTTTGTATTTCGAAGTAATAGGATGGATATTAATGTACTGCGGTGGTGGTGCTGCAGTAGCGTTGTCGCCTCACAGTTAGACGTTGCCCGTTCGATTCTCAGTTAGAGCGTCTTCTATGTGGCAACATGTGTGAATGGGCATTCCTTCATTGAAGGTTGTGCGTTAGGCCCGGCAAGCCAGCACGTAAAAATCTACTGCCAATCATTAGCGGACCGGAGTTCCGCTGTGGCGACCTCTAACTGGGAAAAGCCGAAAGACACAACAAGGATGGATATTAATGTGTTATTTATTATTGTATTATTGGATGGAGGTGGAAAATTCATAGTTTTTGTGTTTTTTAAAAATTTATTTAAAATGCATGTAGCACTTTAAATTGTTAATTAGGGGGAGTATTTAAGCTGGGTAATATGCACTGTTTGCCATTTTCTGATGAAGTTTCTCATAGATGAAACAAAAGCACTTAAATAAACTGTTGGATTAGTTTTTTGGCTTCTTTATTTTTTATCAGTTTGTTTGGACCTGTGTTCTACGTGTTGTATATCTTTTAATATAGGCAAAATGGTGAGAATGTTGAAAGAGCATATCCTGCAGCGTACAGGTGACATTAGGCGTTTGAATACCTTTAATGCCTTGGCAAAGCATGTATCTTCTGCACCCAGACATTCTTTTACATTTAATGTTTTACAGTTGTTACCTATGAGTAAGAGAAAAGGTGACTATAACAATAGGTTAGAGAATGCAGAGGCTAATTGGATTGTATAACTGCAGGCAGATAAACTGCCAGGGGTTAATGCCTCTGTACCATTAAAACCAATTTTAAAAAAGAAAAGTGTACATCAGTAATTGCTGCTGTTCTATGATTGGTTGATTATTGCTTTAGTATGTAATGAGTACACCTGTGATGATGTTTTTATGGATCTGAAGAAGCACTATGTGTGAAAGCACTTATCCTTTGTATTAAAAGTTTTTCATTTTATCAGCTCTGGTGGATGCTTGTTTTTTTGCTGTTTGTTTAATTTAAGTTATATTTTGATTCCTTATATTTGTACAATACACTATATTTGCTTTGACCTTTAATTTACTTTTATCATATCATATTTTGAAATAATTTAAGATTAACAAGTATAGAGACATATTTTTCATTTATTATTAAAATGTATCTTTCCTTAATTGCAGTTGTTGTTCTGCTTTTATTATTTGAACACACATAGGAGATTGCAACAGTATTTACAGTTCTGTTTTTAGTGCTTGTTCTAAGGGTAATATTTTCAGGATTTATTCTTAATATAACTACGATTTTGCTAAAAATGTCACGTCAGGTTTAGGTTTAAGTGTAACTAATTACTGGTTTGCATGTGTTAATGTTTATTTAAAATATATAATCAATTTAACTAGTATTAGGAGTTTTTATGTATACACTCATACAATTAATTATAGTTGTTTTGCCATCTCAAAGCTAGTTCAGATAGTACCACTGGTTGGTACTCCTTGAATTATTCATCAGAACCTTAGATATCTTTGACATATTTCTCTCAAAATAACTGACTTAAACAATAACTAAAACAAATGCAGTCAACTGACATTCCTTAGGTTTAATAAATCTAACATAAAAAGAAATACAGTGCACATACCTTTATAGAAGAAGCTCAAATGAATATAAAGCAATTGCACAGCCTTGCTTTGCAGGAAAAGGATAGTAACAATATTATGACAAAAGTTTCAGTAAAACCAAAACTTGCATCTGTTTCTTCACATGATAAATATATATTATCCTTAGCGACTTTGAAAAACTAGAAAAGAGTGAATATAGCTAAGAATTTATTAAATATATGACATTACATAATACAAAAACAAAGTTAGTATTTGTTAGTAATTTTAGTTGTTACAGAAAAGAGAGACACTAGTGTTTTTAAGGAACCAAGATTAAAAATAAATTTTCTTTAATGCATTTAAATTAAAACAATGAATTAGAAGATAAAGATGCACTAAGATATAATCATTATATGGCTATGTAAAAATCAAGATATGATATTCGGATTATTAGTCCAGCAATCACAATTCATTAAAACTTGAAAATAATTTGTTTCACTCACATAGATTGAACATCCACAAACTGATGTATACTAACTCCATAGCTGCATACTTATGAAATCACTGTTTTCAGCCTAATCTGATCGATCAAGTGCTTTCTAATTAGGCATCCATTGAAGATACATGCAATAGCCCCATCATTCATAAGGATTCAGCACTTGACTATGAACTAATTTAATTTATATTTCTTCTTCTTCATTTTCTGACATTTATTTTTTTTCAAAGTAATTTCCTGTCCTTTTTAAGACAATGCTTTAATATTTATTTGTAAATAACATTACAGCATCAAATACATGGTAACTTTTAATATGTATGATAACATTAAATAGATTTAAAAAATGGCTTCATACAGGATTGATAACATACATGAATAACAGTGGCACTGGAGAAGTAAATGTGTCAATATTACTGGATCCCCTGGAAAGTTATTTATATATGAAAATTTGTTTATGATGTAAAATAAAATAAAAAATGCAATGTCCATCTAGCTGCAATACAAGAACATGTATATTTTGCTAAAATGAAGATTCAGAATAGTGAATATATTTATTTACATGTAGTTAAACAAAAGTATGCACAAATATCATATCACAGAACAGCCATTCCATTAGAAAAGCTGTGACTCAGTTGTTATTCTTTAATTTCTAAATTAGCTAAGAGGTCTAAAATTAAAAAAAACACTGAATCATATTTCTAAAATTACTTAATCCCGATAAAAATAAGATAGAAATAGACATTGAAAATATTTTATACAATTTTATTATCTTTTATATTTTATTCTAAGACAGACAGACAGAGTTTATCTATTGGGTTTTATGGCTTCCCTATCATTTTTATTCATCAACATTAATGGCTTGAATATTGACCAAAAAAGATAGGTTATTTAAATATCTGAAAATATGTGATATTTCTATGGGAATCCCATTTACTTAAATATAATACTGATAAAATTATTTTGAAATGATGACCTATTATATCACAAATTTAACCCACCTTTAATGATAATAATAGTATGCTTTCAGTTATTTTGGAATTTCAATACATACCATGTACACTATGAAATGTACACCAGATTGCAGAAATTAGAGTGAAATTGCTAAAATCTACTAAATATGATGCTTTAATAATATGAAAAGTCATTTAATTATGTCTGGAGATTTCAGTTATATTTTAGATAAAAGTGCAGTTCTGCAGTGATAAACTTAAGTTATCAACTACTATTAAAGCTTTAAAAACTGTTCACAGGCTAACATGCTCACACGTCTTCTACCTTTGACAGTGAAACAAGAACAGAAAGGGATTGTTGTTCTAATTTAATTCCTAAATGCGAGTCATTTAAAAATGCAGCTTTCATTTTTAGATCATAACATTCTACTTTTCAAACCAATAAAGGATTATTTTTTTCTGATTGATATCCTCGAACTTAAAAAAAATAATGATTTCAGAAAGTGGTTTCTAAAAGAAATAAACATGTTTTGTTATATGGAATGATAAACTGGAAAGAAATAATATTTATGGGACTTACTTTACATGTAAGATAAATTTCAATGTGGCCTAATAATACATTTGAGGAATAACTTAAATTGTTGAAATTCAAAAGAAGTTATAAACAGCTAAAGCTGAGGGTCATAAGGCAGAAACAATTTATTTGCACATTGTAACTCAATTAAATAAAAATGCAACACATTTTTGATTGAAAAATGGCTTTAGCATTGCAAAAATAAAAAATTACTAACTACTCTTTAGCTTCACAAAAATAAAAAGTTCAGAAGGCAGATTCAAACTGATATAAAAGACATACTCAAGCAGTAAAGATTCTATCAATAACACATTTCAATACAGTTTTGAAGATATCTAAAATAAAGTTAACAACTCATTTTGAAAATACAAAATTTACAAAATAAAATCAAAAGATTTAAATGAGCATAGATTATGTACCTTTATTAATAACATTAACAGACACTTGACTGTGATGTCAAGAGTTGAGTATTTTCTTTGTTGTAGTAATCTCAAGAGTTTTATAATTTATTACACAAGTGAAATGTATAACTATTATTTTTTTAGTAATTATGCAGATGCTTATAATAGAATGGCACAATTGTCATATTGTGTGCTGCCTATGAAAAAAATGCATTACTTCATCCTGGAATATAAATGTCTGTAGGTTCTCAACAGTTTGGTTTAAAAGTTAAGATTTTTTTTCTTAAAAACAGTAACCTCCTAGAAGTACTGAACAATAGCTTCTGCTCTTTCTTTTCTATTTGGATAGTTGTTTTTATTTAGGGAACCTCCAACATATATGGAAAGATAAATCTGGACTTGGGCATTTTCCTCTTTGTTTTGGATTATGGACATGATGAATTATTTAAAGTTGGCGGCAGCAAATAATTTTTTTACTGGGGCTATAGAGGGGAAGAACTGCAACATGCTTTAAAAGAGACAGTAGACTCAAACTTTGATAATCTCCATGAATAACAGCTTCAGCTACATATTTTTTTTAGTGTCTTAATGGGTAGTTAGATTACACTATTCTCCATAAGATGGCAGAAATACAACTATTTAGATGTAGTTATAATTATTCTTTTGCTATTCATCTGCTTAATATATTTGAAATGCTTCAATGTACAGTTATGGACTTGTATAATCATGTGGTCTTGTCTATGCTTTCATCTGGTTTTCTAGTAAATGAAGTATTTTCATTCATTTTGCTATAAATACTTATGGCTTTTGTCTATGTTTATAATATAAGGGTAACTTCACAATGCTGGTGTGACAGCATTTGTCAGTTTTATCTATAAGCTGTTATAGTTTAATATATTGATTGTTTCATTGGAAGAGTGCTCAGTAACAGACCTTGTTGCTAATTTTTCTTTTTGTTGGCTGACTTTATTACCTTACTATGGTCAACCCAGAACATATGGAAATTATTTTTGTACAATTGATGGTCCCATAAAAATCAATCATCATTACGAGTAAATATTTTTTCAACATGTCTGAATAATTGGAAATATGAATTTGAAATATTGAAATACAAACTGGGAAAGAGCAGTGAAGACATGACCGTATAATAGGGAATGGAAGAATACATACCATGGTGGTATGTTTGTTCCAATCACACTATGAAGATAGTCAAGAAATAACTAGAAATGCAGTTGCACGAACTTTAGTACAAAAATATGCTGCATTTTTTCAGTTCAGTACTGGCACTTTTCTGAACAAGGAATTGCAGTAGTAAGGATTATAAAGAGGGAAGTTACTATAGGCAAAGGAAAAAATGGTGTTCTTCATTTCTTGGATTTTGAAAAGTTAAATTGCCCCACACCCAAAAAATGTAACTCAAGGCTTGCTTATATAATAATAGCAGATAAGGTTCTAGAAGTTATAACTACAAGTCATTGCTGACTCTGCTGTCATGCAGCATCATGGTAAAGATGTTTTGTCATGGCGAGTTTCATCACCTTGTATTGTATAGTGCGAGAAGGTGGTATACTTTCAGTTTTTTTCCCTTTTCTTCACTGTGGTATGACCATAGAGTTGGTATATATATTTTGTGGGTGTGCAGGACTTTCCTTCCACATCATGGGTGCAGGGGGGCTTGGACCCACTTCAGAAAAAATATATTTTTTCTTTTTTTATGCATTTATTATATTCTCGGCTGGAGCACCTTCTGTGTGGAGCCTGCATGTCCTGCCCGCGGTCGAGTGGCGTTCGAAAGACATGCGTGAATGGGAGTGCCTTCATTGAAGGTTAGGTGTCGGGCTGGTACCTTGGCGGCATAAAAACCTACTGCCAATCATTAGCGGACTGGAGTTTTTCTGTGGCGACCCATAACCAGGAAAAGCCGAAAGAAGAAGAACAACATTAAATCACAGCTTTTGAAATCTTTCTTTCAGTAAATGGTCAGCTGAAAAAGGTATTGTCGATCATTTGTAGATGAACATTTGTAGAATGTAGACCTGTACCCAGTTTGAAGCAGGCTGCAAGCCATACTATAAAAGGAGCTTGCAGTTGGAGTGCTTGTCTGGTCACTTTCTGTACCAATTCTTGTATGCCAAAATACTGTAACATTTTGTTTATAATTTTGCTCTGGGACCAGGGCCATAATTGAATGGCTCTCCATACCAGCAAAATTACCTGTTTATCAAATGTGGAAGTAAATAAATAAAGTACACACATTATATTATATTTCTCAATAAATATGCAACAATCCAGGCAATACTTTTGTTTTGTAACATACTGAAGGTGTTGTATTGGTCTGTAAGTATACAGTAGCTATAGTACTGAGGAACACTGACTCTAACCTCATGCCTTAACACACACACAAGATGAGCAACTGTCAATAAGTATAAGAAAATGTTTTCTATCCAGAGGCACTGTACAATTTGAGACAACCAACAGTAGATTAACTATTAACTAACTGTGTCATCAAAACTCTGGTCAAATCATTGATTTCTGAATGTGTCAGTAACCCAAAACAACAGCTGGTCAAATCTGAACAATTCAAATGAAAGTGCACCAACTGCAGTTCATGTTGTCATGTCATTGTCATTCAACAAAATGTAATGTATGCCAAAATGTATGTAAATGTAGCTGCATTTGTAAATGTCACATAGTATAATTGATAGTGTGTTTTTAGTGGAGCTTTTCTCCCTGACCTCTACTGAAAATGGACATATATCCAGTTGGACTAGCCCGGTCAACAAATGTGAAATAAATAAATGTTAACACAAAGATTTAGTCTGACAAAGAGACAACTGCTATTGAGTTCTGCAATTTACTGTATGTCTTATTTAATAATATGGTATTACAGGAAATTCAGCTGTGTTATAATAAAGATGGAATAATAAATCATTGTTGATTACTGTTTGCACGTTAGACTTGCTCATGGCTTTATGAAATTAAATATTATACTTAAGCTGTCCCTAAAAGAATTATGCAAAATTCATTTAATGATGTACATAATGTGAGGTATTAATATAGCAAGACTTTTGTATGATACCATTAGGCCAAAGTGAGAGTGATTGCTGCAGTGGGTGAATATCCCTATACCCATCATGCACATATCTCTCAACCTCTTAGAACAAGAAATCTGGACAAAGCCAAAAATTATGGGGGACAAAGGCCCACAAATAGGGACAATTTTTAAATATTGCTGTTACAAACTTAGTAAGTTGATATCATAGCAGGTTTCAAGTCAACATGAATTTTCTGAAGGGTATGAAGTCTGAAACTCAAATATCTGTTGTTATTTTCTAACTTTAATTTTCAATGATTTCCCAATAATTTGCCAGAAAAATTATAATTTTATGAAAAATGGACCAAAAATATTAGGCAAAAATCTGGATACTGTTGAGAGGTATGAATACAGCAGTCTCAGGAAGTGATATATTATTTAGAGGTATAGGTGGTACAGCTCTCTGTAAGTGGGATAGTTGGGTGTCCACTCATCACAAGAAGTAATGCTAATTTTTTTACACTGTTGGTCAGTGTCTTTAACATGAACATGTGTAAGCTACTTGCATTCACTGAATCAATTATGATGATGAAATCTGAATAAATCTTAAAAGATTTCAATCTTTTTTGGTTATTTCCTTGGAACTTAGAATACATTTTTGATAAACGACATAACATGTTAAAAAAAATTAATGTTTTCAAGTACATATGTAATCTTTTAGTTACTGAATTGTTATTATAAATTTGGACTTCAACACAGAAGCAAGGTTACTGCTAGGTAAAAATTGCAACCCATTTGTTAAAGCATCCCAGACACTTCTGTCTTTCCAGCATAATCTTTCATTAGCCAAGGTACAATGGGACTTACAGAGGCAGAATATTCTGAGTGGTGGCAAGTGGATGTAATACAAATGCTACACATAACAAAATGTACTGACAGCACCAGCCAAGGACAGCATTATGTAGGCATTGAAAGAGGCAAGGTGACACTTTAAGATGCTTTCAACTCTTACAAAGTTAGACTCTTTGCATCAGGGTCACATATCATTAAATTCCACTACAAAGATGTAATCTTTCCAACCATATGTAATTGGACTAGAAGGTTGCATCCTACATGAACTCAGGCAGGAACTTGCAGTACCATTAGGCACCTCATTCAACCAAAGCATGAGTACAGGCTTTGTCCCAGCCAAGTGGAGGACAGCCATTGTCATCCCTTTGTACCAGGGTGAAGTGTCCTCTGATCCAGGAAATTATAGACCCATCAGCCTAAATAGCCTGATCTGTATGGCCATGGAGTAGATTATCATGGACTTCATTAACAAGGACATTGGCAACCTCCAGACACTCGATCCCACACAGTTTGGTTTCGTCAAGGGGAGATCATGCCTGTTAAATATGGTCAACTACTTTGAGACAGTCACCAAGGCCATGGACAAGGGGAAGACGGTGCACACCACCTACCTTGACCTGGCCAAAGCCTTCAATACTATTCCTCACTCAGGTATAATAGATAAACTCTCTCAACTAGGCATCAATCCATATGTTACCAGATGGGTAACAAACTGGCTCACTGATAGACTCCACCTAGACAAAATAGGGGAAGCCACCTCAAGCAGTAGACCAGCAATGAGTGGTGTACCCCAGGGATCGGTCTTGGGGCCTCTGCTGTTTGGGATATACTTTTCTGAGGTGCAGGCCAAAACCAGTGGGATATGGCTGACCAAGTTTGCAGATAACCCCAAGCTGGTTGCTGTCATCAATTTCCCTAGTGATGTGGACATCCTCCAAGAGGTTCTCACTGAAACAAATGACTGGTGCCAGAAACATGGCCTCAAATTGAATGCCAAAAAAATGCATCATCATCCCCTTTGGGGATGATATACACAAATTATCACACTGATAATAAGGTCCTATGCATGCAATCAGCTGTGAGGGACTTGGGCACCCAGGTCGATAGCAGACTGACTGTTGACCACCATATTGCTTCTGTTGTAAGGAAAGCTTTCTACATGGCCCACCTCATTAGTAAGGGTATCTCATCCAAGGAAAAGGAGGTTATAACATCATTGTATTCTTCCCTTATAAGACTCCTTATTCAGTACAATGCCTCTTTTGGCATGTACCTCACAAAGCATATACAGAAGCTGGAAAGACCACAGAAGTTCCTCACCAGGAGAATCCAGGGCCTCAAACATCTACCCTACACAAATCGGCTAAAGGCCTTGCCCCTCTACTCAATCTGCTACAGACTCCTCAGAGGTGACCTCTGGCATACAAAGCAAACTCAGACCCCACCTTGATGGGACTGCTGCATATCCGCAAGCCAAGCTCCACTCAAGTAGCCCACACTCATGACCTCAGCCAGGTCTGTGACATCAATAGAACTTGCTGGCAGGACAGATTTGTGTCCCAGAGACTCCTCCATTTGTGGAATAGACTCCCTCTCCATGTCAAGCAGAGTATCTCATTAACTCTTTTTAATTACAACCTGGATAACTGGATGGGGAACAGAAAATAAACCCTTGAGATTCAACCTATGTCCCTGCTGGACAGTGGCATAGGGTGCTGATTTACTGGAACATGGGCTAAATTCTTGGCTAGGCTTGTAAGGGCCTCAGGGCCAATAGCCTAGTAACTTCCTATGATCTTGTGATCCTGTGTGTCATTAAAGACTGCCAAATCCTGACTGTTAAATGATTAACATGTTAATATGTAAATAAAATACACTGAAGCAGACACACTAAAGTTAATGGATCACAATAGGGTTTCATAAGAATAAATATAACACTCCACAAAAGGCATTTATAGAGAGCTCAGTCACAAAAAATATGTACTTTTTTCGTTGAAACAGAGCCACTAGAAATATGTTTTATACCATGAAGCATTGTGGAATTTAACCTTCTTTACCAGGTTAGTCCCTTATATAGCAGAACATTTTTCCAATTGCTCCCAGTAAAATATCTTATCACTCTCTCCCCTAAAAAAAATCTAATCTTTTGAAACCATTACATTCAACAGAATGTTTAAATAAAGCATTATTCTTAATATTATCACAATTCTTAATGTTTAACACTTGCTCTTATATGAGCTGCTGCATTTTTCTTTCAGTTTTGCCCATTGTGTTCAGACATCATATCCTGCACTCATCGTAATGTAATTAAAACATCCAGAACAAGTTATTGCTCTTTCGCATTCATGAGTAACAATACTGGGACCTTCGGAAATACATCCATACATTGTGCAATCTGTTACCATAAAAGTATTTAATAAAGAGATTTAAAAAGAAAAAAAAGAAATACATCCATACATTTGACTTGCTGCACATCTGGACATTCTGCAAGAAACAACTGCAAGTGAGCCTGCATTAGCCAATTAGATGTGCAACTCTTTAATGCTTTGGGAGAGGTTATACTAGGCATAAAGAAGTTCCATAAACAACATTAACAGAAAATAATCCTTGATTTTTTTCTGTATTTTTCTTTACTGTGTTTGTGTGTGTGTGTGTGTAAATACCTCATGATAATAACAGAATGCCATGTATTCTGGATAAGAAACATTATTTGGAATAAGACACCACTAAATAGCCATTATGTAAGATACCAGTGGTATTTTCCAAAATGTTAATAATGTTTGAATGTCCATGTACAGTGGATATAAAAAGTTTACACACCCCTGTTAAAATGCCAGGTTTTTGTGATATAAAAAATGAGACCACAATAAATCATTTCAAAACTTTTCCCACCTTTAATGTGACCTATAACCTGTACAATTCAATTGAAAAACAAATCTGTTAGGGGAAAAAATATAAAAAATGTACAATAAGCTGGTTGCATAAGTGTGCACACCCTTAGACTAATACTTTGTTGAAGTGCCTTTTGATTTAATTACAGCGTTCAGTCTTCTTGGGTACACACCTGGCATCAATTAAAGAGACTCTGATCAACCCCAAATAATGTTCAGCTGTCCTAGTAGGATTTTCTCGACATTTACTCAGTTGCCTGCTGCAGTAAAACCCATGGTTCACAGAGAGCTTACAAAGTATCAAAGGGATCTCATTTGTGAAAGGTATCAGTCTGGAGAAGGGTACAAAAAAATTTCTTCACCATTGGATATACCATGGGACACAGTGAAGACAGTCATCAAAAAGTGGAGAAAATATGGGACAACAGTGACGTTGCAAAGAGCTGGACGTCCCTCCAAAATTGATGAAAAGACAAGACAAAAACTGGTCAGGGAGGCTGCCAAGAGACCTACAGTAACACTGAAGGAGCTGCAGGAATTTCTGGCAAGTACTGGTTGTGTACTACATGTGACAACAATCTCCTGTATTCTTCTTATGTCTGGGCTATGGGGTAGGATTGCAAGACAAAAGCCTTTTCTTACACAGAAAAACATCTAGGCCCAGCTAAAATTTGCAAAACAATACAACTCTCCCAAAAGCATGTGGGAAAATGTGTTATGGTCTGATGATACCAAGGTTGAACTTTTTGGAAACAATTCCAAAAGGTATGCCTGGTACAAAAACAACACTTCGCATCACCAAAAAAACATCATCTCCACAGTGAAGCATGGTAGTGGCAGTATTATGCTTTGCGGTTGCTTTTCTTCAGCTGGAACTGGGGCTTTAGTCAAGGTGGTGGGAATTATGAACAGTTCAAAATACCAGTCACTTTTGGCCCAAAATCTTCAGGTGTTTGCTAGAAAGCTGAAGATGAAGAGAAATGTCACCTTTCAAAATGACAATGACCCCAAGTATGCATCCAAACTAACAAAAGAATGGCTTCACCAGTAGAAAATTAAAGTTTTGGAATGGCCCAGCCAGAGCTCAGACCTAAATCCAATAGAAAAGCTGTGGGGTGACCTGAAGAGGGCTGTGCACAAGATATGCCCTTGCAATCTGACAGATTTGGAGCACTTTTGCAAGGAAGAGTGGGCAAATATTGCCAAGTCAAGATGTGCCATGCTGATAGACTCCTACCCAAGAAGACTGAATGCTGTAATTAAATCAAAAGGTGCTTCAACAAAGTATTAGTTTAAGGGTGTGCACACTTATGCAAACGGCTTATTGTACATTTTTATTTTTTATATTTTTCCCCTAACAGATTTGTTTGTTTTTCAATTGAATTGTACAGGATATGGGTCACATTAAAGGTGGAAAAGTTTTGAAATTATTTATTGTGGTCTCATTTTTTATATCACAAAAAATGGCATTTTAAGAGGGGTGTGTAAACTTTTTATATCCACTGTAGGTGGTTCTGATTTATTATTTGAGACTCTGAATAGAAAATGTAACATTTATTTTTAAAAGGCAGCTTGAAAGTTTAAAACAGCTTAATATTTAATGAAAAAAATACTGAATTTGAATGCTGCATTGATTACAAGGGATTGGCATTTGTTACTGATTAATACTTAAAGAGGCTTTAATTTCTAAACCAATTGTCTAAAGAAAAGATTCAGTACTTAATTCCTGTGTTTGCAAAGCTGGGAGTGCTTAGTCATGGTAATGTCTGCATATTATTCTGGTAGATCAGAACCTTCAAATCAGCACATGTACTAGAGTATCCCACCTGCCTCATTCACTACATTGAGTTTAAACCTATTCCAGTAAATAACAGAAATAAGAATCAGCATCATTATAATTCCTTTCCATTCGAGGAGCATCTGCTTTCTTAATGTCTTTAAAGCTAACAGGTTTGAAGAGGCTATAGGCTGTGTATTAGTCTATACTAGATCATTATTAACATGCAAAACTCAAAAAAATGCCAGTTGGACACATTTCAAAGACAGATTTTTTTTTTTTTTTGCCATTGAAAGTTTGAAAGCCCTCTGTGGTCCTTGTGGGAAATGTAATTGGGTTTCAGCCTTGTTTATGTGTGAAACACAAGAATGCTGATAACCTCCCGTATGAAAAAGTTCTGTTATTCTGCTAATTGGCAAATCTTTCTTTTGCTAACAGGTCTTTCTATTAAGTAAACAGTTGAAGCCTAATTGTATCTTTAATCTTCACAGTGTCAGACTAATTGGCCCACCGTTACTAAGACAAGTCTCATAAATACAACAGTAAGTGCTGTGGGGCTTAAATGCCAAGTAACAGCACTAAAGTGGGGAAAGTCAGATTCAGACATCATTAAAAAAAGTTGTTTTTATAAGATATGTAGTTAAGCTGCTATAATTTATTAGTACATGATAACAATGATTACCAAAGGGACCAAAAATCAATTCATATCTGCAAAGAAACATCATTAGGTACATCATTTGTTTAAATACTGATTTAAAGAGACCTTTATTTTTAAGAAAAGTTAGTTTAAATTGAAGCACAAAAGACAATTTTAAGTACATCATTACATGGTTAATAAACAAAACATGCTTTACTCAGGAAAGTTGGCTATTTTTTGAGTTGTATGGTAATACTTTTTCAGCTGTTGCACCAATACCTCATATATAGCATCCTAGTATCACAACTAATGTACCGCTACCATGAGAGTGCACCAGTGAGAAATCTTTCAGTGGAAGGTACTAGAAGCTTCTACCTCTTTTTGTCTTAGAATGGATACAGCCTGTGTTAAGAGGCACTCATTTGTTAACCAGATACTCAACATGCAGGTGGGCTCTCATCTGCTCGTCTTTAATTGCAGGGGCATGATGTCTGCACCTTGCCACCTGCAGGAACCCTGCCTTCCGCTAAGCCTTTCCTGATGGCATTGACAGTTATGGTCACTCATGTATTTATTTGTATCTAATTTAGCAGGTCTCCCTGTCTCTCTCTCTCTCTCTGCAGCTGGTAGCTTCCATTGCTAGCTCTGCCTATACTTAGCAGACCCTAGTCATTTGAATACTTTTCAATATCTGTATTGCTGTCTTCCTAAATGTTAGGGCAATTTCACTGAAAACAAAACAGTCAGACAGAGGACATTTAGCTTAATATGCATTATTTTTGAATTGTATGTCTTAGATATTATCTTTTGGAGGTGATACTCAAGTAAACAGGACTTTGTGCTTCAGAGAATGACAAAATCTACAAGTCACAAGTCATTATGGAGGAACAATATTTCTGCATTTAGCTAGGATAATTCCTTATAATATTAGCAAATGTTTCAGTTGTAATTTAGCTTGATCTATAAAAAATATAAGCTGTTTGACTGTCAGATATTACATTTTGACTAAAACTAATTAGATAACTGTACAATACACCAGCAAAAAACAGTTATCTGACTTTTTTCCAATAATAATTATAACATTGCAATAATAAATTTAAAAGCACATTGTTGAAAGACAGTGAACTTGGTGAAAAGTGACAGTTGTGAGATGAGAATGCTTCTTCGGTTCACCTGAATGGCGTGCAGTAAAGTGTACACCTTTTATCATTTAACAGTTAATTGCTATATTACTGATACTTAAAGGCTGGAAAAAAGCCAGGAAAAAATAAGGCATTTACCTTAATAATGTAAGTTATATCAATATAGTCACACTGAAATGCAGTCACTTAAGAAAAATATAATCAAACACAACTTACACCTTTATTAAAATTGTTATATACCAGAGAATCTTTTAGTACTAATTCTTCTGTATTAGTTCTTGAGAAGATGGGCCTTGGAATATGGGTTATATTATTTGAAACATTTTGTGGTGTAAACCTTGGCTTTAGATGATTGTCACTGAAGTGACACCCTGACCCTATGGACAAAAATGGGAAAAAGGGGTGAAAGATGGATTTGGAACATTTATAACAAGTTACAAAAAAGAGCTTAGAGGACATACAGAGATGTTTACCCACAAAATAAAAGGGGAGCAAAATGTATCTACAGGTGTTACAATTTCTGGATCTGTTCACCTTAAGTTAACTTAACTTGTTGTTGTCATAAAGCAAGTTTTAAAATCTCCACCACTGCAACCTATTAATATGTGATTATCACAGGCTATGGACTCATAATCAGTACCAGTGGTCATCATATAATATGCGAGAGGTGATTTGCCATTCGTAAATAAGCTTTGCATTGAACAACTACTGAGCCTAAACAGAACTGCAGACATCCCCTGTTTTCACCCACCTTGCTGTTAGTCCAGTATTTTCTGGTGCTATTTGACCAACAGCACCTGAAACTTGATCAAGATAATTTCACACACACACACACACACACACACACACACACACACACACACACACACACACACACACACACACACACACACACACAAAATGCTTCTCAGATTGAGGCTAATGATGCCTTTCTAGTGCCAATGTTTCTTTTCCTGTTATCATAGTGATACTGACACTAGTTAGTCCAATTTTGCATGCTATGAACGCAATTGTTGTTTAGTTTTAAAATAAGATGACCGTGATATGTTTGTTATGTAGCTGCAGCTTAAGCAGTTACTCTTTGTAAAGTAGGTAAAACAGTTAATACGTTGCTGAGTTCAGAGATTGCACTAACGTACTTCTAGTCTTGCAGTTGGCTTAGAAGGTTAAGGAGCTGTTAATGAGCTTTTTTCCTGTGGTCCAGTGGTGCAAGGTTCGATTCCCTTAGCTTCCATTGCATAACTGTGTTACTCTGAGCAAGTCACCTAACCAAGCACCACTCCTGGGCTGAATCGCAGAAAGGCCCATGGAGATCAGTGCTGTACCCTGGAAAACAAACAAACAAATAAATAAATAACTTAAAAAGCACCAGATACAAATTGTTGAAATTGAATAATAATGCTGTTTGCTTAAAACAAATAAAATTAAGCAAAGCACTTTGAAGAGTTAAACATACAACAAATAAACAGCACAAGGAAATCAATCAAGAGCAATGGATTCAAATTAATGATAGCATTAAAAAAATAGCAACAGCTATTTTGTTCTTTACCTACTTCTGGATAAAGGTTTGTTGCATTTTGTCTTTGTCTGTAAAAAAACATTTAGCAGGTGAAGAAAAGTCAAAGGAAATAAATCTCAAATGTGAGCTTTCTTTCTAGAATAGGTCCTTTGGGCACAATCTAGAATGTCAAGTTCATCTGCTGCTAATCTTTGATGTTCATCGTATTGATCACTTCTGCAGTAGCCTTATCTGTGTGAGTTATTTCCTTCCCGGGACATAACAGCCAGCCATCTTCCAAAACTTCTGGGCACCTTCTACAGACTCAAACTGTCAAGCAGCTCAAGTTGAGCAGACTGAAAGACAGGTTTGGGTTTGAAGTCCTTCAGAGCATTACTGCTGCCAAAGAATATGCTCCTCTGAGGCTTTCGAGGATCGACGGACATCTTGTTCTTTCCTTTGCTGGACAGATAAGTTCCTTTGGGGGAAGATGTTCCTTTTTCTTAATTTTGTTGATATTTTATTACTCTCTTCTTCAGTAAAGTTATTTTAAAGCTAGGAGTGTTGTGTTTTAACTGATCGTCTCTAGACTGTAACATTCTTTAAAATAGAGTGCTTGTTTTTCTGACAGTTTAAAATTGGTAATGAATAACTGAAGTAAAAAAATCCCAAACCTGGAAACATTGAGGTAAAATGCAGTGTTTATTCTAAACAGAAAAGCGAATCACAAAGCTTTCAGGATCGACCCTTCACCATTGTGATTCTTTTCCTGTTTTGACACATTGATGAAAGGTTGATCCCAAAAGCTTTGTAATTCTTTTTCCTGTTTGGAATAAATGCTACATTGTACCTCAGCTTTTCCAGTTTTTGGATTTTTTTACAACTATTTTGCATTTTGTATCCTGCTTGGTTTACCTGTGTGCTGTTCTTGTTTCTTTGGACTTCTAATAAATAACTGAAACATTTTTTTCTGTGGAGAAATTGTATTTATTTTACTTTTCTGGGGTTGGCATAGTATTTTAAACTGTTTTTTACTGTGTTTTTTCTATCAAAAAGGTAACTTTTGAGGACTAATAGTGTTTACAGGCAATTGCTGCTTGTCTACCCTGGAAGAAAGGCACCATTTAAGTAGCGAATGTAAACTCGTCAAGTCAAAAAGTAATAATAGAAAATATATAATTCTACAGAATTACTAAGTATTCAAAAGTAATCCAAGCAAGGCAGGCAGTCTGTTTCCAGTTGAAAATCCTTTATTAAGTACACAGACAAGCGATCCAAGTAAAACAAAAATAGAGTAATAATTTCCTCACAAGCTTTCTAAATATATATATACTTTTTATCAGGCATGGGAGTGGTTTATTGTGCTGTATAACAAAGTGTTATTGGTACACATGTTAAATTCACATCCCTTCCCCCATCAGTGTGACATTCGAGCTGGTCCTGCCCTACCTAGTAGCTGTCATAATAATATATAGCCCAAATGTACTTTAATGGTACATCTTATTTAATCAAATTATTAAGTAGATTATTAGGTCTCTGATTTTATACAAGGCAATATACTACATGGCTGGAAATATATCAACCTTAGTTCATTTTGCGATCAAAAATTATATAAATAAATAAACAAAATATACACTTAAATTTTAAATGATTTAAAATGGTATTTAAAACCAATTTGTAGAAAAAAATAAAATAAAATACAATTAGTCATGTAAACAATGTGGTAATTTTCTAAGTTCCAGTGCACTTTTAAATGAACAGTAATAGTTTAGTCCAGGCTTTCTAAAAAAGTTCAGCTTTAATTGCCACATGAGTTCATGTTTCACCAGAATATTCGGGATGTCTCCTTGAAGATCACCCATGTCTATGTGATCCAGGATCTGGAACTTAAAACCTGTGTGTCTTTTATGAAGAGAAAGGTGTTTGGCTAGTGCATTCTTTTTACATCCAGAGCGGATTTCTGACAGATGACATGAAATCCTTCGCTTGAGTTTATTTACAGTCTTGCCCACATATGTATATATATTTTGTTTCCATCATTATACATATATATATATATATATATATTTTATTTTTATTATTTTATTATTTTTTTATTTATTTATTTTTTTTCTGGTTCTCTTTTTTCCTCTTTATTCAAAATGATGGTAATAACAATACTTACTAACTAACTAATTATACAATTATATAGGTTTTTACGGTTCTTACACACAGACCTGAAGAAGTCTAGAAGGACAAAAGCGATCTTTGTAAACAATAGGTTATAAAAATAGAACCTGATTTTTACATGCAAAATGTATATATATATATATATATATATATATATATATATATATATATATATTTATATATAATTTTTGATCGCAAAATGAACTAAGGTTGATATATTTCCAGCCATGTAGTATATTGCCTTGTATAAAATCACAGACTTAATAATCTGCTTAATAATTTGGTTAAATAAGATGTACCATTAAAGTACATTAGGGCTATATATTATTATGACAGCTACTAGATAGGGCAGGACCAGCTGGAATGTCACACTGATGGGGGAAGGGATGTGAATTTAACATGTGTACCAATAACACTTTGTTTTATAGCACAATAAACCACTCCCATGCCTGATAAAAAGTATATATATATTTAGAAAGCTTGTGAGGAAATTATTACTCTATTTTTGTTTTACTTGGATCGCTTGTCTGTGTACTTAATAAAGGATTTTCGACTGGAAACAGACTGCCTGCCTTGCTTGAATTACTTTCGAATACTTAGTAATGCTGTAGAATTATATATTTTCTATTATTACTTTTTGACTTGACAAGTTTACGTTCGCTACTTCTACTACTATTGTCTGATCTGATTAATATACAGTGATTAACTAGAAATATATGGACTGAAAATCTTCCACACAGAGAAGTTTCTTACACTGTTTTGTTTTTAGACCCACTGCACTTTAGTGGGTTGTTTCGAGACTTCGGGGATACCACGGAGATTACTTGTATTTTCTACTTTAAATACCAGAGCCGGATCATGGTTGAATAGGGCCCTAGGCAGGGTAATAGACTGCCCCCCCAGAGCAGCCCCTCCTGCAGCAACCCCCTCCCCCTAGCAGCTGCCTACTCCTCAGCCATTCTAGTGTTCCATTATTTGGTTACTTCTCACCAGTTACCATGCATACTGTTCTCTTATTTGCTCCTACAGTGATTACAGATATAAAAATAAAATAGAGCAAAACACAGGTAGCAATTTGCTAAACAATACAGTCTCGCAATAAAAACAGACTTAGCATAAGCAGTAAGCTTCTCTGACCTTGAAACTCACATTCATTGAAATGGCATGAAAACCCACATTCATAGAAAATGCATCTGGCCAGTGAAGAATTAAGTTTACCTTTGGGCTGTTTACAAAACAGACTCCTTGCACACATTTTTTAGGGCCATGCATACGTGTATTTGTTCTTTGATTTGCCTTCCTGATTGCATTGAATTATATTCCTTGTATAATACAGCACCACTTGTTAGAAAGTGTTTTAAATTTGTAATTTTAAACATTCTTTTAATAAGCAATGAAACAAAATGTATGAACCAATAATTACCCTTTTCAGAAAATTTCAGTCATAAAAGACCACTCAAGACTTCTGGCATTACAATCCACCAATATTACTACATACACACAATGTCTGCAGAAGTAAAATCATCTGAATTCCACGTTAAAGAAATCTGTAACTAATGAAGAGGTTGTTATGGGCAAAGCAACTTCATATATCAGTGTTTTATCTACAAATTCAGTACCTGCTGCCCTTAAAGAATTAATTGCCTATATTACATTAAAAAATTGGTAAGTTGGTAATATTGCAATAGGAAATGACCAACAAGTTCATAGTCACTAGGCATCTCATACAAAGAACATACTCAGGAGTGTAGAACCCCTTTCCCCCTTATAATGCACCAAATAATCAACAATCATATGGGTACTGCAATATCAGCACTCCATTTCCTTGGTGTGGGAGTAGAACCCACAGCCTTCTGCAAAGGCAATGATGCTACTAACAATGCTTTCAGATTCTACAGCACAGTGTGCCATTTGATAAACAAAAACAGCTAGTTGCACATAGAAACATTTACACTTGTTGGAGTGTGCTTTAAATTTGTAGTTTTGAACATTTTTCCAGTAAGCAATGAAACAAAATGCATGAACCAATAATGACAAAACTACCCATTTCAGAATATTTTAAGCATAAAAAGCCTCTTAAATATCTGTCATTACAACCCACCACTATCAGTCAATAAGGACATCTGCAGAAGTAAAATTAATCCGAATAATTCTACATTAAAGAGATGTGTAACTAATGAAGAGGCTGCTACTGGCAAACAACTTTACATTTCAGTATTTCATCTACAAATTCAGTGCCTCCTGCCCTTGAAGAATTAATTGCCTACATTACATTTAAAAAATTCGTAAAATGGTAATATTGCAATAGGGGATGACCAAGAAACTAACAAGTTCATAGTTACTAGGTATCCTAAAAAAGGAGGGCGCACTATGGAATGCAGAACCCCTATCCGCCCTTAAAATGCACCAAATAATCAGCAACTAGGGCACTACATACCATGCTTCCATACCTCTCAACCTCTTGGCACAAGAAATCTGAACAAAGGCTAAAATTATGGGGGGACAAAGGCCCCCAAACAAGGGCAGATTATAAATATTACTCTTATAGACCTAGAAAGTTGCTACAATAACAGCATTTGTCTTAGCATGCATTTTCTGAAGGAAATGAAGTCTGAAACTCAAATGTATGACATTTAGTTATTTACATCCTCAGTGATTTGCCAGAAAACCACACATTTTATGCGGAATAGGCCAAAAATATGAGGCAAAAATCTGGACAGTTGAGAGGTATGCATACCTGTCAACCTATTAGTGCAAAAAAGCCTAACAATGTGGATGCAATGGCTGAAAAAATAGGGATAGATTTTAAATATCACACTTTTTAACTTTGAAAGTTGCTAGAACAGGATTGCTGTGAAAATTAATCAAGAGTAAATGTGAATTTAAGAGGGGGACTAAAGGATTTTACAGAAGACTAAGGGGGAATAATAAAGGGAAAGTTAAGTTGAAATGGTTTGGGGTTCTACAAGGAAGGAATATAAGGGGTAGAGGGAATGACTGAAATGACAGATGTTATAAGGCATGACTAATGTAAATAAGAGCAAACATGATGCCAGAAAATAGACTACTGCAACAGAATATTTGTTTATGATATTACATCAACACTGATTATACAGATGGAACTCTTGCATTGTAAGGGAAACAAGTCCCCTGTACCCCCATACCCATATTGTGGACTGCACTCCCACACCTCCTGCCGACTTTACATTTTAATTGCAAGGCTTTTGCAAATCTTTTTGCATTAAATCAAATTATTCTCTTTGTTTTGTTGTTTTGCAATTTTGCAGTTAAAATATAAAAGTGAGAAGTATTAAGGGGATTCAGTCCTCCTACATGGACAGAGGGATCACCTTCACAAGGCCAAAATCCAAAATAACTGAAGACAAATTTGCTGAAATGAAAAGAGCAAAACTTTAATTTACTGAGTGGTAAAGTGTTACTCAGAGTAAGTAAACACTTGTCCGACATTAGGGAATATGCCCTTTTTTCCACTGTAGTGCAATCCTGGAGTTGGTATATATGTAGGTGTGGGGTTGTGGGGTGTGAAACCCCCCACTTGGGTGGGTTTGATACATTGCATTGTGTTTTTACGTAATTACTGGGCAAGTGTTTACTTACCCTAGTAAAAATTTACCATTTGGTAAATTAAAGTTTTGTTCTTTTTGTTTTGGCAAATTCACCTTCAGTTATTTTGGATTTTAGGCTTGTGAAGTAGATCCTGACAGAGACGACTGCTCTTGCATCATTACATTTAGAACATCATTAGAATGCAAAGCAATGTCTACTACTCATTTTAAACGTTTATATGTTTATGTGTTGTGCTTGCACTTTCAACATTTTTTGCTTTTCTGCATTTGGTCCTATGAATATTTCTGCATTTTATGTTGGCCATATATCTTTGTTTCTTTTAATAGTTAGCCTTATGAATGGGCTCCCATCTGGTTGGAGGTAGCAATATGAAATCTTTATAGTTTCCTGCTTGACTTTGCATGCATGTTTCTACTTAATGCATAACAAATTAACCCATTGAGAGTTGCATTAAGCTGGACTGACAACACCATGTGACGTCATTGATATTCATTGGACGAGCATGACTAAGAAGTTTCACAAAGCCAACAACGTTTTTTTATTTTTTTATTTATTATTATTTGGGAATAGGTACTTTAGATAACAGAGTAATTCTGAAAATACAGATTAATAAACTATTGATGATGCTGATGCCTTTAGAGGTACTTTATGTTTCCTACAGTCTAAATAATATGTAGAAGGCTCAGCAAAATGTTTAATCATTCTATGATCTAGAGAATGCACATTTGTCTAATTGAGGTACACTACGTCTTTCTTGAAGATAAACTTTTTATTTATTCTGTTTTATTTACTTATCCCAATGTACCAGTAATGCTTTTATGGGGAAAGCAAGTGATTACACTAGTTCATTATACAATAAAAGGTTTACTCTACTATAGGAAATGTCTTTCCATCACAGCTGTAAGTAGAAGAACACTCACAGAGTAAAATAATAATAGTAACAATTGTTAAGCAGGGAGGAATGGGAGTCAAATCCAACACTGCTGCAGGGTCTCAGTCTAGCAATATACAGTCTTAAATCTCTGCACTAAACTTATCATAATAGAAATGGTACACAGAAAACACAACAGTGTTGCATGCAGTTCCTGCACCATAAAATATTTTAAAATCCATAATTCTTACCTAAAAGCAATGGGTTCTAAATGAAGTAGATCTATATCTCTATTTATATTTTTATGGTGATAAAGGTTAGGGGATATTCATCACTCAAAATAAAATCATTTGTAACTTGATCCTTGAATCACGAGTGATATGAGAGTTGTTTTGTCAATCAGTGTTACTGGGTTTAAATTCACTGCTGTAGCTACAGTGATTATAAGAGAAGTTGAGAAACGTCTTTCATTTATTCTCTGTTTAACTCCCTAAATCCCATTCAGGGTAATGGAGGAGCTGGAGTCTTTCTCAGTGGTTCAAGGCAAGGAAACTAACCGAGGATGGAGTACCAGTTCGTTGCAGGACAGTCACACACACAGACACACACACAGACACAGACACAGACACAGACACACACACACACACACACACACACACACACACACACACACACACACACACACACACACACACACACACACACACAGCTACTTTCACATAGCAATAAACACTCACTCACACACACACACACACACACACACACACACACACACACACACACACACACACACACACCCATATATACTTACTCCCTCATGAAGCAACACACACACACACACACACACACACCCTGTTTCTTTCATACAGAAAAAAATGACTAGTTTAAATTCCACACACTCCTACTCTCTCATACAACACACAGACATGCACCTTTTTTCTCATACACATACCTACTCTTTCAAACAGTTACACATGCACTTTACCTCTCTTACAAACAGAAAGACTTAATTTAAATGCTATACATACGCATACACTTTCCCTCACACACAGAAGCCCAGTTTAAATGACACACACACACACATACACTTACCTTCTTTTTAAAATAAATGGCCACACCAACACACGTAGTCTTAACCCCTCTCTTAACTTTACTACTAGTTTAACTTCCGTGTGACTGCAGAACTTCTTTACATCTACGTTGGTGTGCGTGTATGAGACGCATGCATGTTTTTCCTTAAAGAAGAAGACTCCTCATTTAATTGCTGAAGCCTCCTGGCCAACCTTCAGGCTTCAGCTACAAAAGTGGGAGTGTGCTTGCCCTCCCCCTATGCTTCTGTTGCCCGCATAATTAGAAAAGTAAATTAAAATGAATAAATAAATACTTGCAAATATTGCCCTTTACACGGCCGGCCTGTACACCTATGCCTAAGACCGGCCGTGATTTTCAACTTGATCATGGAACAAACTATTGGTCCCACAGTTGATACTTCTTCCAGCCACAAAAGCAAAACAGTTAAGCAAATAGCATTTGCCACCACAGCAGGCTAGCAGTTTGTCTCATCCACAAATGAGTGACTCTGCTGTGGCCATTTGCTTTACCTCCGACCACTCATCTTTTACCCTGCATCCTTCTGGTGTAGCACCTACAGCCACTATAGAGTGGGGGTTAGCCATGTCCTCTGTGGCTGTTGGGTTCCCCTCAGTGGGCTAGGGAGAGTTACTCTTGTAGGTCTTGGGGGAGGGAACAGAGAAGTTTTCCCAGTGGAGTCAGAATGCTATGCTCATTCCTGGGAAAGCTCCTGCTGTTAGTAACACTGTTAGCCCCATATTTCCTGTCAAAAACAGAAAATCAAGCATGTATCTATTCCTCCCCAATTTTCTTTGGATAGGAGTAGTTTACTGGGTCTGGATCAGGGTTTAATTCAGCCTATTGATTTTTTATAAAGTACTTTCTGGTAAAATAAAGAGGGATTCCTCTTTTTTTGAAGAAATTCAAGATTTTGAATCTCTGAATCTGAAAAGGAAGATGCAGGAACAGATACAATTTTTTTTTCTCAGATTTCTGATTCTGACTCAAAGGAGTGCTCAGTTTCTGATTCGCCCTGTAGGGGTTTCTGTTTCTCTGAGACTATTGCTAGAATGTGCCAGTGTTTTCAGTGGGAGAACATTGAGGTTTTTCATTCCCTCAGAAAATACTATGAGTTGTTATGGAAGGATTTTCCAGAACCTACACATTCCTCCTGTTCTATTTGCTTTAGAGGATGTGTATGATGTTACTGCCTATAATTTTCCTGATAGTCAGTCAGCTGCCGCAAAAAAGGCAGATAGGATGTACAAAGTTACTCAGTCTTTTAATTTTTTATATGCTATTCCCAAACCTGACCCAGCAGTTGTAACTTTTGTTCATCCCACTGCTGCTAAGCACTTAGTTAATTCCAATCCTTCTATTCTGATAAGGATGTGAAAATTATTGCTAGGTATGGGAAAAGTATGAACATATACAATTTTGATTTTCAGAATCCTGGCTTGTCAGGCTTATATGTTAAAGTTTGTTCTGATAAATTGCAAAATTATGAGGAATATTTTGTTTCCAGTTTCTTCTTGTGAGGAAAACTTTGCTTTGAATAACTTAGTTTCTTCTGCTATACAAATTACTATTCATTATTTGTAGTATGTGTATGACTCTTGATAATTCTTCCAGGGCCATGACCACTGGTACTGTTTTGGGGAGGTTTGCATGGCTGCATTCTCAGAACCTTCCAGACAGTGATAGAATTATACTCACTATATTTGGTATCCTACAGATTGCTAAGAGATGACCTGTGTCTGGCATACAAGGCATCCTTTGACCCAGTACTGAAGGATCAGAGAATAAGTCAGAGGACTTACTACTGATGGATTTATTGCACATCAGCAAGTCAGATGGCATCAGAAATACTCAGTCTAGGGATTTAAATCTCTTCTACAACATCAACAGAATGGTTGGGAGAGAGAGTTATATCTCACAGAGGACACTGCTGCTGTGGAACAGACTTATCATCCCCATAAAACAGAATTCATCCCTGTCCATCTTCAAGTGTAACTTAGATCTATGGATGGGAAACAGAATATTTACCCCAGGACTGCCCCCTGAACTACTAATGAACAGAGGCAGGTCCTATATGCTTTATCCCATGCAGTGGTCCCCTCAGATTATCTATGGTATGATCCCAGTTATTATCATTAGGGGTAATATATGATTATCTACCATAGGATGGGGAAGAACAATCTATAACCAAATGAGATAGATTATTTCAAGCCCAAAAAGTAAAATGGTTTAGGCTTGGAATGGCCCAAAGGGCAGCTGACCTAGTGCTTACTTATGAGCCTATAAAATGAGATTTTAAATTCTCCCTTGGAGAGAGATTCATTGTTTGGCCTCTCTGCTGCAGAGGTGATCAAAATGTGATGAAAGGGGCAAGCATATCCAGGGAATCACTAAGATTTTTCAGCTCTCCTTTTTCCAAACTTTTCAAGGGATTTTCTCTCTCCTCATCCAATTTTGGCAAAAAAAGCAGACTAAACTTTCTTAACAAAGCACAGGTAAACAGACATTTAAGAAGAAATGGCAAGGGTTGTCCAAAAATACATTTGAACCTCCCAAAACTAATGATAGTCTAACAAGTCTGAATGACTGTTTGAGACCTTGTGAACCCTTCCCACCCTGGCCCTTTTTTTCTTCCAGAAAGTCTGAATCTCCATTTTCTCCTTGGCAATAATTTCAGACAAACTGGTTCTGAAAATCATTCATCAAGGTTACAGATGTCAGTGAGAGGAAATTCTTCCTTTCCAGGGGGACGTTTCTCATTCTCCATATCAGAGTCTTTTGTTTCCACTCATTGTTCATTACATGCTTTTCCAAAGAATGATAGAACCAGTTCCTCCTTCCTAGGTGAGGAAGGGTTTTTTTTTTTATTCAAGGATGTTCCTAGTGCCAAAGAAAGAACATTCTTACAGACAAGTTCTAAATCTTTCTTTCCTAAACCTGTTTCTAATAGTGACCAAATTCCAAGTTAAGTTACTTCACAACCTGTTATCTCTTCTTCCTCTTTCAAGTTTTTTGGTAACACTGGACTTACAAGATGCTTAGCATCACATTTCTGTTCATCCAGACTTCAGATGTTTCTTAAGATTTTGTGTGTCTAGATCACATTATGTGTTCACTGCCTTACCCATTGGACTATCCACTACACTGAGAATGTTTACATAGTGTTTAGCTCCAGTTATAACTCATTGCAGGCTATAGAATATCCACATTTTTTCAGACCTAGCTTATCTTTGCAGAGTCTTTTTCAAAGTGTTAGGAATCTATGTCTTTGGTCAGAGGTCTCCACAACATGAGATTCCAAGACAACATTCAAAAGTCTTTCTTGACTCATTCACACAGGACTGTGTTCCTGGGATATCAGCTAGACACCTCATTTCAAACAGTTTTTCTTTCACAGGAAAAATTTGATATTTTTCTAGATCTATTTCTAAGGTTTTCCATGCAGACTTTGGTCACTGCAGGTATACAAAAACCAAAAATAGACCAGCAAGAGCAGACCCAGATGTGAAATATATATCTCAATCCTTTATTGACAGACCGGTTTCGGCATTAACTGCCTTCTTCAGTGTAGGACAAACAGAAAGTGCCCTGTTAACATATGTAATATATACAAAATGGGAACCAATAGGCAGTAATGAATCATGAATATTCATGAATGATTGAGAGTATGAAATACAACCAAAGCCAAAAGGTTTCTTCATACAAAACATGACTTAAACTGACATAGTCAGTATGACACCTACAATAACTCATAAATATAGAATATAATGAAAAACATAAAGCTTGATGAAGCTTAATGTAGTCACTCGTAGGAGTTGATATAAAAAACAGACAGTGTCAAGATACTAAATGAGAAGATAAAGACATATTATCTTTGATAGATGCTCAATAAACAAAGCTGTTACCAATAATAAACTATTGAGAAACATATGGACGTATAAATTGCAATTAAACTGAACATGTTAAAGATGAATGGAAAATATCTCCACATGACTCTGAGACTTTGAATATATAAATCCAAAACTAGTCCTGATTATCATAGACATAGTATTCAATAGCATGATGGAGAAACTAGAAATATAAAAAATATGACTATACATACAGTATCCATCCATGTAGTGTGACATCCAGTATGAACAACCAACTGTAGGTTACCATTGAACCATGAAATATAATAATGATAATAAAAAAGAGACAAAAGAAATCCAAAAAAACTATCATGCTTAGAGTATATTCACCAGAAAACGAGGAGACATTCACAGAATGAGATGTAGTATCTATATTTCAAAAGCTAAGACACTACATATATTGAAAATAAAAAATAAAAAATGGAAAATAAAAAATAGGACAAATGACGTCCATCAGTCTTATGAACCAGGAAATACAGTACGTACAACCAATTACAGGTGATCATTGAGACCAGGAGGGAAAAGACCCCCTAAACTAGTGATCCAGTATTTCTCTTTGTGATCCAAAAGACCATGCCATCCTTGTTTGTGACTGCGATCACCTGTAATTCTATCAATAATCATAAAACTGAATTTTGCCTGATGATGTTTGAGAGTATGTTGGTACAAAGCACTGCTGGGTTTGTGATTCTTAATATCACTGCGATGTTCATTCATTCTTGATCTAAGGGCCCTTGAAGTTTGGCCCACATAAAACGCACTGCAATAGCAGGTGGCTAGGTACACAACCCAATCACTACCACAGTTACCAAAAGTTTTAATATTATATATCTTGCTAGTATTACAACTAGAAAATTCCTTGGATTTATTCATCAAAGAACAAGACCCACAATGGCCACAGGAAAGGAACCGAATAACTCATCCCCTTGTAATGTAAGTTGTTTATGGGTGATCCCCCCACTACCTATGTGTTTATAATGAGATAGATAAGAACCCAATGTTTTGCCACATTTGTAAGCAAATTGACATTGTTGCCCTAAGAGTGACCTCAAATGATCATTGGCAAGCAAGATATTCCAGTGTTTGTTGATAATGTTCCTTATCATATTAATGTTCCTACCATAGGTAGTGATGAATCGTATGGGGGTATTCAATGTAGTATTTTTCTCAGATTTGTACTCCAACAACTTTTCTCGGTTCATATGATTGACCCTGCATCTGGCTAAATTAATATCTTTATGATCATAACCCCTGCTGAAAAATCTGTTACATAAATCCATGCTAGCTGATTCATATTCAGCATCCTTAGAACTGAGGCGTTTAATGCGCATGAATTGTGAAACTGGAATGCTCCTGATAGTGTGGCGTGGGTGCATGCTGGAAGCATGTAACAAGGTGTTATATTGCGGGTACTTACGGAAAACCTTACTGGATAGTGTAAGGTCCTGGTTTTTGAAGATAGTAACATCCAAAAAATTGATTGTATTCTGATCAAATGTTAATGAAAATTCCAGTCCCCAAATGTTACTATTAAGGTAATCAACAAACTCATGTAAGTAAGCCAAATCCGCACGCCACACTAACCAGCAGTCGTCTAGATATCGTCGCCAGATATCCATCTCTACCTGGTAGATGTTGTGCAAGTTGTCATAAATCATGTACTCCTCAAAATAAGCCATGAAAAGGTCAGCATAAATGGGGGCAAAGGAAGCCCCCATTGCTGTACCCTGCAATTGCCAATAACACTGGCCTTGAAAATATAGCACATTTTTATTGAGTACATGTTCCGACAAACAGATTAGTAGAGTGTTGAACCCGGGTGAGTACAAATTTGCCCTGTTAAGCCAATATTCAAGAGATTGTAGGCCTGCCCAATGTGGAATACTAGTGTATAAGGCCTTGACATCCAAGGTGCACATATACCATCCTGGTTCTAACTGGGTATCCTGAATGATCTGTAAAAATTGGGTTGTGTCCTGCAACCTGGACCTAATCAAACCCAGCAAAGGTTTAAGATATTTCGTAAGAAAGGCTGATAAAGGTTCAGTAAGAGATCCTATTCCAGAAACTATAGGTCTACCAGGGGGTTTGTTCAATGATTTATGAATCTTTGGCAAGAGATATAAAATCTGTTTACGAGGCTCAGAAACAGTCAAGGAAGAAAAACATTTTTTGTTAATAATCCCCTCCTCTAAAGCAAGCTTCAAAAAGGAATCAATTTCTTCTTTGAAGTGAGGTGTAGGGTCTATAGGCATATGCATATAACAAGTTCTGCCTGACAATTGTGACAAGCCCTCCTGTATATAATCATCAGTATTGAGAACTACCACTGCGCCTCCTTTATCAGCTGACAGTACTGTAATTTGTTTATTGTTACATAATTGATCCAATGCCAACCTGTCGCCTGGGGTAAGATTATTTTGTAACATAATATTACCATAGTTTTCAAAATGGAGGTCCCTCATTACTGAATCCATAAATATGGAAACATATTTATTCATAGGTGGTTGAAACAACGATCTACCGAACCTAAATTCATCAGATACTTGTGTACTCTCATTGGCAAAAAACAGTTTAAGATTAAGATTACGACCAAAAGTTTGCAAATCCTGTATAATGTGATACTCATGAGAAAAAAAGGCAGGTATGTAATTCAAACCCTTCTTCAATAAAGCTGTTTGTTCCTCAGTTAATAAGGTTCTGGAAAGATTCAGTACATTCTGGTTAGATACCTGAGCTGAGACTAGCTCAGAAAATTGGTCAATAGACCCTGAAAGGAAACATTCGGAGGTTCTTTTCCTGTGCTTCCTGCCCCCCCGATGCCTTGTGCCACTTCTAAAGGGATATTCCTATTGTTTTTCTTCTTTCTATTTGGTGAACCCCTGTCTGATGTTCCCTCACTATCCGTGAGGGAGGAATCATCCCCTGAGGTACTGTTAAAGGAACCATCCCTATTTTTCAAAATGGATCGGGGTCTCTTTTTGGTACAACTGGGTCCTATCTTTGGTTCGTGTCAGCGAATCTGACTGAACGACTGAACTCGAATGGTCTACCCCTTTGATAATCCGAATAATCCCTGTGAAATTTTTTGATTTTATGTTCCTTAATAATCTTCTCATGTTCAGTCAGGTCTTGTGAAAGTTTTTTAATATTATCTTGATATTTTGTAGAGGTTTCAAATTTGCTGACATCCGAACATATAGTCTTAATCTCTTGTATATTCATATCCACAATCCTTTCGTAATATTGTAATAATATATTCACAAATAACATGGACCCTGTCTGTAAAGCTTCTTTCCAATCTTGATTCAACTTATCATCTGGTCTTCCCACTAGGGGTTGGAGACGTATTCTGAGTCCCCTGGGGGCCATCTTTTGAGTAGAATAAGCTCGGAATAATTTAAGATGCCAAATATTGGATCTGAGTGTTTTGAATGCCTTGGTAAGAGAATGAAAAAACATATCACAATCCACAGTCAGTGGTTGTTCAATAGTGTCCGGATCATTGCTTGGTGGGGTGTCGATCCCAAAAACACCTATATCCTGCCTATCTGCACATAATCCGGACAAAATACTGTTCAGGGATATCTACACTATTTTTTATATATGGGTTACTCATACAGATGCTAGTACTAATCTAGTTTTGATAAAAGTGTAGGCAGTGATTGGTGGTTTCGTTCAATTTTACATACTATACTGTACCAATTACTAATGGATTATTCAAGGTTATAGACATTCTCCATTGGTCAATGTGTGTTCTCTGGGTCTTTTTTTATTCGATTACTCTGTATGAATGGTTGCATTCCAATAATTTTTATTGATATTGATATTATTCAGCTTAGGGTTGTAGTACAATTATAAGCAGTGATGCTTCATTTTAAGGTCCTGTATCCAGGCCTGTATTAATCATTAGGCAAGATATATAAACATCTCTTATGTTGTGTTAAGTACAGTTTTGCATTGATACATTATATATACAGTTATTATTTTATATAACTTTTTTCAGTACCAAGATAGGTTAGGCCTTATCCCTATTTCCTATTAAGAATATCAAACTATAAGTCCACTTGAAATTTTCATATTTTTTGACCCATGGTTATAGATAGTTGGATGATTATCACCGTTGTTGTTTTGATGGATTTACCTTCACTGCTCGGTCTCACACAATAAATGGTTAGACTATCCACTTATGATAATTCACTGTATGGTGTGTTGAATTTTCATTCGGGTGGACCATTAACAACTGGAATTATTTAAATTGACAAATTTTTTTGCTAATTCCCTTGTCAGAAGATATATATACCGGGTGTTTTTTGGTTTGGCTTTTTCATACTACAAGTGACTAGTTCATCTGTATACTGGGGTGTGCTTCCTGCCTGCCCTTTAGTTCTTGTGCCCCATATTTGGATTTTAGGTTGGAATTTGGTTTCTTGTACACTAAAGGCATCTATCACTTTTTGGTACGCCTGGGGAGCTATAATTATCATTATCCATATCATATATCATTACTCGTTTGTATTTAGTACTGTGGGTTCAATCCACTATTATTCACAGCATGGACCTGAACAGTATTTTGTCCGGATTATGTGCAGATAGGCAGGATATAGGTGTTTTTGGGATCGACACCCCACCAAGCAATGATCCGGACACTATTGAACAACCACTGACTGTGGATTGTGATATGTTTTTTCATTCTCTTACCAAGGCATTCAAAACACTCAGATCCAATATTTGGCATCTTAAATTATTCCGAGCTTATTCTACTCAAAAGATGGCCCCCAGGGGACTCAGAATACGTCTCCAACCCCTAGTGGGAAGACCAGATGATAAGTTGAATCAAGATTGGAAAGAAGCTTTACAGACAGGGTCCATGTTATTTGTGAATATATTATTACAATATTACGAAAGGATTGTGGATATGAATATACAAGAGATTAAGACTATATGTTCGGATGTCAGCAAATTTGAAACCTCTACAAAATATCAAGATAATATTAAAAAACTTTCACAAGACCTGACTGAACATGAGAAGATTATTAAGGAACATAAAATCAAAAAATTTCACAGGGATTATTCGGATTATCAAAGGGGTAGACCATTCGAGTTCAGTCGTTCAGTCAGATTCGCTGACATGAACCAAAGATAGGACCCAGTTGTACCAAAAAGAGACCCCGATCCATTTTGAAAAATAGGGATGGTTCCTTTAACAGTACCTCAGGGGATGATTCCTCCCTCACGGATAGTGAGGGAACATCAGACATGCGTTCACCAAATAGAAAGTAGAAAAACAATAGGAATATCCCTTTAGAAGTGGCACAAGGCATCGGGGGGGCAGGAAGCACAGGAAAAGAACCTCCGAATGTTTCCTTTCAGGGTCTATTGACCAATTTTCTGAGCTAGTCTCAGCTCAGGTATCTAACCAGAATGTACTGAATCTTTCCAGAACCTTATTAACTGAGGAACAAACAGCTTTATTGAAGAAGGGTTTGAATTACATATCTGCCTTTTTTTCTCATGAGTATCACATTATACAGGATTTGCAAACTTTTGGTCGTAATCTTAATCTTAAACTGTTTTTTGCCAATGAGAGTACACAAGTATCTGATGAATTTAGGTTCGGTAGATCGTTGTTTCAACCACCTATGAATAAATATGTTTCCATATTTATGGATTCAGTAATGAGGGACCTCCATTTTGAAAACTATGGCAATATTATGTTACAAAATAATCTTACCCCAGGTGATAGGTTGGCATTGGATCAATTATGTAACAATAAAGAAATTACAGTACTTTCAGCTGATAAAGGAGGCGCAGTGGTAGTTCTCAATACTGATGATTATATACAGGAGGGCTTGTCACAATTGTCAGGCAGAACTTGTTATATGCATATGCCTATAGACCCTACACCTCACTTCAAAGAAGAAATTGATTCCTTTTTGAAGCTTGCTTTAGAGGAGGGGATTATTAACAAAAAATGTTTTTCTTCCTTGACTGTTTCTGAGCCTTGTAAACAGATTTTCTATCTCTTGCCAAAGATTCATAAATCATTGAACAAACCCCCTGGTAGACCTATAGTTTCTGGAATAGGATCTCTTACTGAACCTTTATCAGCCTTTCTTACGAAATATCTTAAACCTTTGCTGGGTTTGATTAGGTCCAGGTTGCAGGACACAACCCAATTTTTACAGATCATTCAGGATACCCAGTTAGAACCAGGATGGTATATGTGCACCTTGGATGTCAAGGCCTTATACACTAGTATTCCACATTGGGCAGGCCTACAATCTCTTGAATATTGGCTTAACAGGGCAAATTTGTACTCACCCGGGTTCAACACTCTACTAATCTGTTTGTCGGAACATGTACTCAATAAAAATGTGCTATATTTTCAAGGCCAGTGTTATTGGCAATTGCAGGGTACAGCAATGGGGGCTTCCTTTGCCCCCATTTATGCTGACCTTTTCATGGCTTATTTTGAGGAGTACATGATTTATGACAACTTGCACAACATCTACCAGGTAGAGATGGATATCTGGCGACGATATCTAGACGACTGCTGGTTAGTGTGGCGTGCGGATTTGGCTTACTTACATGAGTTTGTTGATTACCTTAATAGTAACATTTGGGGACTGGAATTTTCATTAACATTTGATCAGAATACAATCAATTTTTTGGATGTTACTATCTTCAAAACCAGGACCTTACACTATCCAGTAAGGTTTTCCGTAAGTACCCGCAATATAACACCTTGTTACATGCTTCCAGCATGCACCCACGCCACACTATCAGGAGCATTCCAGTTTCACAATTCATGCGCATTAAGCGCCTCAGTTCTAAGGATGCTGAATATGAATCAGCTAGCATGGATTTATGTAACAGATTTTTCAGCAGGGGTTATGATCATAAAGATATTAATTTAGCCAGATGCAGGGTCAATCATATGAACCGAGAAAAGTTGTTGGAGTACAAATCTGAGAAAAATACTACATTGAATACCCCCATACGATTCATCACTACCTATGGTAGGAACATTAATATGATAAGGAACATTATCAACAAACACTGGAATATCTTGCTTGCCAATGATCATTTGAGGTCACTCTTAGGGCAACAATGTCAATTTGCTTACAAACGTGGCAAAACATTGGGTTCTTATCTATCTCATTATAAACACATAGGTAGTGGGGGGATCACCCATAAACAACTTACATTACAAGGGGATGAGTTATTCGGTTCCTTTCCCTGTGGCCATTGTGGGTCTTGTTCTTTGATGAATAAATCCAAGGAATTTTCTAGTTGTAATACTAGCAAGATATATAATATTAAAACTTTTGGTAACTGTGGTAGTGATTGGGTTGTGTACCTAGCCACCTGCTATTGCAGTGCGTTTTATGTGGGCCAAACTTCAAGGGCCCTCAGATCAAGAATGAATGAACATCGCAGTGATATTAAGAATCACAAACCCAGCAGTGCTTTGTACCAACATACTCTCAAACATCATCAGGCAAAATTCAGTTTTATGATTATTGATCGAATTACAGGCGATCGCAGTCACAAACAAGGATGGCATGGTCTTTTGGATCACAAAGAAAAATACTGGATCACTAGTTTGGGGGGTCTTTTCCCTCCTGGTCTCAATGATCACCTGTAATTGGTTGTACGTACTGAATTTCCTGGTTCATAAGATTGATGGACATCATTTGTCCTATTATTTTTTCATTTTTTACTTTTCATTTTCAATATATGTAGTGTCTTAGCTTTTGAAATATAGATACTACATCTCATTCTGTGAATGTCTCCTCGTTTTCTGGTGAATATACTCTAAGCATGATAGTTTTTTTGGATTTCTTTTGTCTCTTTTTTATTATCATTATTATATTTCATGGTTCAATGGTAACCTACAGTTGGTTGTTCATACTGGATGTCACACTACATGGATGGATACTGTATGTCTAGTCATATTTTTTATATTTCTAGTTTCTCCATCATGCTATTGAATACTATGTCTATGATAATCAGGACTAGTTTTGGATTTATATATTCAAAGTCTCAGAGTCATGTGGAGATATTTTCCATTCATCTTTAACATGTTCAGTTTAATTGCAATTTATACGTCCATATGTTTCTCAATAGTTTATTATTGGTAACAGCTTTGTTTATTGAGCATCTATCAAAGATAATATGTCTTTATCTTCTAATTTAGTATCTTGACACTGTCTGTTTTTTATATCAACTCCTACGGTGACTACATTAAGCTTCATCAAGCTTTATGTTTTCATTATATTCTATATTTATGAGTTATTGTAGGTGTCATACTGACTATGTCAGTTTAAGTCATGTTTTGTATGAAGAAACCTTTTGGCTTTGGTTGTATTTCATACTCTCAATCATTCATGAATATTCATGATTCATTACTGCCTATTGGTTCCCATTTTGTATATATTACATATGTTAACAGGGCACTTTCTGTTTGTCCTACACTGAAGAAGGCAGTTAATGCCGAAACCGGTCTGTCAATAAAGGATTGAGATATATATTTCACATCTGGGTCTGCTCTTGCTGGTCTATTTTTGGTTTTTGTGCATTTGGTTTGGACCGTGCAATCCCCCGTGCATAGGACTCTGTTTGGTATGTATACACTGCAGGTATACCTCAGGATTTTGAGTCTCATGATATCTCTGATTCTCATGAATCCCCTGGCAATACTCCACATGTGAAAAATACAGTGGTATCTGAAATGTGTTTATTCCCAGCACCAACAGAGGTTCATAGGTTTATAGAAGGTTACTAAGCTAATGGCCCTAGGGCCTTTAGAAGCCTAACCGTGTAAAAACCCATGTGCTCTAACTGACCATAGTTAGATGGTTGTTAGCAGAGAGATTCTGTGATCAGCACCGACTACCCCTGTCCATGAGGGACATAGATGCCATCCCCAGGGGTGGGGATTTATGGTCAATCATCCAGTTGTCAAGATTGTGCTTAAATAGGATCATTGAGGAGCTCTGCTTCATGTGAAGTGGGAGCTTATTCCAGAGGACTGGTAATCTCTGGGAAATATATCTGTCTCTCCAATGTGTTTTGTTAATGTCACAGGCTAGGTTGAGATCCCTGGAGTGAGTGACTCTTGTCCCATTTGATTTGGGGGATGTACAGCATTTCCATTAGGGCAGAGTCAGAGACTGCTCTGTAGGCTGGGCACAGGTCACCTCTCAGCAACTTGTATGATACAGAGTACAGTGAGAGGGCTCTCAGTTTTTTCATATTAGTCATGTTTTAGAGGCCATGGATTCTCTTGGTTGGAAACCTCTGTAGTCTATCCAGTTGCTGCAGGTGTCTGGTGAGAGACATACAGAAGGGAGCATTGTACTCAATTAGTGGTCTGGTAAGGCTCAAGTACAGAGGAGTTACAACCTCATTAGTCTTAGATGTAGTGCCCTTATTTACGAGATGTGCAATGCAGAAGGCTTTCCTTCTACTGTGAACACATGGTGATCAAAGTAAAGATTGCTATCAACTTGTGTTCCCAAGTCTCACATCACTGGGTTTGAGCTTAGAGGGCTAATATCTATATCATAATTACCAGGGACTACTTCTTTGCCAAAGGGGATAATGAGGCTTTTTTGTGTTTAGTTTTAGTCCATGAATTTGGAACCAATCATTTGTCTGCATCAGCCCCTTCTGTAATATGTTTACATCATTGGGGGACTTAGTGATTACACCCATTTTGCAGTCAGCTGCAAACTTGGTAAGCTACAGGCCATATACTTTCACCTGGACCTCAGCGAAATAGATTCCAAACAGCATAGGACCTAGCACTGATCCTTGTGGTACCCTCTGGTAACTGCTCTACTGGTGGAGGTGGACTCCCCATCTTTGACAGTGTGCATTCTGTTGCTGACCCAGTTGAATACCCATCTATAACGTATGGGTTAATCCCCAGCTGGGAGAGTTTCTCAATGATCCCAGAGTGGGAGATTGTGTTAAAAGCCAATCTAGGACTGTGTTTTAACATGGGTCGAGGTAGGGGAGATGTTTGTAGTTCTGAATAATACTGAACACCTACCTTGACCCATGTTAAAACCATTCCTAGATTGTTTTTTTCTCGTCGACATTACTATTTTCGAACATCCGTGTTCGACTATAGTACAGTCGATGTAGTGCCGTTCGACATTTCAGTAGTAAACCATATATATATATATATATATATATATATATATATATATATATATCAGCTGAATAAAACTTACAGTAACCCAGTGGGGACACAGTAGGATTATTTTAGGTCTCTGCCTCGATATTAATTAGTTTTGCAATGTCATGCTTCAGCATGTGGAAAAAAGTATGCTTACTATGTTCCCCAGAAAAGAGAGCCAAACCACACAGGGCTTCTTTGATTTAACTAATTTCCCTGAGTTATTGGGGCTATAAGCTGTATCCACATTGAAATAAAAGCCCCACCTAGTGAGCTAGGAAGGAAGTATGACAACTGCAAAAGGTATTTCATCATCATCTGCCAGGTAACCAGTAATACACTGGGTATCATCTACAATGTGTGTGCAGGCCACCCAGGCAGTTTCCACATCTCCCATATATGGCACACCTGTGATCTCTGCCAACTGTTTGTGAGGGGTACTTCGCACAGTGGCATCTTATTGGCAGGGCTGGATATGCCCTAGAACCCTGGCTCATGACACCCATAAGAGGTTCACAGAATGAAACAGACCATGGTTATAAACATACATTACTGCAAACCAAAAATGTAACTGAGCACGTATTTGGTTTGGTGAATGCATACTTTTGCTATCTTGATTCATCTAGTGGTGGCCTGCAGCATGACTCTGCCACATGTGTCAAACTATTGTCTGTGTGCGCAGTGTTGCACAATATTATACTTAAGGATTAGTTACAGCAGGGAGGGCTCCTGCAGGGCCAGCAGTTCTCTGCACAACAGGCAGTAGGGCTGAGTCAGATGAGCAGCCTGAGGAGGAACCACCAGCAAAACCAGCAGAGGATAATCATGCCAGATGGAAGCAGGCACAGTATGCTGTAGCATTAACAAAGAGGCAGTAGTCTACACAAAGCTTCAGAACTTTGTATACAAGAGTTAAGCAGAAACACCCCTGTATGAATGATGCATACAAAACCAGCACAAAGCTATGTTTACCCAAGCATAGGCTGGTCTTGCTATGCATCAGACATAGGCAACTTAAATAAAGGGTCGGGCAGTTATTCTCATTTGCAAAGGTGCAGAAGGGAATACAAGAGTGCATGTCTTTTACAGGGAAGTGTGTGAGTATGAGTGTTGTGGAGTATGAAAATAAAAAGTGCATTTATTTAAACTGACAGTGACTTTATGGGAGCTACTACTGAGTAGGGCTGGGGTCAGTGGAGGTGTCTGATGGGCTGTGGGTTGTAGTGGTGTGAACGTGGGTCTGAAAGGATACAATATTAGCAGTTGTTTTAGCACTATGGGTTTGTCTACTGGACATTTCCAGTGCAGACATTCAGAGGGTTCAGAATCCCATGCAATCCCATGCGCCATGAGAAGTGGCTCAGCAGGAGTTTCACTGGATATACCATGACCCCTGGCTAGATGCTGATGTGCTGGAATACCTTACGCAACATCTGCTAAGAGATGCCAGCATGATGATGGCCACAACCACAGGGATGGCTTCTCCTGGGAGTAGAAAGCTCTGCAACAATTGTTACTGTAGATGTCCTAACACTGCCAGAGTAGGATTTTTGTGTGTCTAGGGCCACAGTGACTAATATTTGTTGATGTAGCAGATGACCAGCCCCAAGGATAGCCCCTCTCTCTTGGCAGATGAGTTAGATAAGACAATACAAGTTTCAATGTGCGATTCAGACTGTCCAGAGACTCACACATATGGGACATACACTTCTGTAAGTCAGCAGGCACACCCTGAATCACATTCACTATCTCTGCCATGCTGGTGGTGGGACTAGACTGTGCCTCCATGATGATCCTGCCTGCAGATATGTTAGATTGTTGCTACTGACACATAACCTCAGGTGTAGAGTGGTAACTGTGTCTCCAGTGAGCACCATTATTCCTCCTCCTCCCAGTGTGCATCTCATTGCCCATGAGTGCTAGTTGCAGAGTCTGGCATCTGTTTGCTGTGGGACAGCACACTTCCCTGATTGGTAGTGTCCTCATTAACATGACCTCTCTCTGATGTCTGGGTAGCCTGGGTATCCACAGACAAAGATAATGTGTCCATGGTCTATGTTGGGGATGTGGTGGTCACATTGCTCATTCCTAGCAACACTCTCTACATCATGACTATGTCAGATCATCAGTGCCATTATCATCAGAGGCTGCAGATCCGCCAACAGCAGATGGGGGCATTTCCACACTATTGGAGCCAGCTGAAGAATCACCAGTCAGTACACCAAAACATAAAATATCCAGTGTAAGTATGACCCAGCACCATAACTCTATATGCAGTTGAGATTTTTACAGCTATAAACAATGATAAAAATGAATACATATGACCATACCTTATGCAGATGGTTGTGGCTGTTAAATCATCAGTGTACATGAATACTTTAAGTCAGACAGATTTCATTATATTTTACAGTGACTTAGAGTTACAGATAATCTGCAGGTATTGATAAAGTGAAATAGGACTAAATACCTTGGGCAACTACAGTGGATACTGTCTGTGGCCTGTCCGCTATTCATCCAGCACTGCACTGTGGTACACTATGGATTTGGTGCACTCTTTAAGAGAGGCCAGGAACTCCTCTATCTCTATGAAAGGTGGTAAGTTTGATGGCCCCCCATCTGTTGTCTTACATTCCTGTGCTATGGCTTTTAATCTGTGGGTGGCAGCATGGATCAAATCACTGGCCAAGAGGTGCACTTTTACATACCTGTGGTCCTGCCCTTCCACTGCATTCCCATTGGTGACAGTCTTAACCCAGTCATGGTGGGCTGATCAGCTGCATGCACATCAAAGAGTCACTGGCCATGAAGATGGAAAGCCTGAAGTACCATCTAATTCTGAGCATCAGAGAATTTGGGCTTATGAATGGATATCAACACCTGAGTAGATGTATTGCTCTTTTTCTGGGTGTCCTGTTTTTTTAGGCATTGAGATTAACAGGCTTGTTACTGTATGGACCTTATAAATCCTAGCAGCAGTACAAATCTCCTTAGCTATATAGAATGCTGTAGGTATGCTCTCCATTTCTTCTGTATTGTATGCAGCAGCACAATTGCCTACCCACTGGCAACATCTGTTGTCTCTCCACAGATGGCACCATCAGTGCTACCATCACCACCACCAGAAGCACCCAGTACATCCGAGTCTCAGCTTGACACAGTCATCCTCACATATCCTGCTCTACCTGCATCGCGTGCTTCAAGCAGACCTGTAGGCACCTGTAGCAGTGTGAGTGAAGGCGATGCCTTTGTCACCCATTGGCAACTAGCAGAGATGATATCACAGACAAGATGTTGAAAGCACATCAGCTAAATGGGTCACCTTCCTGCCTAGCACTAATATCCCCATCTGAGCTAAGGCTCAGTGGTGACAGTACCCAGGGTGACAAGTAATCTTCACTGGATATCAGCTGGCAGAGACTGTACCTGTGAAGCCCCATTCATATCCCTCACAGTACTGATTCCCTCTCTTTTGTGTCCCTACCCACCTTTGTTGATTATTCAATCCTGCCCTCATCATTGTTTTTCCTCTATTTGTCTATCTCCTTTACCATTGTGTTCCTCGTCCCCCAAATGTATCATCACGCACCCTGTCATTAATGTCCCTCTTCCCCTAAAACCTAACCTAACTCTTTTACCATCCTCTTATGTCTCTTACTTCCAAACTTACTGTCTTCTTCATAAATGTAAAATGGGCACCTGTCCTACATAAAAAAAAAAAAAAAAAAAAAAAAAAAAGTATTTCCCTCCTACCCCACCTTCATCCTGTTCCTTCCTTATTTGCTCAACCTCTGTTTTACTTGTTGCTTACTTCCATTTCCACCCTTTTATCTTGTCAAGAAATAGAGAAACATGTCACAGATATTTCCATATAGGGCTACTCAATCATTTATGGTTTTGTGGTCTTACTGTTTGCAGTAGGCCATGAAGACCCATGTACAACCAGTTAGGAATATCACAGCTCATTCTGTAGCAATAATTAACTCCAATCATTGCATGTTTTTTTTTCCAGTCTGTAAATGTGCAACAACAACCCGCAATATACTTCACTGATACCAAACTCTGACTGCTTCTGTGGCACACACTCTAAGTGAAGTGCTTGACAGAATTCACAGTACAGGGTACTGAGGTGAAATCCCCTCAGGGTTGTAGGTTTTTTTTCCATTCTGTAAATGTGTAACTATAACCTGCTATGTGCTTCACTAACACCTCCAGTATCACTGCTTTTGTGACTCAACTTGTATATGGATGTCAGCCCATAGGGCACTGGGTTCAAATCCCCTCATGGGTGGATTTTTTTTCCATTCACTAAATGCGTAGCAACCTGTTATGTGCTTTACTGTCAGCTTCATTATGACTACTTCTGTGGCTCAGTCTGTAAGTGAAGTGCTCAACAGAATGCAAGTACACAGCATGCTTGGTTTAAATTCCCTCCGGCTTGTATGTGTTTTGCACCCTTGATTTTGTCACCATCTCCCTTTGCAGTCTTGTGTCCTTTCTATGTGTGTTTCTGTGGCCCTGCTACTGCCTATGCCCTCCCAGCTTAGGCATACATCTCTTATTTTTTCCATAAGGTATTTCTCTGCAAATATGCCGTACCAGCACACAAGCATTACCAACTGTGTGTGTGGTTTCTTAACAACTACTCTACAAGCCCATGCTCACTCATTGTTTATCATAGCTGCTCAAAATTACTGCAGTTGCGAGCTGGTCGAACATGGTCTTCTCACAGACCCCTACTTTATTCATGATGAAGACATGCTCATTGCTCTCACCTGCTGTGCCCCATGGATTGCTGTTGAGCCCCAGGGCTCATGACACATGCATAGTAAACAGTATTGGCTTGGCCATGGTCAAAGATGCCACATTTCTGAATTCCTGGGATGGTCTATACATCTGATGATGCTCGTGAAAATTTTTAGAAAGGCTGGAATAAACCAGAGATTTGCATTATGTGCACATACTACTGGAACTCAGGAACACATATCAGGATGGTGAGGGTAATAAAATACAAGATCATTTGTCTGTGAATTAGAATTAACACTCTTTTCAGACAAACTTAGATGTTTTACATTTGAAAAATACCAGACATAGTGATATCATTTTCAAAGATAGTTTGTTGAAGGTTTTTTTTAAGGTAATTGTTTTATTATAACTAACTAAATAAATAAATGAATAAATAAAAACTTCTTCTGAAATGCTTCTACAATATCATTTTCTGTACACAGCTGTCTAAGGATGAACTTAAGAGCTATTGAAGGATTTATCTGTGGCAATCCATGCAACTGTTTCTCTCTAACATGATATGCAAACTCCCATGCAATTTGCCTTTACCACAAAACCCCTAAATATGGTACAGATCCATGTTTGGGCTCATGCAGACACTGACTTTTCAGTCTGTCTCTACTGAGTTCAGTGTTTCTTAACTGCATAGCTAGGGATGTGGTTTATGATAATACTGAGCTAAAAACTTGAATGAGGTTTGGGGAATCCCACAACTATATACACTGTTTGCTAGACATGAAGGAGTCACGTGAGGCAAAGACCAAAATGTATGGGTGTGAGCACTGTACAAACCAATGAATAAAATGCTCAAAATATACATTTTAAAGATTACATATTATTGAAACAAAATGTAGCAATTTTTGTTGCTGATGAAAAGAATTAAATGATAAGAGAAAACCTCAGAATGATATTATAAAAGAGCTAACCACTAGTGAAGTAGTTGATTATGTTCTGGCATGTTCTCTAGGATTATTGTTTGTCTGGATTTTCAAAACTGATTTATTAGTCTTTGACATCTGAACTCATCTCTAGTTCACAGAACTCAACTATTTGTAGAAAGTACAGTAAGCAAGACAAATAATATGAGAAAAATAGAGAACATGGTATTTTGTAGCCTATTTACTTAAACTTTATACAAATTACTTAATGTGTATTTTATTTTGGAATACATTAAATTTTTCCTATGAGATATATTATGTAGTGAATTAAACTCCCTTTCAGTTGTTTACTGGTATAAATGATATATAGCAAAAGGTGAACCACATGCAAAATAGACAAATCAGGTTTAGCCATGTCTAAGCCACATGGGGAAGGAATGGTTGAAGGAGACTTGAAACTAATATTCATCCGTAGTATTTTAGTACTTCAAAAAAATAATGGTACCCAGGGTCTAAATACACAATAAGCTCCAGAGATGGAACATAAAAATTCTTTAATTAAAACTTCAGTTGTAAAATAAAAAATGTTAAGCACTTTTGTCTCTTTAAACTGTATATGAGACTTCATCAGAACAGTTAACTACAAAACCACAATCCTCTTCTATGGGAAGTGACAAAAAAATCAATTTCCTTTGTTAATTAGTACTTAAAGTTAACACAGTTGAAGTAAATATTTAACAACTTGTTTCTAAAAAAAAACAGTTAAAAAACCAATACAAAACCAAAGAATCCTTTGCATCCTGAACACACAATATAATAAATATTGAGCTTATAAATTCAAAGTGCTTTTCTTTAAAATGGATAGTAAAGAAAGATATTCATTTAAACATGGAGGAAAGAGGGAATTTCGCTTGACAATACATTGAAATTCTTTAACTTCAATATCTATCTATAGTATTTTAGTACTTAACTAAAATTAAGAAAATAACAGATAGACAAAGAAGAGTGGCCATGACAACCTAATATTTCCTATAATACCTGATGTTCAAATGATCAGTATAATATTATCACTGTTAAAAGATTTTGTCTAAGATCACATATATAATGTATGACTTCATATAAGCCATTCAGAATGAAGTTATGGCCATTGTATTCCTTCACATACAAATGGAAAGCTTCAGTTTTTCTTATTTTAGAAAGGCAGGAAGAATGACAGCATCTGAGGATATTTGGACTTCATGACTACTTTTCCCTACTAATATAAATGCACTCAGTTTACGAGAGGCTGCTATCTCACAAAGTACTTCCTCATGTGGTCAAGCAATAAGATCCATTTCTAGCATTGTTCTTGTGGCTTTTTATAACCTCTGTCTGTTTTGGATGCCTTCATTTTCTTTCCATAATACCCGCGGTGGTGGTGCTGCAGTAGCATTCCCGCCTCACAGTAAGACGCTGTCCAGTTCGATTCTCAGCTAGAGCGTCTTCTGCGTGGAGATATGCGTGAATGGGCGTACCTTCATTGAAGGTTGTGCGTCAGGCCTGGCAAGCCGGTACGTAAAAATCAACTGCCAATCATTAGCAGACCGGAGTTCCGCTGTGGCGACCCCTAACGGGGAAAAAGCCGAAAGACAGAAACTATTCTACTGATAATATTAGTCTTGGCAGCAGTCCTTATTGTTATCAGATCTGTCTCTTTCCCTGAGCATTGGTTTGTAGTTCATTGTGGGACTTATTTGTGACTACAATTTTTAAATTTCATTAAAGTTGCTTAAGTATTTTGGTATGATTCTGTAATCTCATTTATCCTAATCTTCAAAGTGTGATATTCGGATCACATTAGTCTGTTCTGTTAGAACTTTTGGTGTATTCTTGAACCATCATGCAGTTCGCATTACCACTCTTGCCACCTTGTGTTTGGCTTCTCACAGTGTATTCCCCAGAATGGTAGACGTGATTTAAGCTAATGACCTACTGAGCTATCGTAACAGTTGCAATCCACTTTTGTTGTACTTTTTGTGCCCTGCCATCCATGTTGACATCCAGACCTTTCTACAACATATCCTGCTGTCCTTTCACAATTTAGAGACAGAATTATATGCATGTCTTCTGCAACTGCTTTTTAACCTGCATGGAGATAGATAACTATGTTATTTCTTTGTTGCATTTAATTATAGGACTCCTAAGTCAATGATAATTCATGTTATAGTTTCTTTCATTAATAGTCAGATCTTGGAATACTCTTGCCATATTTGTAGATATTACCCAACCTGATGTACCCCAGTCAGAGCATATTTGTAATAATATGCACATCAGGACATTTCCCTTCATAGCAATTGTCAGGACTAGAAAAGAACACTTTAATTGCAGTGTTTGCAAACCCAGTTTGGGTTTGTGAAGGGCCGATCTTGTCTCCTGAATCTGATTGACTTCTTCGAATCAGTCTCCAGAGCTGTGGACGAGGGTAAGGCAGTCCACACAGCCTATATGGACCTCGCCAAGGCCTTTGACACCATCCCCCACTCTGGAATCATAGATAAACTTACTAAGCTGGGCATATATCCCTACATCACTCGATGGGTTGCTAACTGGCTTACTGACAGAACCCAGACAGTAAAAGTAGCCGACTCCAAATCCAGCTCCAGACAAGTGAGAAGTGGAGTATCTCAGGGTTCATTCCTGGGACCACTCTTTTTTGGCATCTACTTCTCTGAAGTACAGGCCAACACTAAGGGACTCTGGCTAACAAAGTTTGCAGATGACTGCAAACTGAGAGCCATTATTGAATCCCCAAATGATGTGGATATTCTACAAAAGGGCCTTACAGAAACAGATGCCTGGTGCCAGAGCCATGGGCTCAAGCTTAATGCCAAGAAATGTATAGTTATTCCATTTGGAAAAAAACATGTACCCATGAATTACCACATAGGTGGCAGGACACTAAACATCGAAAGTGTGATGAGAGACCTAGGGACACAGCTGGACAGTGGTCTCACTTTCGATAACCACATTGCCACAACAGTCAGGAAATCCTTCTATGTGGCACACCTCATCACTAAGGGCTTTTCATCCAGAAAAAAGGAGGCAATTGTCCCACTGTACTCATCCCTCATTAGACCCATTATAGAGTATAATGCCCGATTTGGTATGTACCTCACAAGACATCTGCAACAGCTTGAAAGGCCACAGAAATACCTCACTAAAAGAATCACAGGCCTAAAGCAGATGCCATATACTGACCGTCTAAAAAAACTCCAGCTATACTCTGTGGCATATCGTCTACTCAGAGGCGATCTCTGCTTAACATACAAGGCCATGTCAAACCCTGAGCTGTTGGACATGCTCCACTTAAAGAAATCCCAATCCCTCAGAGCCACACACTCCAGGGATCTAAACCTTGTCATCACAATGAACAAAACATGTTGGAGGGATAGGTTCCTTACCCAGAGACTCCCCATACTCTGGAATAGACTGCCCATACATATCAAGCAGAGCACCTCTTTGGCCTTCTTCAAAAGGAACCTTGATTGGATGGGAGATAGGAAATTCACCCCAGGGATCATGTCAGTCACCCTGCTAGACAGGGGCCTGGAGAAGTAAATATTGTGGGAAGAAATATCCAGGGAATTGTTATGGCTAGGCTTGCATAGGCCCTAGGGCCGATAGCCTAGTACCAACCTATGAACGCTTGACAATTTTATAGAGATCAGACTGCTTGCCCATGTTAATATTTTTGGGTTCATTACACCATTTATTGACATTTGGGAATAGTTATGAGCTACTTTTTTCTGAAATCAGGAAATCAGCATTCACTCCTCCCTGTAATCCAGTGTTTGAATCATTCACAAAACTTAGTGCATAGTGTGGTAAGAGGTCCCTTGGTCAAAAGGAAAGGTTAAAATGAAATATGAGCTGAGAGTTGTATTCATTTCCTTGTGCTCTTTTAGCCCTCTAGTCTATATATCAATCAAAAGTGTTGTCTGTTATACTTTATGGAATATATGTCCTTAACCCTTTCATCTGGGAATGAAATATGTATTTGTGTTGGTCTTTGCTATCAATTACTCATGTTGGTCAGGTTTAGGCTCTTTCATTATAAAACAACAAGGTAATGCAGCTTGCTCTTTGTTTCTGCACAGATTATACATGCTTGTTATAATCTGATGGACCTCTTCATATTTTCCTTTTCCTGTTTTCCATGGATGGGTTCCTCCTGTAATACAAAAGTATTACATTTTTCTTACTTTTCATGTCCTCCATGTTTTTATATATATATTTTTTGCTCTTAGCTTTGTTTTTCTTGCAGCTTTTATTATTGGATTTTTTTTTGTTTGAAAAGATAAAGGTGTGTTCAGAAAGAAGCATAAATAGCCATGCCGCAGTAAATAGTATGGTGAAGGTAGCCTGACCTGTACCCTTGGGGATCAGATGTGTAAGTTCTGACATAGTGAGGACATGCGTGGGATACTGCTGCAAGACAAAGCCTTGTGGTTGCAGAAACAGTCACCACACAAGTGAGAGGATCATGCCTTGCATAATCACATGACCTGGGGACATCAGCATACTCGTAGCATGCTTGATGCCATGCATGGATTATAAAATAATATATATATATATATCAGATATAATATATTATTATATATGCATTGAAGGATTCCATAGCAGAGTTCACAGCAAAGTTTCAACTCATGGAAAGGAAAAAGGAATAATCAGGCATCCTGAAAAGAGGAGCAAGCAAAAGAATATAGAGAAGGACTACCGTATGGTAAGAGTGGTGCGGTGGGTCAAAAGAATGGTATTTTGTTCTGTGGGACATGTGCCATTTCTTGGCCTTACTAAGAAGGGTAGACAGGCAAAGAAGCATGGGAAATGTGTGTGTCCATAGGAAGAAGTGCATAGCAATGACAGCAGGGCCAAGCATGCAAGCATATAACACAGGCAAAGACTGACATAGGATGTAGTGACACAAAACAGGGGCAAATTGAAAATATGCAAACTGACAGCTGGAGGGCAACCTATGTTGGGGAGGACTGGACTAGAAACAGCGGATGGAGAGTGACACATGAAGCTAAGAAATACCATAAATGGGGAGAGGGTCAGGTGAGGAAGGCCTGCCAAGCCAGTCCAGATGGGAAGCTGCCAATAAGTCAGTCATCTCAATGGCTGACAACATGGAGGGGTTCCTCCTCTTCTGTTGACCTAATGGTTAGAGCCACCCAGCTATGTGACTTTGCCAGCCTCATGTGGAATTGCTCTAAGTTGCCAGTGTGGGCACTGAGCTGGCAACTCATATTGGTTCTTACTAGCTATCAAAACATATGACAGGTGACCCAGAAGCTATTGTGCTACTGTCCAACGACAAGAAGATGCCTCCCACCAGAGAAGCAGCAATAGAGGCCGGTAATGAGCCACCCGGGTTATCTTCTAGATGGTGACCTTTTTCACCCTACAGACAACTAGGCCTGGAGACTGCTGTCGATGTACTCATAGCACTCATTATAGAGTATGGATATTGCTATGACCAGTCCTGCATAAAAAAGTAAATAAACAGTGAAACACTGATCAACAAAGCAACATAATTAAAAAAGAAGAGGACAAAAAAAGGACACAAATACAGTGATCAGAGATAGACTGTACAATTTATTAAAACAGGACCTGGAAGAGAAAAAGCAACGAGCAAGGAATGTAAAATAATGGCAATGAACTAGACCATTATACAGCACATGACAGCACAGCTACACAAATGTTGGTGCTGCTGGTACCACTCAAGAAAGTGATACAGTGACTGGAGAAAACAGCTAATCTACTAAGACATTGAAAAACTAAGCAACAGTTAAATGTTAATCAAACACACACACACACGCACGCACGCACGCACGCACACACACACACACATATACTGCTATACAGTACACTTATTCTACTAAATAAAAATACTGGCTTACCACTTCTGGCAGGCAGTCCTGCAACTCAAAAAAAAAAAAAAAAAAAGCATTGCTAAGTGCTGTGTATCCAAGACAGCAAAAGGCATTTGCAGCTATTTGTTACAGGTCAACTGTACTGACGCAGCAAAAACTTACTTACTGCATTTTCCCACTGGCAGAGAAGGTCTGGGTGGCACCTCCAGAGGTCACTACATGTCATCGATGCTCTGTAGCATGGGCAATGTCAGTGGCATCACTCACTACCCTGGCAAACATGTGCTAGACATCTACTTTATATAACAGACCATCATAATCCCCCATCAGGAGTTCCCTATGACATTTGTGCATCAAGTGTGAAGAGATTTTGCATTCCCTGCTACATTGTGTGGGTGCTCTGCTATAGTCTGATCCTGCTGAGGTCATGTTCACTTGCCAGGTTAAAACCAGGAGCAAAACTGACAGCTGAGATGAATGACTGCATATCACAGTGACCATGTGTCTTGCATTCAAGGACAACAAAGCAGCATGATGCCCATCTGTGGAAGTGCAATGCTTGTGATCAGTAGTCATAGAGAATGTCCGAACAATATCATCATCATTGTCATCATCTATCCCCCTTTTTCCCATTTTTTTACATGGGGTCAGGGTGTTATGTCAACTGTCACCATCTGTTTCAATGCAGTGCCACTCTCTTACCTTCCTTCTTCCACCATCATCACTGACTGTCACAGGTCTTCTCTCACACAATCTATCCATATCTCTTCTGGCTGCCCTGATTTCCTCTTCCCTTCTTCCTGTCCATCCCAAATCTTCTTCACCTGATTGTCTGCTTTTATGTACATGTTCCCAAACCACCATAATCTCTGTTCTCTTTGACCTTCTCTACAATTGGAGCTACTTGGGCTTCTGCTCTGATGTCCTCATTTCTTCATTTGTCTCACAGTGTGCATCCTACCATCTATCTCAGGCACTTCATCTCCATCACGTCTAGCTGCCTCAACTCCTCTGCCTTTTTTGCCCAGGCTTCTGCACCATACAGTAGTACGGGTCACACCACTGTTTTGTATGCCTTACTTTTCAGCTTCTTTGCATTCCTCTGTCAAATATTACCCATGACATTCTCTGCCTGTTGCCTGCAGACCCTCTGATTCTGGCTTTGACCTCTTCATTCAGACTTCCCTTCTCCTCAGCCACCCATCTGAAATACTTGAAGCTGCTAACCTGTTCCACTATTTTCCCTTCTATCTAAATTCTCAGCTTCTTCTTATTCCCCTCATTTGCTGCCATTATAAATGTCTTATCTGTACTCAGTTTCATTCCATATGCCTTCAGTTTTGCATTCTATTCCCCTATCCTTTGCTGACGTTCTTCCGCAGAGTATGCCTGTGATGCCACATCATCTGCATATAGCAACTTTGTTGCTCTGTCTCAACGATCCTGCTTACTAATGTAGTCCATCACCAGCATGAACAGCAGTGGGCGCAGAGCTGAACCCTCATGCACACACACACACACACACACTTCCCCAGGGAACTCCTCTGTGAGACCGAACACTATTTATACTTGAGTCATTGGGTCCTTGCACTTAGCCTGCACTAATTTACCAGTGTTTCTGGGACTTCAAACCACTGCAGGACTGCTCAAATCAGCTTTCTTGGGACCTTGTCATATGCTTTCTCCACTTCTAGGAATGCCCAGTTTGACTCTTTCCTTATCTCCAGTTTCTTCTCAGCTCTCTGTGTCCCTGCAAACATCATGTCAGTTATGTTGCATTCTGATTTGAATTTGAACTGCTCATTTCCTATCTTACTTTCTACTACTCTGCATATTAGTTTTCAGTCACCCTATCCAGAACATTCATGCAGTGTGACAGGGGTCTGATACCTCCATACATCCTAAAGTTGTGAATGTCTCCTTTGTTCTTGTACACTGGCATCAGTATGCTTACTCTCCAGTCACCTGAGATATGCCTTTCTCTCATTAGTGCTATGAGTACCTTCAGGAGACATTTCTCCCCTATCTCAGCCAACATCTTGATCACTATCTGCTGTGACCCCATCTGAGCCTGCTGCTTTCCTTGACTTTATTTTCCTTAGTGCTGTTATTACTTCTTCTTTGGTGGGCTCCACCTCTTCTTTCATCATAGGTTGTGTCTGGGGAAGTGCAGCTTCTGTGGGGATTTATTCATCCAGAAGCTGCTGGAAGTATTCTTTCCATCTGATTTTGATGTCCTGTGTGCTGGTGAGAAGGTTCTTACTGGCATCCCTTACAAAGAGTGTCTGAATATCTTTTTTATCTTTCTGTCTTTGCCTTGCAAGCTGATAGAGTTTCTTTGTGCCATCTACCAAGTCACTTTTCAAAAGCTGGTAAAGAGCTGCTGATGCCTTGTTCTTTGCTATTGCAACTCCTCTGTTAGCCTGTTTGTTAGCTAACCAGTATTCTTTCCTAGCCTAGTACATATTTTCTATCTCCTACATTTTCCTGCACATCTTCCTTCTTTTGATGACTTCCTGGACGTTTGCATTCCACCACCAGCTTTCCTTATGTACCTTATTTCCATACGACTCAGCCACATACCTTTTCTGTAGTCCTCACACATGCTGTTTTGAGGAGCTGTCATTCTTCTTCAACTTCTCCTAGTTCCTCTTCCTCATGAGGTGCTAGAGCTCTGAGTGATGTCTTGTACTAGTGTGCTTTGTCTCCAGTCAACTTCCAGATTTACAGTCTGGTCTATGTTGAGTTTATAGTCTTCTCTGACCACTACTTGCAGCTGATTGTAGCAAGCAGTGGTGTATGCTGTGGGCTGACTGTTTCACTAGGGATGACTTTGAAACTGCTGATTCTAGCCCTTTCATTATGAGAAGGAAGTCTACTTGAGTTGTGTGTTGACCACTCTTGTATTTGATCTTGTGACTGTCTCTCTTACTGAAGCATGTGTCGGCCACCATCAAGCCATTTGCCACACAGAAATCTAAAATGGTCTCTCCTTCTTTATTCCTGTTGCCCCACCCATTTTGACAAAGGCAGTCCTCATATCCTATTCTGTCTGCCCCGATATGTGCATTCAGATCACTCCTTGTCAGCACCAATCCACGTAATCCTGCTTGGTCTAAAAGGTCATGCAACTGCTGTCTGAATGCCCTAATTTCCTAATTTTTACAACCCTGCTGTGGGCTGTAGGCTGAGATTATGAATAGTGTGCTATCCTTACACTGGAATCTGATTGCTATCAATAATTCTGCTGACATCCCTTATTATCTTCTGAAGCCTCTCCCTCTCCACACTTCCTACACTGTCTCTTGTTTGTCCTCTGGCTTCCTATTGAAATGTTGGCACTCCAAATGCTGACTGCCAACAAGCCAAAAAAAAAAGAAAGACCAAAAACACAGGAAAAAAAGCGAATCTTAAAAATCACTCTTCAAACCCCCTCACACCTCCCATACTTATATATACCATTTCCAAGATCGCCATACCTTGGAGAAAAGGGAATATTCAGAGAAATGGCATCTCAGTCTTGGTATATACAAGTCCAATCTTTCGGACATTAAGTCTTCATATTTCGGGACTTGCTTTAGCAGGTCCTGACATTTCAAATGGTTGCCTTGTCCTCCTTCTGTGTAGTAGTAGATTGTGGACCTCAAGCCAACTGGCTTTGCTGCACTGGCCTTTCATCTTGTCTGCTGGATACATAGGATCTCCAGACCCCTCCTTATCACCATGTCATCCACTTTCAAGCTGCATCCTGGCAGTGAACCTACACTGAGTGTAGCACGTCTTAGTTCATGTTTGGCAGATCATTTGGTTTTACACCCAGCTTTTGCTCAACAGAGCTGTCCTAGGTAACCCAGGCTGGATACCTGGACACTGGCCTGCCAGCAGATTATTGACCCAGGGCTGCTGGGCTTTATGACGTGCACAAACTGGACAATAGGGACACATACACCCTTTACACTATTAGCATGGTTTCTGGCATACATCACTGGCAAATATTCATGTCCATTTGCTTACATTAACCAAAATGACCGACTCACCTAAAACCAATTTTTACAATGTTGAGTGGCTATCTCTGACATGGTATACAGTCCGCAATCTATGTTCGTCTGTCTAGAGGATACTGTTCACTACAGCTGATGCCCAAAGCTGTTGCTCTGAATAACTCTTCCCCCCATAGAGCAAAATCTGGAATCTGTGCTTCTGTCTACTGCTCCATTCTTAGGTGAGTTCAAGGTGGAAACAACATGTTTTTGAGAGGAGGGAAGAACCCCACAGAGACCCCGGAAGAACATGCACACTCCATACTGACATTAGCTGAAGGTCAGGACTGAATCTTGTACCTTCTGCATGAGAAGCAAAGACCTTAACCATTATGCCAACTGATGTCCATTAATGATTGTCCAAACTAAAGGGTAAAGAAGTCAGAGATACAAACCATTCAGTAAAGCCTGCAAGAAAAACCTAGCCAAGCAAGAGTTTTCACTTTACTTTACCTTAAACCTCCTGTAATGGAGGGCCATTGGATATATGCAAATTACCCCTTAAGGACATCAAGTGTTTCAGCTACATGGTTTCTGTATGCCCACAACTTTTAAATGTTTACTTTTTAAATCTTTTGGGGTATATTCAGGCCAACAAAGTTAATACCCCACTAGCTGTGGACATGCAAGTTTCAGCTATTTTAGTAACCTTAACAGAACAGAATAAATGGATTGTTTGGCTATTCTTTAGAAACACAGGTGACCTCCAAGCCCTTGAACGAGTGTGAGGCAGCAAACTGTAGGACAGTAGAGTATTGTTTATATCACAGAAAAAGGTTTCAGTGGCAAGAGAAGGTGAGACAAGGAGGTCATCGTTTATGCAGGAAAAAACATAGAAGGGAGAGATGAAGGAGGAATAGCAATATGTGCAAAGGAAGGCATCAAATGTGAGGTCTGGGAGGAAGAGAAACATAACCTTATGAAGGGGAGAATGTGGGCAGGGTTTGAGCCAAGGTAAGGGGTGGGAGAAAGATAAAGAGAGAGAGAGAGACTGAAGACTGATACAAGATATTGCTCCTCAGACACATTAAAGAAAGAGTATGAAAGACTGTAAAAGGGAATAAAGGAGTGAGACAGGAAGAAGATGATCCAAATCTCTAAAAGAAGACTGGGGTGTTTTTAATTTCCAGAGCAGAGAAGGTACAAGAACTGACTACAATTTTGGATCATAATGGATTTAAACAGCTCACAAGACTGTAACAGAAATGATAGAATTCTAAAATTAGTCCTACAAAAAGTGTGAAAGGATCATAGATGCCCAAGTGAAGGTACTATTAGCCAATAGTGGGTATGCCGTTGTGTGTTTAATAGTAGAAGGAAAGGGTAAAAGTCCAAAATAAGGAGGTTGGATTTAAGAAGCATGGGTTATGCTGAGCTACAGGAGATGGCCAAGGGTGTTAGGAGACTGGGCACAAACTGAGCGACTAAAGGTATGGGGATGAGTAACAGATAGAGTATTTAGAGATATGAGAAAGGTTTTGGAACAAATCGTGGAGCAATAACCAACATGAATTCATCATAAATAGAGTGCTCAGGGATACAGATAATGTTTTAAGCAATAGTCTAAAAGAAATGGAAAGGAGATGGTGAGAAGGAATGGGTTGGACAGAGCAAAGTAGCTACCATAAGGGCAAAAATGGAGGGTGGTGAACTCAGCAAAGAGAGCAGCATAAAAAGCTAAAATCAGTCAGAAGCAATGAAGAAAGAGAACAAGGACTTTTAGTAGAAAAGAGGAAAGGATAGAGAGAATCTTGACCAGGCTCAAAAAATATGAGGAAGAGCTCACGTGTCAAAAGACAGAGATACTGAATTAATACTTCAGTTCACTGTTCACTAAGGAAAGGAGGAGGGGTGGTATTATGATGTTTGGGAGGCATGCTTGGCTAGGGAAGAAAATAAACTGTCAGCAGGATATAGGGGACTGGCTGCTTCTAGGAAAGATAAAGCACAATGACCATATGGGCCACTTTATAAAGTTCTTTGGAATCTAGGCAGTATGTGAACAGACTTCTTGGTTCAGATCTTCAAAAAATCACTTGCCAGTGCAGAGGTAACTTTGGACTGAAACACAAGTGGAATGCTATTATACAGTGGGAGTAGGAACACTTTAAGGAACTGCAGACCTATTAGCGTCAAAGTAGTGACAGTTGAAGTCATAGAGAGAATCCTATAGAAAAGTTTTGTTACTTTTCTGACCAGACACCAGGACAGCATTCCTCATAGCTTCATGACCAGAATGAGCTGCTAATGTTTTTTTTTTTTTTTTTTTTTTATGGCCATGTTTAATTTAATGTAATCTTATTGTCAAGAGTTTGAGTGCTTGGTGTAAGACACCATTAACAAAACAAATTAAAACATGGGGGTTAGATAGAGATGAGTGGAGCCCAGTTTTATGACTAGTTGACAAGAAAACTTCACAGGGTGGTACCAGTAGATGTGGCTTGTTTATATTTCATCTAGGTCTGTAACTCAGTTCCACATAGTTGGCTGATAGGGAAGTGGGTGGGGTTATGGGTAGGGCAAGAACAAGGAACTAGGCTACTGCATTGCCGAAAGGTAGGAAATAGAAGATTGTGGTCAGAGGAATGACATTAGGAATGTAGAAACTGACTAATAAAGTCCAAGAGGGATCAATCTTTAGTCTAATACTCCTGTGTGTGTCTTTTTAAACAAATATTAAAGATCAGTGCAAAGGATCTACTTTACACTGATGATGCAAAAATAGCTTCAGCCATGGAGTACTTAAAGTGAAGACAGAGTCTTAATTAATATGTTGGAAAAGTTGACCAAGATGGCAGAAAAGTGGCAGCTAAAATTCTGGACAGACAAATGCTTGGGCTTCAACAAGTTTAGAGTGAAGCATGTGCTGAGGAGTAATGGAAAAGATGTCAAAAGAGCTGGAAATATCCTGGGGTGTTGATCATATCTGGATAGGACCACCTGTAGCAGAATGAGATGGCAGTGTGAGCATCAAACAGAATACTAGGGTGCATCCTTAAGTGGACTGACTCCAGAATTAAAGAGGTAATACTTCTAATCTACTGGACACTAGTCAGGTTGCATCATGACCAGAGTGTGTAGTTCAAGGCCCTACAGTGAAAAGGGGTGTCCCACCATTAACTGGGAAAACTACTCATGTACCAACTCCTTCGCTCAATGCTTTCTGTAATTCATAAACTCCAATGCCCTGAATCAACTTATCCACACCCGCACCAGGGGCAACAATATCCTAGATCTAGTCATTACCAACATGAGTGACCGGTGTTCCACACTTGAAGTCAATGCCTCATTGGTCTGACCTGACCATAAGCTAATTACCCTAGATATCCACATCCTGCCCCCAACCCCCATTAAGGAAACCATGGTATAAAATTTCTGCAAAGCCAACTTCATGCTTCTTAAGACAGAAGTGGTGAACTTCATGACACCCATGCAGATGGACAATACAGTTACAACTACTGAATCCTACACAATTGCACTTTATAAGCACTTACATGAGTGCATGGATCGTGCTATCCCAAACAGAACCAAGACGCTATCCTCCAAAAAAAGGAAGCCAATCTGGTGGTCCCCTGCCATAAACAAACTGTACAACAGAAGGAGGAAACTGTTGCAAAAGAGAGTAAAATCCCATGAGTGGAGGAGCTCCCTGGTCAGCCTCAGTAAGAAGTAGCAATCCCTGATTAAATCGTCCAAAGCTAGTTACGAAAACAAAATCGCCACTGATTCTAAAGACAACTACAAAGCATTCTATAGCTATGTCAAGAATCTCAATGGCAACACTCAGATCTGCTCTGAGGTTTAGCACAACGGCACTAAATATACAGACCCAACTGATATTGCCAACATCCTGGCAGATAGGTTCAGTGCTAACTTTACCCCCCTCTCACCCCCTAAAGAGCCCATCTCTATACCGGAAGAATGCAAAGTTCCTGTAATCACGGTTGCACAGGTAAAAACCACACTCTCCAAAGCCAAGAACACAGCATCCATGGGACCAGACAACATCCCAGGCTGCATTCTACATGAACTACAGAACGAACTGCACCCCACCTAAGTACCATGTTCAATCATAGCCTCACCTCAGGCTTTGTGCCTGCTCAATGGCGCACAGTGACGGTTATCCCACTCCACAAGGGGGGAGCCACAATGGCCCCCAGGAACTACCGCCCCATTAGCCTGATGAGCCTGATCTGCAAGGCCATGGAACGTATCATCATGGAACCTATAAACAAAGACATTGGTAATCTCTAAACTCTGGACCCCACCCAGTTTGGGTTTGTAAAAGGCAGATCATGTCTCCTAAACCTGATAGACTTCTTTGAAGCAGCCACTAAAGCAGTAGACAAGGGTAAGGTGGTTCACACAGCCTATCTATATCTTGCCAAGGCTTTCGACACCATCCCCCACTCTGGAATTATAGATAAACTCACTAAACTAGGTATAAATCCCTATGTCACAAGATGGGTTGCCAACTGGCTCACTGACAGAACCCACACTGTGAAAGTAGCAGACTCCAAATCCGACTTCAGACCAGTGACAAGTGGAGTACCACAGGGTTCATTCCTGGGTCCTCTCCTGTTTGGTATCTACTTCTCTGAAGTACAGGCTAATACAGAAGGTCTTTGGCTAATGAAGTTCGCAGATGACTGCAAACTAGGAGCTATAATCAAAACTCCTAACTATGTGGACATCCTAAGGGTCTCACTGAGACAGATGCCTGGTGTCAAAGCCATGGCCTCAAGCTCAACGCCAAAAAGTGCATTGTCATCCCCTTTGGTAAAAACTCTGTACCCAAGAACTACAACATAGGCGGTAGTATACTTAACACTGAAAGTGTGATGAGACCTTGGGACACAGGTGGACTGTAGTCTCTCCTTTGATAATCACATCGCCATAGTAGTCAGGAAATCCTTCTATGTGGTACACCTCATCACAAAAGGTTTCTCATTCAGAAAAAAAGAGGTCATTGTTCCCCTCTACTCATCACTCATTAGATCCATTATAGAGTACAACGCCCCTTTTGGTATGCACCTCACAAGACATCTACAACAACTGGAAAGGCTGCAGAAATACCTCACAAAGAGGATTACCATCCTCAAACAGATGCCCTACGCAGACCGTCTCAAAAATCTCCAGCTTTACTCCATCGCATATCGCCTACTCAGAGGTGATCTCTGCCTAACATACAAAGCTATGTCAAACCCAGAGCTGTTGGACATGCTCCACTTAAAGAAATCCCAATCCCTCTGAGCTACATACTCTAGGGACCTAAACCTTGTCACCACAATAAACAGAACATGCCGGAGGGATCGATTCCTGTCCCAGAGACTTCCCATACTCTGGAATAAACTACTTATCTATATCAACAAAGCTCCTCACTAGCACTCTTCAAGAAAAATCTTGATGATTGGATGGGAAATAGGAAATTCACCCGGGGAATCACCTCTGTGGCTCTGCTCGACAGTGGCACAGGAAAGTAATTTTCTTGGCTGGCAAATGCCAGGGTACCTTTTTGGCTGGGCTTGTAAAGGCCCCAGGGCTGATAGCCTAGTACCTACCTATGAACCTATAAATCTGTAAGAAAGATGCAATGGAAGGAAGTGAAAAGCTGTCTACAGATTGGAGGAAAAACAGCTCTTTTGACCAGCAACCAAAAGAAACAAAGAGGCATGGTATGGGGGGAAAGGTGATGTCAGATGATATAAATTAATTATCCTGAATAGGAAGAACAGAAGAGGGAAGAAGGGGTGCAGACCACAGATTGTATGGACTAACACTGAGAAGATTGGGCACCCATAGCCTGGACTACCAGACTGGGCATTCAAGACAGGATGGAACACTGAAAGCTGAGGAGAGGAAAAGGTAGGAATGGATGGAAGGTAGAATGTTTAACTCACATGAAGAGCAGATCAGATAAGTTTATTGCCTTCTGATTTAAGTAACTTTAATGTAAATGCAAATAAGTATTTGCACGGAGGAATGGGTAATAAGGTATGTGCAAGACAGAGTTCTTTTGACTTGCACTACTCTTCCATGTGTAATCCAACATCATGGTGCATTCTTTATATAGCTTTCTCACTGTAGCTGCATAGCCCAGAAAATGCACACACACACACACACACACACACACACACACACACACACACACACACACACACACACACACACACACACACACACATATATCTGTCTATCAGTATACCTATCTACACACACACACACACACACACACACACACACACACACACACGCACACACACACACACACACACACACACACACACACACACACACACACACACACACACACACACACACACACACACACACACACACACACACACACACACACACACACACACACACGTACGTGCACGGACACGCACACTGATTTTGTTTAACTAGGAAAGTGAAGTGATCCTTTTTAACTACAACCTACACAACTAGACCAGAAGTGTAAATGCATTATATTGAGATATCTATTTATCTTTATACGTATGTAAATGTGTGTTTATATGTATGCATATATGAAAAACACCACAGTACTGTGCTGTAGTGAAACCCACAGAATTCAGAAGCAAAGACATTTCAAATAAGGAGTCATCAGACTGAAAAATAGTTTAGCACCTTCACCTTGGTTTAATCAAAAGGCTTCTTCAGAATAGCATCTGTCAATACAAAATTATTTAAAATGAAATGCACTCAAGTCACATGTTCTAAAGCTACCCAATTACATTCAAACTGAACAGTTTCACTGCCTTCATTTTTAAAATATTCTTAATATTAATATTAATATTGTCACAGAGCCCAAGATATTTATTATTCAGAGATAGCCCTACCTCAGTGCTTTTACATACAGCACCACAGTAGGTTGTCCCCACAGCTATGTTAGATGTTAATGGGATATTCTGGGGAAGAGACATATGCTAATTATCCATGTGGTCTCCCCTAGGGGTCTATATCATATATTCAAAATTCCAAGATGTCGAACACCATATGTTCGAACTTGAAATTTCGAATATTGAAAACATCGAACGTTCAGAATAGCAAATTTTTTCCAAGGGAAAAAAACTGCTGTTCCGAGAAACATACACACAACACAAGCACACCAAAATAAATAAACCACACACATACAGTTAACAAAACTCAACCCCACACTAAACCACACATACATTACTAACTATCCACTTACCTTAACCCGCACCCTAACCCTAAGGTCCATAATTATCGCACACATACCCTACGAAACCATACACAAACAAAGCAATAAATACACACACATACAGTTAACAAAACACAACCCTACACTACACCATACATACATTACTAGCTATCCACTTACCTTAATCCGCACCCTAACCCTAAGGTCCGTACCTGTTGCACCACAATGGAGGAAATAGCGAAGTCACGGAATGGCCCACTGAAATCTTGCCCTAGGTAAGATTTCGATGTTCTGGGGCTTTGCTATTTTCAACATTCGATGGTTTGGGTTCGACGTTTTGACATTCGGTGTTTTCTGTGTTCGGAATTTTGATATAGACCCTCTCCTATGACTGCCTGCAGAAATTCTGAGATTCTGAGAGTTGCTCAGCTGTATAAATAAGCAAGGTTGCTCCTGACCATTCATGGTAATGTCAGTGTTCATCTTCTGTGGTAGATGTAAGTGCTGGGGAGTTTAGCTATCAGGTAGTATTGCGTTTTGTGTGCGTGTGAAGAGCTGCATGTGTAAGTGTATGCGTCAGTGTGTGTGTCTGCCTGGAAGATCACATTAGGGAGGAGGTCAGTGAGGGGGTAGGTTAGGTGTGTGTGTGTGTGTGTGTGTGTGTGTGTGTGTGTGTGTGTGTGTGTGTGTGTGTGTGTGTGTGTGTGTGTGTGTGTGTGTGTGTGTGTGTGTGTGTGTGTGTGTGTGTGTGTGTGTGTGTGTGTGTGTGTGTGTGTGTGTGTGCCACTCAAAGTATAGCTGTTGCACTAACATGCTTTTACTGAAGGATCTGAAGTGTAAAACTCTAATATCTTTCATTAATGGCTGACTGTAATTATCTTAATTTTCCAGTACGAGAAAAAAGTAGGCATCTTGGATGTTCTGACAACACAGAGCCAGGTAGAGTGAGTGTGTGTGTGTGTGTGTGTGTGTGTGTGTGTGTGTGTGTGTGTGTGTGTGTGTTACTGTGTTCATGTTTGTGGGACAGTGAATGGGGATGCTTATACTAGCACAATGCATCAGCCACCAGTGTTAGCTACAGCAGGAATTGCTGATTAGCATTTGCAGTAGTTAGTGATTCAGAGGCATGAAAATTAGATGATGATAAGGTCTTTCTTCACTTTGGCTAATAGCACTAGAGTTCTTTCTTAATCTTCAGAAAAAAATCTGTCAGGTCAGAAACTATATCTGGTTTAATATTGCTTGCCCTTTTCCCTGTGCATTTTGTAAACAATTTAGATGTATCATATAGCCCATGTGCTGTTGGTAAAAAAATATGACAAACCAGTTGGGGCTAAACACCATTATACTTGTAACAGCAGTGGAGTTGTATATCTTGCATCTTCTGACAAATGTAAAGTATACTATGTAGGTAAAATACAGAGAAAAATTATCGCAGTGAATATATGAGCACATGGTAACCATCAAAACGAATGGTATAAAAATGTGCTATGTAAATATTCTTAGAATCCTGCCAGTTTTAGGAAGTTTTCATTTTTTGTATCATAAAAAATCAATTGTGTAACTTTACAAAATAATGTAAATAATGTGCAGGAAATCAAAGAAGTATGTTGGCAGTTTAGATTAGGGACGAACCTGTTCCCATTTTTATTTGAATACTTATTAACATTTTATAAACATTTGTAAGCATTTAATAAACATTTCATAAACAACAACAGCAACAAAAAATTATCAGTCTTAATGCAACTATAGCCAAACATTGAAAACATAAATATCAGATAAAAACTATATACATTACTTACAAAGCAGAGTCAGCACAACTGCCCCATACCTATTCCTTGCACAAGGTCTCCCAAGATTAATTCTCATTAAGCTGAATCCCAGCTTACAGGTTCATAGGATGATACTAGGCTATTGGCCTGGAGGCCTTTATAAGCCTAGCCAAGAATTTCACCCATGTCCCCACAAAGTCAGCAACTATTTTCCCTATCCAGCAGGGACACAGGTGGGATTCCAGGGGTATATTTTCTGTTTTCCATCCAGTCATGCAGATTCCTCTTAAAGAGGGCTAGTGAGGTACTCTGCTTGACATTGAGAGGGAATCTGTTCCACATATGGGGGAGTTGTTGGGACACAAATCTATCCCACCAACAAGTTCTATTAATGTCACAGACCAGGTTGAGGCCTTGCGTGTAAGTTGTGTGAGTGGAGTTTGACTTACAGATATGCAGCAACTTTATCAAGGCTGTGTCAGAGGAGGCCTTGTATGCAAGACACAGGTCACCTCTGAGCAGTCTGTATGAGACTGAGTAGAGGGACAGGGCTTTTAGTCTATCTGTATAGGATTGATGTTTGAGACCCTGGATTTTCCTGGTCAGGAACCTCTGTGATGTCTCCAACTGCTGTGTGTGCTTGGCAAAGTACATGCTGATAGGAACATTGTACTCAATAATGGGTCTGATAAGGGAGGAGTATGGGGATGTTATGACCTACTTGTTCCTGGATGTACCCTTACTTATGAGATGGGCCATGTAGAAAGTCTTCCATACAACAGAGGCAATATGGTGGTCAAAAGTCAGGTTGCTATCAACCTGGGTGCCCAGGTCCCTCACGACTGATTGTGTGCTTAATATGTTGTTATTAATGTGATATTTAGTGAGGACACCATTTTCCCCAAAGGGGATGATGATGCATTTCTTGGCATTCAGTTTGGGGCCATGCTTCTAGCATCAGTCATTAGTTTGGGTAAGGCCCTCTTGGGGGATGTTCACATCACTAGGGGAATCTATGACAGTGCCCAGCTTGCAGTCATCTACAAACGTGGTCAGCCACAGACCAATGGTTTTGGCTTGCACCTCAGCAAAGTATTCCTAGACATTAATTTCTATCATTGGCCCCAGTGACTTGTATGACAGTATGATTTTCCTCACAAACCTCCACAGAAGAGGTTGAATGGAACTATAAGGAGTATTGACTGATTGATTCCATTCCTTCACAAGCTGTGTTAATTAAACTCCATATAACACTTCTATTTCTACTTTTCCATTTATCACAGCTATTACCAATACCAAATAACAAGAAGTGCCAACATTTATCTGGACATTCTTCAAATATGACTCCCATGAACTGCATCCAAAATAGTTATGCTCTTTTACATTCCCAGAAACATATTAAAGGTACCCACTATCTCTTTTTCCATATCTCCAACTGTTATTGTGCAGTTTTTCCCCTCCCTTTAAAGCCTTTCTGGTGTATGATACCACTATTCCAAGCTCCTGATCTCTAGCTCTATATACCATTTATTCAACAACTAAACTTAAATGTCAGATCTTATGCCATTCATCTAAATTAAGAAACACAGCCTCTTTTCACTCCCAGCCCTGCTGTATATGTCTTTGTTGTAATCATGCCTTCCTTATTTCAACACATCTTTTTATGTACAAAACTCGCTCTTCCATTTTTAACTCCAAACTACTTTTTTTTCCCATGGAGCCACCCTCATATTTTGTATATCCCTACCCCATTTCTTCCAATAGATACAATGCTACTGCTGCTGTAGAAACCAATATCCCTTGGAAATGCTTCCATCCCTGTTCTCCATGTCTCAATAATTGTGAACATTTCTCAGTTCTCTTACTATGCCATTACTCCCTAATATCTAAATTGATCCCTCTAAGTACTTAAAGTGAATCTAGACCCTCCCAAATGGGCCATCACCCCAATATAATTCCCTGATCTCATACTATTTCCAACCAACTTCTGTATCATTTCTCTGGAATCCAGTCTAGACCCTGCACTGCCTCATTCTCTGAGCTCTAGTAGTGAGTAATGCCCTCTTTCTGCACTAGGTGCACCATGTCAAAGGCCAGTGCATAGCTCTATATTAGTAAGCAGCCATCCTTCCATTGAAATTGGTATCTGTAGCTTCTCTGAAGCAATTCTAGGACACCCTTCACCTCTCACCCAAGCACTAAGCTTCTGCTGGATCTGTTTGACTTCTAATCTTCTGGATAACAAAGGAAGGCATCTGATGATATATAAAATATGAAGCAACACCATTGTTGCTATTACCTTAATCCTTCCAGTGGTCGTTTGTAACTATGAAATCCTAACCCTGCTAACTGCCCTACATCCTTGTTTATAATCTCCTTAAATTTCCCTGGAAAGTATCCTCCTATGAATGTCACAGAACTAACCACAAATATTTGGGAAGCACCTGTTCCTGCATCACACCCTCTTTCATAGGTAGGTACTAGGCTATTGGCCCTATGGCCTATATAAGCCTAGCCAAAAGGTACCCTGGCTTTCGCTACCCAAGAAAATTATTTTCCTGTGCCACTCCTTCCCTATTTCCCAATTGGACTATAACTGTCTTATTCATATTATATTTCAGACTAGAAACTTGACCAAAATTCTTGAATGCTTCCAACACTTTTCCCAGTGACCAACGTTATATTGCTTATTAAGATTCAATCATCAAACATCAGGAAGGCCACCACCTACCTTTTTATTTGTATACTTCAGACATAAGTCACCAAACCTGAAAATCCAATTCTTCCATTGCTAAAATGAATAGTCCTGGTGATAGCAGGTACCCTTGTCTTGTCCCCCTTGCAACATTTCCTACTTCAGACAGTCTCCCATTTGCACAGACTCCAAAACAGGAAATAGTTCATAATAAATGTATCCACCTTATAAATATTTTGCCTTCTTCAAACAAGAGAATAAAAAGTTCCAGCTGATTGTATCAAATGACATCCTAATACCAAAAAGCACCAACCCAGCATTAGTTCATTTTGGACCATATGTATCTATGAATGCAGCAAACCTCAACCAATTACTAGTTATGGACCTCCCTTTAACAAATCCATTTTGGCTTTACTCTTCTAAGCTTGAAAGTAACCATTCCAAATGTCTAACCAATGTTTTGACTAGAGTTTTAAAATCCAGTATTTTTGGAAAGATCATGCCAGGGCTAGCCACCTGGCAGAGCGAATATTGCATTGCCTGTAAATGGTTGTCTCTGATGAAGTGACTGCTGACCCTACTGAAAAAAAAAATGAGGGAAAAGAGGTTGTGGAAGAATGGATGGATGGGCCTCTCTCAGTTGTTCGAAAACTCTTTGCCAGCCTTTCCCATTACTTTAAAATTTAAGAAGTAGAATACGGAATCCAATGCCAAGAAAATTCTAGATCCTCTTCTCCATCTAAGAGTTGCAGACAGGATGATTCTCGTATACTAACACTATGTAGCTGTGTTTGGTTGATCTGCTTATGGGTTGGGTAAATGCTTACTATTTCTACTAAGGATGCTTACTGTTAAAAAACAAAAGTACTCTGTTAACCTATTTGTTCCACTTAGCTGTCTTAAACTGAGTTGGTTATTTTCTTACACATTAATTGATAGACTTTACATGGTTATATGAAAAAAGTTTCTATAGGAAGACCTTTTCAAAACAATGTAAATAATGTAAACAAATGCTGTAGACAGAACCGAGAGTTGTGTGTTTGTGTATATGGGGGTCAGTGTAACATAATGTGATGATTCTCACTGGAGCGATATCTGAAAATGATGTAGATAATGTGAATAAATGTTGAAAGTACAACTGCTGCTTCAGAAAATTATGTAAACACTGTGAATACTTGCGGTAAAGAGAACTGTTGCTTTAAATAGTTAGGATTCCTGAATGGTTCCATTAATAGGTCCTTAGTAGATTAATTGTGCAATTAAGTGCTATATAAGTGAGAGGGCTGTATCCCTACTAGTTCAGAAAAGCTGGCCTATCTTAGATGGGAGAATGTTCTCCTGGAACAATGGTCAAAGGTAATGTGCTGCTGTCCGAAGAATTGCTCCACATTATACCTGTGGAAAGCTGGATGTTTTCTTACAAATGAGTTCAAAGAGAAGAAATCTTACCTGGGAGCTCCTATGTACTTTGGACATTAATTCCAGTTCAAGAAGAGGATTACTGTCTTTGGGTGAGTGACTGTGTCTCTCTGTTTATGGGACTCTGACACTTTGAAAGAAAGAAGGTACTTTTTATGATTTTATTTGGTTGTCACTATGAAGCATTAATTCTTTCTGGCTTCCTGTTTTGACTGAGAACAGTCTGCACCTCTGAGTTTTGTTTTGTTTTACAATAAAACTGTGTTTATTTGTGTCTATATCATATTGTCAAAGTATTAAAAGTCTGAATCACTAAAGGTCGAACTTTAATGATCGAACCTTTAATACTTCGAAAGTGAAAAAAAAAACATTTTCAGCCCAAAACAAAAAAGAAAAAATGCTCTATGCAGGGGGGCAAGCCCCCCTGCACCCCCCACTACTTAAATATACCAACTCCGAGATCACACTACAGTGCAGTAAAGGGAAATCTTCCCTTCCCGCACTCTATGGCGATCTCTGTTATAAGATTCGAGGTTTTAAAACTTGGATCATTTAAGTTCAAACTTTAGTGATTCAAAGTTTTAAAACTTCAACAATATGATATAGACCTGTTTATTTAATGAACATGTGAACTTTGGTACATTAATATACCATACCGGTAGATGTACCTGTTATTGTTTTGCCATCATTAATGCAAATAAATCATGATCTTTATCCTTTTGTTGCCTGCACAAAGTCATACCATTTTGAGCCTATTTATCCCAATTGAACAGAAAGCATCTCAGTATTGTTGCTAATTGATGAGTTCTGTAGCATATGCTGTGTTGCTGAATGGAGTATACCCATATCATAACTGCCTAGATTCCATGATGGCGCCAAATGAGCAACTCTTGCAGACCATAGCCACTGGCTGTAAGGGTATGATGTGCATTGCCAGAGATATATTAATGCAGAATATAGTGTAGCACTGAAAAGATGACCAGGAAGAAGTCCCTGAGGCATATGTGGTGGCCATTAAGTAGTAAGCCCAGTAAGAGTGTTTGGACCAGAATAACTGGGCTAAAATTCTTTTATGTCAGGTTTGTGCAGAGCCTTTAAAAGTCTTCGTGGACATGAAGATGACTAATTACCAGGACTATGTCAGTGTAAAGAAGACAATATCAGCCCACGCTGGTGTTAATTCTGAGACAATACTCAAAACGTTTCATAGTTGGACATTTTCATCAAACAAAATGGCAAGATCTCAATTGTGTGATTCCGAGCACATACTTAAATTGTGTTTAGATCCTGAGTGACAACATACTAATATAAAGTGATGGAAATACTAGCTATTGAAACATTTAAAGGACTTTGTGTAACAGCTTTGAAAGTGGGTGTTTCCAAGTGAGACTAAAGATGTTAAAATGTTGTAGAGACATTATTAAGTAATAAAACTATTTAAGCCTGAGTAGTCTAGACCTATGATAATGCATGTGTCAAATTATGGAAACAAATCGAAACTGGCAGTTGTAGACATACTGTCTTATAAATATGGGAAAGGGGGACGCATAGCTAGATTTACTTACTACTAATGGTAGCACTATCATACTTACGATACCTGTAATTAGTGAAAAGTCTGCTGATAATGACTTTAAATCTATGGAATGTGCTCATCAGTCTTCTAAACCCATGAATGCCAGAGTCAGTGTAAAGCAGGAGAATCAACTAAAAGAAGACTGTAGGCAACAGGAAACAAATAAGGAATTTATTAAGTGCAAAATAATAAATCAAGTCAAGAAGTCGCAGGGACTTTTTGATTCAGGGAGTATGACACACAAAGTCACAGCACATTTGTAAAAAGAAAATGCTTACTAAAAACAGTTGCAGTAATCTGTATTCACAGAGATAAGAAACAGTATCCTATTATTCTTTTAGAAATACAAGCCAGTAATAGTCTGTATTAACACAGATCGAAAACAGCATCCCTTTCCTATAGTAGAAATACAAGCAATGTTTGAGAAGATAGTTTGTCCTTGTACAGTAATTTCCAATTTAACATATGAACTGATAATATGGAAAGATTTCTCACACTTTAAGGGCTTAGGGAGGCAATGGAAAGAAGGTCCTCCTTTGACAGATAATCTTATCAAAGTATAGAAGTGGGGACAGCAAATGAATAGGTCTTCAGTTACTCCTCTGCCTTACCTGTAAAATGGGAAGAACAACCTCCAAACACATTATTAGAGTATATGACTCAACCAACAATCAATAAGTAGTGTTATAAAGCCCCAGAGATGGTAAAATCTGTCTAAGGATTCAATGAGAACCTTCATATTTCTAAAAGTAACTTGAATAGAATTAGCAACACACATGTAAGGCAGAACATTTTGCAAGAACAGAGCTAGAAGAAGTGAAGGAGTTAAACAGCAAAATAATGCAGCTGAAAAGTGTTGCAAAGCAGTGAGGCAAGTAGAAATGACTAGAAGAACTAAAGAGAAGGATTCACACCCTGAAAAGTGAATTTCATAGAAATTATATTAGGAAGTATTGAAAATGTACACCCTGAACAGAATTCTGAGCTTCCTGTTAAGAAGAAAATAGAGAATGCTAAGCAGTAGGTGAGTGTTGAGAAGAAACATATCAAAAAGAAAGTCTCCACTGGTGTAATAAAAGCATTTCTCATCAGTGTTCTAAGCCCGTTTCTGTCAGATCCCATGTGAAACAGGAAACTCAAGTAAAAGAATACCGTAAATGACAGATATAAGGAAATAAGAAGTAAAACTGAAAACACATTTTCTTCTGACATACCCTTAAAATAAAGTGAAAACCTGGTGCTCATAAGACAGAGGGAGAACAATCGAAAGAAAGAAAGGGAAAAGGAGAGGGTTTTATACATTTAGAGACAAACTAACCTTGGGCAGGGCCCTAATGGTAATCTTTTTGAATTGATGCACAGGAACCCTAAGCAGAAGAACTAAGGTAATATTTATCAGGTTTATAGAGGAAAAGACAAATAAATGAAGTAAAGAAGAGATAGTAAGTGACATCAACAAATACTGGTATGAGATGCCTTTCATAGGAAAAGAGCTGGACAGTGAGACTCTTTTACCCATACTGATAGGAGATGAAACAGTACCTTCATAACAGGCTGCCCCAGGGAAACCCAAGAGCTCTGACTTCCAGGTAAGCCATGCAAACTTTAAAAAGGCACAGTGAGAAGATAGCACTTTAAGCAACACAAATTAAAATATAGCTAGAGTTGAAGTGGAAGAAGCTGAACATTTCACACCTATACTTCAAAATAAAAAAAAAGATTTATTATAGAGAATTAGTAAAGGCAAAGACTGCAGTATTCCAACTGCTGCTGCTCAAAGCTTTCAGAACTCCAGTAATGAAATTAGGATATAATCATGTGTTCGGGGGGGGGGGGGCAGTAGGAGACCAACGTTTTACTGGTCAAGAATAATGAGAGAAGTTAAGAACTTCTGTGTGGGGTTCCCTGAATGCTAGAGGACAGTCAAAACTGCTTTGAGTCCAGTGCCTATTCTAAAGGTGCCATTTGATGATATTGCTGTGGATATCACTGGATGATTGCTAAAATTCAGCAATAGGTTTCAATTCATCTTTGTCATTTTGGGCTATACAATTAAGTGCCCTGAAG
>NC_056748.1:300547417-300564917 GCF_019279795.1 Protopterus annectens | reverse complement strand
ATATGCTAATTGCATGGAGTTGTAGGCCTAACAACTTAAAAATGTTTGCCTCATTTAGGGAGGGCTTTGTGTGTCTGGAATGAGGGTTCTGATTAGTGTGCTGTAGTAGGAGGGCTTGCGGTGGACTATATCTGATGAACACAGACATCTGACTACAAAGGAATACAGAGAGAAGAGCTCACTAATGGAAGCATCTATGCTTCTGTAGACATTAGTTCTTCTTTTGTACATAGGTTCATAGGTTCATAGGTTCATACTAGGCTATCTGCCCTAGGGCATTTATAAGCCTAGCCAGAATGTGTTTGGCTTTCGCCACCCATTTTAAATTTATTTTGCTATGCCCTTTTTCGAGGTTAGTATACTATGCCTCTATCTAACAGTGACACAGAAGTGATACCCGGGGTAAACCTACGATCTCCCATCCACTCATCAAGATTCCTCTTGAAGAGAGTCAATGAGGGACTCTGCCTAACCTGGACTGGGATTTTATTCCAGAGTGAAGGGAGCCTCTGGGTTATGAATCTGTCCCTCCAGCATGTCCTATTTATTTCAGTGCTGAGGTTCAAGTCTCTCGAGCGTAGCTCGATGGGATTTGGATTTTCTGAGGTGCAGCATGTCCATTAATTCCGGGTTGGACATGGCTTTATCGTCAGGCACAGATCTCCTCTGAACAGGCGGTATGCCACTGAGTAGAGCTGGAGTTTCTTTAACCGGGCAGCATATGGCATCTGTTTGAGCCCTTTGATCCTCTTGGTGAGGTACTTTTGGGGTCTTTCCAGTTGCTGCAGGTGTCTGGTAAGGTACATCCCAAAGGGGCATTGTACTCAATTATGGGCCTGATGAGGGATGAGTAAAGAGGCACGATGACCTCCCTGATCTAGATGTGAATCCCTTCATGATTAGGTGGGCTATATAAAATGTTTTCTAACCACTTTGGCCACGTGGTTGTCAAATGAGAGATTGCTATCAACTTGGGTCCCCAGGTCCCTAATTACTTCTTCTGTACTTAATGGATTTCCACCTATGTGGTAATTTGTGGGCACTTTGTTTTTGCCAAAGGGGATGACTATACACTTTTGGCATTTAGCTTGAGGCCATGGCTCTGGCACCAGTTGTCTGTTTCTATGAGGCCCTTTTGGAGGATGCTTGTGTCGGCTGGAGAGTCGATTATGGCACCCAGTTTGCAGTCATCTGCGAACTTGGTCAGCCACAGTCCTTCCGTGTTGGCCTGTACCTCCGAGAAATATATACCGAACAAGAGAGGTCCCAGGACTGAGCCTTGTGGGACACCACTTGTAACTGGTTTGGAGTCTGACATGGCTCCAGCAATTCTAACCATGTGGGTTCTGTCCTTGAGCCAGTTTGCAATCCATCTAGTGACATAGGGGTTTATATTTAAGCTGGTGAGCTTATCTATAATGCCTGAGTGGGGTATTGTATCGAAGGTTTTGCGAGGTCCAGGTAGGCTGTGTGGACCACCTTCCCCTCGTCAATGGCCTTGGTGACTGTTTCAAAGAAATCAACCAGGTTTAAGAGGCAGGATCTGCCCTTAACAAAGCCGAACTGGGTAGGATCCAGTGTTTGTAGGTCCCCAATATCTTTATTTATGAGGTCCATGATGATCCTTTCCATAGCTTTGCAGACCAAGCTAGTCAGGCTTATGGGGCGATAGTTTCCAGGATGCGTTGAGGCACCACCTTTATGGAGAGGGACCACTGTTGCTGTACGCCACTCTTTGGGCACATATCCTGTAGTAAGGCTGAGATTGAACAGTAGTTTTATGTTTGGGTTTAGCTCTTCTTTGAGTTCATGTAGGGCGCAGCCGGGACACCATCTGGTCCCATTGATGCTGTGTTTTTGCTTTGGAGAGGCGGCTCTTACCTGAGCATCTGAGATGTCAGGGGCAGCACTCTGCTGGGATAGATATTTGCCCTTTTGGTGGGGGGGGGGGGGAGAGAAGTTTGCGCTGAACCTGTCAGCTAGGATGTTGGCAATGTCTGTGGGTTCGGTGTATTTTTGTCATTTTGGACTAATTCTGAGCATATCTGGGAATTACCACCCAGGTTCCTAACATAACTAAAGAAAGCCTTGTGATTATCCTTAGTGTCCTGTGCAATTTTTCTCTCGAAGCTGGCCTTAGACAATTTTATGTGTGCCTGTAGTTTTTTGCTAATACTGATCAGTGATGCCTTCCCTTTTTGGGATTTTGCTTTATCATTTAGTAGCTTCCTCCTTCTATTGTATAGTTTGTTTATGGCTGGGGTCCACCAGACAGGATGTCTGCCTTTGGAGGATTGGGTCTTGGTTTTATTTGGGATCGCATGATCCATGCATTCCTGAAGGTGTTCATAGAATGCGTTTATAAAGGATTCTGCGGTCTGGGCTGTATTTTCCACAGGCCCGGGGGCTTTGAAGGATTCCACCTCAGTTTTGAGGAGTGTAAAATTTGCTTTAGAGAAGTTTTTCACTATGGTTTTCTGGGCAGGGGGTGGGGTCGGGATGTGAATATCCAGTGAGATTAGTTTATGGTCTGATCTTACCAGTGAGGGATACACTTCTGGTCTGGAGCATAGAGTCCCCATGTTGGTGATGATCAGGTCCAGTATGTTTTCCCCTCTTGTGGGAGTGGTAACAAGTTGTTCCATAGCATTTGAGTTTATAAATTCTAGGAAGCTTTGGGCTAGGGTGTTGGAGCTAGAGTAATGCTCCCAGTCTATGTTTGGGTAGTTGAAGTCGCCCAATATAATGGTGTTTGGAGAGACCTTCATATTTTCCAGTGTTCTCAGGAAGGCCGAGTGGGGTTCCTGGTTTTGGGAGGGTGGTCTGTAGCAGGCTATAAACTGGAAGGCAGTTTTACCCACTGTTAGTTGCACATGGATAGTCTCTGATGCTTCGTGCTTTGCCACCAACCTGGAGATGTGGGTATCTTTGATGAATATCGATACTCCCCCTCCTTTTGTGGTTCGGTCCAAGTTTTGGGGCCGAAAAGCATGGTATGAGGTATAACCTGGTAGTGCTGGGGTGCTCTCGGGAGCCCTGAACCAGGTTTCTGTTACTGCACAGATATCGATGTTTTCCATGCTAAGGAGAGTTTCGAGTGCGTGCATCTTGAGGTTTAGACTTCTGGCATTGAGTAGCATTACTCTTAGTTTCTTATCCCTTGTGATACCTATGGAGGTGGGTTTGTCTTTTGAGCCTTGCCTAAAAAGGCACTATGGGGTAGCAAGAGCCTTTGCCAATATCCAAAAGCCCAGGAGTGACAGGTGCAAGCCGTCCCTAGCGAAGCATCGTGGCTTGTCGAGCATATCATCCCAAGCTGACAGGCATTGGATCCCCTTTGAATGACACCAGTACTTAAGCCAATTGTTGAAATTGATCATCTTGTCTTCATATTGTGGCATCATTCTTGGTGAGGGTAAGATGCTACTCAAGGTCAGGGTCATACCGGCCTGGGCTACATGCTCAGAGAGCTCCTTTATGTCTCTTTTCATGTAGTCCAGGGAGTTGCGTCTCAGGTCATTCACACCAGCATGGACAATGACTGAGTCATATTTGTACTTGCCTTGGAGGGACCTGAGTGCTTGTGTTATGTGGCGGATCCTAGCACCCGACAGGCTGCTCACCGTGACCCTCTCCTTGTTCAGCCTGGTGGCCGGGACGTCAGTGTGCCTGACGATAGAGTCACCTATTACAAGTGTATCAGGTGTATTGTTTAGTCTTAAGGGCTGTGACTGTTTGGCACACTGGCTTTGTGAGATATGTGTTGCACGTGTTTTGTTTTGGGGTAGCGGCTGCTTGGGTGTCTGCTTTGGAGGTCTCTGCTGCTTCGGCAGATCTTTATTTAGAGCCTCCGAGTATGTTTTTGTGTGATTATGTGTTTGGTTTGCTGTCGTTTTACAGACTTGTGGACTTCAGCACAACTTGTCATGACTCTTATCAATTGAAACTAGCTTACCAAGTCCTCCTTGAATAAAAATCTTACACTATACAAAAAAGACCATCTTTGCACGGGGGTTTCTCCTCCCACACCCCTGCATTTTTAAATATGCAAAGTCTGTGATTGCACACTAGTTTAAAAAATAAAACTTCTTACTTGCACATAACTGCAATCATGTAAAAGCGTAAAACTGTGCTTCATTAGATGCACATACACTACAATAAAGCAGGATTTTCACAGGGTGGGACAGCACACGTGCACCTCTGTACAACACATCTATAATTAATAATAATACTAATAATAACTCAATGCAACAGTGGGAAAGGAGAAAATTCTTTACCCCACATAACAACAACCTCACTGAACTAATTTAGCAGATGTCCCATATAAATAAATATATATGTGTATATGGATCTACTTTACAAGCTTGAAATTTCAAAACTTTGAACTGCAAATGGTTGACCATAAGATCAAAGTTTCGAAAGTCTGAAATTGTAATAATAAAAAATATATATATATCTTTTTACATTTTTGCAGGGGGGCAAAATATGGGAGGCTGTGCCCCCCACACTCCCTGATAAATATACGAACTCCGAGATCACATTACAGTGAGTAAAATGGTAAATTTCCCATTCCACTCTGTACAGTGATCTCCATTAAAAACATTTGATGTTTCAAAACTTCGATCTTATAGTCGCAACCATTTGCAGTTTGAAGTTTTGAAACTTCGAGCTTGTGAAAGGAATCCATATATATATATATATATATATATATATATATATATATATATATATATATATATATATATATATATTTATATATATACATATACAGCGAGAAAGAGAGAGAGGGATTCACTTCAGAATCTCGAATGACTGAAAACCCAAATGTCATATGGTATAGACCATATCATCGGGTTTTCAGAAGCCTGAAATTCTAAAATGAATCCCAAAAAAAAAAAACCAAAACCAAAAAATAAAACATTTCTGCAGGGGGGCAAGCCCTTTGCACCCCCACACCCCTGCTATTTAAATATACCAACTCCAAGATCGCACTACAGCGAGGAAAAGGGAAATCTACTGTTCCATGCTGTATGGAGATCTCTGTTCAGAATTTCGAGCTTGTGAAAACTCGATCATATAGTCTCGACCATAAGACATTTGGGTTTTCAACCGTTCGAGATTCTGAAAGGAACCCATATATATATATATATATATATATATATATATATATATATATTTATGTGTGTGTGCGCATGTGCGTGTGTGTGTGTGTGTGTGTAGTATAAGTATATACACCGTATATAAAGTATCACTAACACTATGGACTAGAGCACAAAACGTAAATTTAATGAAGGTAAAAACTGGGTGAAAGATAAAAACAACCAAAGTCAAGAGAAGATAAGTGCTTTCAGGTACTAACAATACCCTTCATTAGATCTAATTCATTTGTTTCCTGTCAGTGTTCTTAAGAAAACTCATGACCAATCACAATCAGTGATTCAGTCTATGCCTTTTTTAAGGCAAGTTTCAAAGGGAGGCATGTGTTTCGTCCTGGGGGTATGTCAGCTTGTAGGTTACCTATCCAATGCATCTCAGCTAGCTACATTTGTAAAGTTATGGCACCACCCCTGGCATTTCCTCTGAGAACCTGAAGAGCCAAAAAACAAAGAATGTGTAACATTAGATGAAATATGTTTCATCAATGGACTTTTGTTGTCCCTGAATCAAATTTTACTCACATGTTTAGATATTCTTTCCTTAAACTGTCTATTAGTTTTGCCAACATAGAAACAATCACATTGTTGGCAGCATTCAGTGTATACCACATTCTTGGTTTTACAGCTAGCATATGTTCATGGTGCATAGCATTTACAAGTCACAGGGTGGTCAAAATCCTGTTTTGAAGAGATATATTTACAACTCCTGCATGGATAGGTACCCACTCTATTGGACCAAACCTGATCATTATATAAATTTTTCTGACATAATAAACATTTCAGATTCTTAATATTCCTAAAGGAAAAAGCTGTAACATTCCCCACTGTCCTCTTGTAAGTATTGTCACTGATTAAAATCCTCTAGTTATTCTTTATAACATAACAAATGCTAAGCTCTCTCAACTCAGTACTGGCGTAACCAGTCAGGAAGAGAAGGAAACCACACTCACTACAATTCCAGTCTCACATAGACCTACCACGACAACAAACCAAACACATAAACACACAAAAACATACTCGGAGGCTCTAAATAAAAATCTGCCTAAGAAGCAGAGACCTCCAAAGCAGACACCCAAGCAACCGCTACCCCAAAACAAAACACGTGCAACACATTGCTCACAAAGCCAGTGTGCCGAACATTCACAGCCCTTAAGGCTAAACAACACACCTGATACACTTGTAATAGGTGACTCTATCGTCAGGCACACTGACGTCCCGCTCACCAGGCTGAACAAGGAGAAGGTCACGGTGATCTGCCTGTCAGGTGCTAGGATCCGCCACATAACACAAGCACTCAGGTCACTCCAAGGCAAGTACAAATATGACTCAGTCATTGTCCATGCTGGTGTGAATGACCTGAGACATACCTCCCTGGACTACATGAAAAGAGACATAGAGGAGCTCTCTGAGCATGTAGCCCAGGCCGGTATGACCCTGACCTTGAGTAGCATCTTACCCTCACCAAGAATGATGCCACAATATGAAGACAAGATGATCAATTTCAACAATTGGCTTAAGTGTTGGTGTCATTCAAAGGGGATCCAATGCCTGTCAGCCTGGGATGACATGCTCGACAAGCCACAATGCTTCGCTAGGGACGGCTTGCACCTGTCTCCCCTGGGCTTTCGGATATTGGCAAAGGCTCTTGCTACCCCCATAGTCCCTTTTTTAGGCAAGGCTCAAAAGACAAACCCACCTCCATAGGTATCACAAGGGATAAGAAACTAAGAGTAATGCTACTCAATGCCAGAAGTCTAAACCTCAAGATGCACGCACTCGAAACTCTCCTTAGCATGGAGAACATCGATATCTGTGCAGTAACAGAAACCTGGTTCAAGGCTCCCGAGAGCACCCCAGCACTACCAGGTTATACCTCATACCATGCTTTTCGGCCCCAAAACTTGGACCGAACCACAAAAGGAGGGGGAGTATCAATATTCGTCAAAGATACCCACACCTCCAGGTTGGTGGCACAGCACGAAGCATCAGAGACTATCCATGTGCAACTAACTGTGGGTAAAACTGCCTTCCAGTTTATAGCCTGCTACAGACCACCCTCCCAAACACAGGAACCCCACTCGGCCTTCCTGAGAATACTGGAAAATATGAAGGTCTCTCCAAACACCATTATATTGGGCGACTTCAACTACCCAAACATAGACTGGGAGCATTACTCTAGCTCCAACACCCTAGCCCAAAGGTTCCTAGAATTTATAAACTCAAATGCTATGGAACAACTTGTTACCACTCCCACAAGAGGGGAAAACATACTGGACCTGATCATCACCAACATGGGGACACTATGCTCCAGACCAGAAGTGTATCCCTCACTGGTAAGATCAGACCATAAACTAATCTCACTGGATATTCACATCCCGACCCCACCCCCTGCCCAGAAAACCACAGTGAAAAACTTCTCTAAAGCAAATTTCACATGCCTCAAAACCGAGGCGAAATCCTGCAAGCCCCCGGGCCTGTGGAAAATACGGCCCAGACCGCAGAATCCTTTATAAACGCATTCTGTGAACACCTTCAGGAATGCATGGATCATGCAATCCCAAATAAAACCAAGACCCAATCCTCCAAAGGCAGACGTCCTGTCTGTTGGACCCCAGCCATAAACAAACTATACAATAGAAGGAGGAAGCTACTACATGATAGAGCAAAATCCCAAAAAGGGATGGCATCTCTGATCAGTATTAGCAAAAAACTACGGGCACTCATAAAATCATCTAAGGCCAGCTTCGAGAGAAAAATTGCACAGGACACTAAGGATAATCACAAGGCTTTCTTTAGTTATGTTAGGAACCTGGGTGGGAATTCCCAGATCTGCTCAGAATTAGTCCAAAATGACAAAAAATACACCGAGCCCACAGACATTGCCAACATCCTAGCTGACAGGTTCAGTGCAAACTTCTCCCCCTCCCCACCAAAAGGGCAAATATCTATCCCAACAGAGTGCTGCCCCCCAGACATCTCAGATGCTCAGGTAAGAGCCGCCCTCTCCAAAGCAAAAAACACAGCATCAATGGGACCAGATGGTGTCCTGGGCTGCGTCCTACATGAACTCCAAGAAGAGCTAAACCCACACATAAAACTACTGTTCAATCTTAGCCTTACTACAGGATATGTACCCAAAGAGTGGCGTACAGCAACAGTGGTCCCTCTCCACAAAGGTGGTGCCTCAATGGATCCTGGAAACTATCGCCCCATAAGCCTGACTAGCTTGGTCTGCAAAGCTATGGAAAGGATCATCATGGACCTCATAAATAAAGATATTGGGGACCTACAGACACTGGATCCTACCCAGTTTGGCTTTGTTAAGGGCAGATCCTGCCTCTTAAACCTGGTCAATTTCTTTGAAACAGTCAGCAAGGCCATTGACGAGGGGAAGGTGGTCCACACAGCCTACCTGGACCTCGCAAAAGCCTTCGATACAATACCCCACTTGGGCATTATAGATAAGCTCACCAGCTTAAATATAAACCCCTATGTCACTAGATGGGTTGCAAACTGGCTCAAGGACAGAACCCACATGGTTAGAATTGTTGGAGCCATGTCAGACTCCAAACCAGTTACAAGTGGCGTCCCACAAGGCTCAGTCCTGGGACCTCTCTTGTTCGGTATATATTTCTCGGTGGTACAGGCCAACACGGAAGGATGTGTCTGATCAAATTCGCAGATGACTGCAAACTGGGCGCCATAATCAACTCTCCAGCCGACACAAGCATCCTCCAAAAGGGCCTCATAGAAACAGACAACTGGTGCCAGAGCCATGGCCTCAAGCTAAACGCCAAAAAGTGTATAGTCATCCCCTTTGGCAAAAACAAAGTGCCCACAAATTACCACATAAGTGGTAATCCATTAAGTACAGAAGAAGTCATTAGGGACGTGGGGACCCAAGTTGATAGCAATCTCCCATTTGACAACCACGTGGCCAAAGTGGTTAGAAAAACATTTTATATAGCCCACCTAATCATGAAGGGATTCACATCTAGATCAGGGGAGGTCATCGTGCCTCTTTACTCATCCCTCATCAGGCCCATAATTGAGTACAATGCCCCTTTTGGGATGTACCTTACCAGACACCTGCAGCAACTGGAAAGACCCCAAAAGTACCTCACCAAGAGGATCAAAGGGCTCAAACAGATGCCATATGCTGCTCGGTTAAAGAAACTCCAGCTCTACTCAGTGGCATACCGCCTGCTCAGAGGCGATCTGTGCCTGACGTATAAAGCCATGTCCAACCCGGGATTAATGGACATGCTGCACCTCAGAAAATCCAAATCCCATCGAGCTACGCGCTCAAGAGACTTGAACCTCAGCAATGAAATAAATAGGACATGCTGGAGGGACAGATTCATAACCCAGAGGCTCCCTTCACTCTGGAATAAAATCCCAGTCCAGGTTAGGCAGAGTCCCACATTGACTCTCTTCAAGAGGAATCTTGATGAGTGGATGGGAGATCGTAGGTTTACCCCGGCTATCACTTCTGTGTCACTGTTAGACAGAGGCACAGTATACTAACCTCAAAAAAGGCATAGCAAAATTAATTTAAAATGGGTGGCAAAAGCCAAACACACTCTGGCTAGGCTTATAAATGCCCTAGGGCAGATAGCCTAGTATGAACCTATGAACCTATAATAAAATGAAACTGCCAGTAAAAGGAACTGCCTGTACATAAAAAAATACTTTAATGGTTAGCGCTTTCGTCCACAATAAGTGAACTTAATCGGAACCAGAACTGTAGTGCGATCTTGGAGTGGGTATATATAATTTTCAGGGGGAGTAATAGGTGCAGGAGGCTTACCCCTTGCAAAATGCAAAGTGTTTTCTTTTCTTTTAGATCAGCTGCTAATAGGCAAGTTGTGCTCAATCAATTGCCATTCAATAGCTTACAGATTTGGCGATTTATCTGAGCTCCATACATGTGTGTATATATATATGTGTGTGTGTGTGTGTGTGTGTGTGTGTGTGTGTGTGTGTGTGTGTGTGTATATATATATATATATATATATATACATATATTTGTACATATATATATATATATATATATATATATATATATATATATATCAGTAGGCAATGTAGTTTAGCCAGACAATTGCTTTGTTTTTTGAAAGAGTCAAGAAAATAGGAAAATGGATTTACCACAGAAATCCCATACACACATGGATAGAATAAACTTTGCATTGATAGTGACCAGGGGATAAAAATAAATCCAAAATTCTGACGCTGACAGTCAGAGATCTTACTACTGAAGCACCATGCTTCCCAATGCATAGAATGCTCATTGTACTGCACCATGTTATTACTGAAGCACCATGCTTCCCCAAAACATGGAATGCTCATTGTACTGCACTGTGTTACTACTGAAGCAATATGCTTTCTCAGTACATGGGATGCTCATTGTACTGCACTGTGTTACTACTGAAGCACCATGCTTCCCCAATACGTTGAATGCTCATTGTACTGCACTGTGTAACTACTGAAGCACCATGCTTCCCCAGTACATGGAATTCTCATTGCACTGCACTGTATTACTACTGAAGTACCATGCTTCCCTAATGCATGGAATTCTCATTGTACTGCACTGTGTTACTACTGAAGCACCATGCTTCCCCAGTACATGGAATGCTCATTGTACTGAACTGTGTTACTACTGAAGCACCATGCATTCTCAGTACATGGGATGCTCATTGTACTGCACTGTGTTACTACTGAAGCACCATGCTTTCTCAGTACATGGGATGCTCATTGTACTGCACTGTGTTACTACTGAAGCACCATGCTTTCTCAGTACATGGGATGCTCATTGTACTGCACTGTGTTACTACTGAAGCACCATGCTTCACCAGTACGTGGAATGCTCATTGTACTGCACTGTGTTACTACTGAAGCACCATGCTTTCTCAGTACATGGGATGCTCATTGTACTGCACTGTGTTACTACTGAAGCACCATGCTTTCTCAGTACATGGGATGCTCATTGTACTGCACTGTGTTACTACTGAAGCACCATGCTTTCTCAGTACATGGGATGCTCATTGTACTGCACTGTGTAACTACTGAAGCACCATGCTTTCTCAGTACATGGGATGCTCATTGTACTGCACTGTGTTACTACTGAAGCACCATGCTTTCTCAGTACATGGGATGCTCATTGTACTGCACTGTGTTACTACTGAAGCACCATGCTTTCTCAGTACATGGGATGCTCATTGTACTGCACTGTGTTACTGCTGAAGCACCATGCTTTCTCAGTACATGGGATGCTCATTGTACTGCACTGTGTAACTACTGAAGCACCATGCTTTCCCAGTACATGGAATGCTCATTGTATTGCATAGTGTTACTACTGAAGTACCATGCTTTCCCAGTACATGGAATTCTCATTGCACTGCACTGTATTACTACTGAAGCACCATGCTTTCTCAGTACATGGGATGCTCATTGTACTGCACTGTGTTACTACTGAAGCACCATGCTTTCCCAGTACATGGGATGCTCATTGTACTGCACTGTGTTACTACTGAAGCACCATGCTTTCTCAGTACATGGGATGCTCATTGTACTGCACTGTGTAACTACTGAAGCACCATGCTTTCCCATTACATGGAATGCTCATTGTATTGCATAGTGTTACTACTGAAGTACCATGCTTTCCCAGTACATGGAATTCTCATTGCACTGCACTGTATTACTACTGAAGTACCATGCTTCTCCAGTACATGGAATGCTCATTGTACTGCACTGTGTTACTACAGAAGCACCATGCTTCCACAATGCATAGAATGCACATTTTACTACACTGTGTTACTGCTGAAGCACCATGCTTCCCCAAGATGTAGAATGCTCATTGTACTGCACTGTGTTACTACTGAAGTACCATGCTTCCCCAGTACGTGGAATTTTCATTGCACTGCACTGTGTTACTATTGAAGCACCATGCTTCCCCAATACATGGAATTCTCATTGTACTGCACTGTGTTACTACAGAAGCACCATGCTTCCACAATGCATAGAATGCACATTTTACTACACTGTGTTACTGCTGAAGCACCATGCTTCCCAAGATGTAGAATGCTCATTGTACTGCACTGTGTTACTACTGAAGTACCATGCTTTCCCAGTACATGGACTGCTCATTGCACTGCACCATGTTACTACTGAATCATCATGCTTTCCCAGTACATGGACTGCTCATTGCACTGCACTGTGTTACTTCTGATGCACCATGCTTCGCTAATACATGGAATGCTCATTGTATTACACTATGTGTTTCTGTTTTACAAGTAATTCTGGCACTTAAAATGCCCTCATTTTACATGGTCTAAAGTTAGCTATGTTTGTGCCCTTTCCTTATTATGTCATAAGCTGGAACTTCCAGTGTTTGATGATAATCAGTGACTGTGCAGTCAGTATTTCTGTATGGAATACTTCTCTATATGTGGTATGCCCTATTGCCCTACTATACAGCACCATTGAGTCCTTCGAGTGTTGTCTGCTCTTTGGGGCTCTCAGTGGGCCAGTGGAATTAAATGTACACTTATCTGTTTCTCACTGTACCAGTCATCTCATTCTGCATTTGACAAACAATTCTGTTTTTCATGATCACATCTGTCACTACTGTGCTAAGTCATAATCTGATCCATTTCTGGCACGCAATGTGGAAGACATATAGGAATCTGGTTGACCATCTCTAGTTGCAGGAATTTCATGAATTCCTAGAGTGAAAGAAGAGAAAATATATACATTGTAAACCAATGAACAATAGTTGTCAATCAGTAGCACACACCATAGCTAAAAAGCAATGTGCAGATATAGTTACTATTAATAGCTAGAAACATAAGGATTTTTAGGCAATTAGCAGTGGACATCATCATCTTCACCATCATCATCAACCCCCTTTTCCCATTTTCTGTATGGGATTGGGCTGTCATGTCAACAGTCTCCATCTCTTATGATTAAATGCCACACTTCTACCTTCTTTGACAGTCATGCCTGACTGCTGCAGGTCATTCCTCATGAAATCCATCCACTTCTTTGCTGGATACTCTCATTTCTTGTGTTCTTCCTGTCTGTCCCAAATTTTCTTCACCAGATTGTCTTATACTTTTCTGAACATATGCTAGAACCACCATAATCTCTTCTCTTTAACCTTCTTTGCAATTGGAGCTACTGTTGCATATTGTGCATATAGCCACCCATCTCAGGCACTTCATATCCATCACCTATAGCTTCCTCAGTTGCTCTTCTTTTACTGCCCAGGTTCCTCTGCCATACAGTAGTACTGGTCGCACCACTGTTTTGTATACCTGACTTTTCACCTTTGTTGGAATTCTTTTGTCATATACTAGCCCTGATAGTCTATGCCAGCTGTCAAAAACCTGTCTGATTTTAGCTTTGACCTCCTCATTCAGACTTTCATTCTCCTCAACCATCTCTCCAATATACTTTAAGCTGTTAACTTGTTCCACTATTTTAACTTCTATCTCAGTTCTCAGCTTCTTCTGATTTTCTCCTTTGCTGCCACTATCACTGTTGTGTATCTAGTCAGTTTCATCCAGTGTGCCTTCGGTTTTGCATTCTATTCACCCATCCTTTGCTGAAGTTCTTGCTCAGACTCTGCCTGTAATACATACAAGTTTGATGATCTGCCCCATCCAACCTGTTTGCTAATGTAGTCCATCACCAGTATGAACAGCACTGGGCTCGGAGCTGAAACCTGATACACACCCACTTCCAATGGAACCCCTCTTTGAGGCTGAACACTGTTCATACTTGAGCCATTGGGTCCTTGTTTATAGCCTGTACTAATTTTACCAGTGTTTCTGGAACTTTGAACCACCACAGGACTGCCCAAATCAGTTTTCTTGGGACCTTGACTTATGCTTTCTCTAAGTCTAGGAATCCCCAGTTGGACCCGTTCCTCTTCATTACGTTCTTTTCAACTGTCTGTCTCACTTCAACCATCGGGGCAGTTGTGCTGCATCCCAATCTGAATTTGAACTGCTCAGCTCCCATCTTCATTTCTACTGCTCTGTATATTCATTTATTAATTACCCTCTCCAGAACTTTCATGCAGTCTGACAGGAGTTTGATATTTATTTACTGTCCACAGTTGTAAATGCCCCCTTTGTTCTTGAATACCGGCACTAGTATGCTTATTTTCTTGTCATCTGAGATACTCCTTTCATTTGTGGGCACGTGATATATACAGAACGCGACAACATCTTGCTGTGAGGCGACAACGCTACTGCAGCACCACTACCACGGGTTCTTGAATACCGGCACTAGTATGGTTATTTTCTTGTCATCTGAGATACTCCTTTCATTTGTGGGCACTTGATATATACAGATAACACCAAAATCATATAAACATCATTCATAAACACATTTTAAAACAATTGATGCATGTAATTATACCATTTTTAAAAAAGTTTATTCTACAAGGAGAAGATACATGGTAAGGTATGGTCAGATCAGAAAAATAAATAAACCAGGACAGCCACAGAGAAGAGATGGCAAGAGTAAGGCTGAGGAATAAGGAATAAAAATGAGATCCTTTAGTTCCAGCAGAGGTCGAGTTAATTAAGAGATAAGACACAGGAAGCATTTGTTTGTGAAGCAGGGAGATGGGTGCAAGCTGTTTAGCCCTCTTCACAGTGAGAAGGGTCTAAGAATCAGGACAGTCCTGTGAAGACGGCGAAACAGCTTGCACCCATCTTCACCCTTCACAAACATCTACAAATGCCCCCTCTCTGTGCTTGAACTCAGATCTCTTAACCTGTTAGATCAAGACATCTGGACAAAGACATAACTAATGCAGGGACAAACATTGAATAACGGACAGTTTTTAAATATTGTTCTTATAAACTTAGAAAGTTGAAATAATGACAGGTTTTGCATTAACATAAATTTTCTGAGGTCTATGAAGTCTAAAACACAACTGTCTGTTCTTATTTCACAACTTCTGTCCTCAATGACTTCTCAATGATTTGCCAGAAAACAAAAAATCACAATTTTATGAGAAAAGACCAGAAATATGATACAAAGATTTGGATCTGTGAAAATCTGGACAGTTGAGAAGTAAGTTTGTAAAACAGCACAGCAGGAATTTGTATGACTATAAATAGTACTTACCAGTGAAATGGGGTCTTCATTGAATGATTTATACCACAGTGTTACTTTCTTTGAAATTCAGCCTACGTGTTTTTCAGACAAGGTGTGTATGCTATAGAAATATATTTCACTTTCAGTAGTGGGGCATTTAAAGTCAATTCACTTGAAAAGACACTTCCAAATAGTAATTGCTCTAAAGTCATAACCTGCATTTACATATATATGTGTGTGTGAGTGTGTGTGTGTGTGTGTGTGAGTGTGTGTGTGTGTGTGTGTATGTAAGTATATATATATATATATATATATATATATATATATATATATATATATATATATATATATATATATATATGGGTCTACTTCAGATGATCAAAGTTTTAAAACTTCAAATTTCATATGGCCGAGACCATATGAATGAAGTTTCAAAAAGAAAAAGAAAAACAAAACAAAAACATTTTCCTGGATGTTTCTTTGCAGGGGGGAAGGCCCCCTGCATGTCCGCATCCCCTTATATTTAAATATACCAACTTTGAGATGCACTACATCGAGGAAAAGGGAAAATTTCCCATTCTGTGTGGTATGGAGATCTCCGTTAAGGACGTTCGAAGTTTATATGGGTCTATTTCAGAATATCGACCGTTCAGAATGCCGACTTTCATATGGCTGACACGGGACTATATTAGAACATTAACTTTTTAAAACATCAAACGCTGACAACATCAAGCATGCAGAACAGCGAATTTTTTCCAAGGGAAAAAAATTGCTGTTCCAACACACATACACACAAGACAAACACACCAAACAAACAGCTGTCCACACATATACACATAAAATCCTACATCTAACCCTACACTAAACTGTACAAACACCACTAGCTATCCACTTACCTTAACCCGAACCCTAACCCTAAGGTCCGTCACTATCGCACACTCACCTCACCTGCACCCTAACTCACCTACCCCGCCCTAACCCTCATGTCCACACAATCTCACACTTACCTGACCCATGCCCTAACCCTCACGTCCACACAATCGCAAACTTACCTGTTCCCGACCCGTATGTGTGTGCGAAGCCACAGGAACGGCCAACCGAATTCCTTCCCTAGGAAGAAATTCGGTGTTCCGCAGCTTCGCTATTTTCAGCATTCGCTGAATAGGGGTCAATATTAGAACATTTGAAGTTGAGAAACTGAGATGTTCTAATATAGACCTGGCTGACACCATATGATCGACATTCCGAAAGACCGACATCCTGAAATAACACCATTTACCTATCTGTAAACACAGAAAAACTGCGTTATGCAGGGGGGCAAGCCCCCTTGCGCCCCCCACACCCCTTGCTACTTAAATATTCTCACTTTGAGATTGCACTACAGTGCAGGAAAGGGGAACCTCCCAGTCCTGCACTGTAGCGGGATCTCCGCTATCATTTGTCGGTCTTTCAGATGTTTGCTCATATGGTGTCGGTCATATGAGTTTCGAACATTTGAAAGTTCGAACAAATGAAGGGCACCCATAAATATATATATATATATATATATATATATATATATATATGTATATGTGTGTGTGTGTGTTTTATATATATATATATATATATATATATATATATATATATACACACACACACACACACACACACACACACACACACACACACACACACACACAACCATATATATATATATATATATATATATATATATATATATTTATAGATATATGTGTGTGTGTGTGTGTGTGTGTGTGTGTCTATATATATATATATATATATATATATATATATATATATATATATATATATATGGGTGTACTTTGATAGAAAGCACATTTCACTGAAACTCATTTCAACAAAGCCTCATTTCACTGAAAATGAATTCCCTGAGCACAATTCACTGAAAGCTCACTTCACTGAAAACACTTGACTGAAACTCATTTTGTCTTAACAGGTATATGCCGTGTTCCCCACTGTAGTGCGATCTTGGCGTTAGTATATATAGTTAGGTGGGGTGTGGGGGGCATATGTTATTTTCTGGAAAGCGTTATTCATTTGACTTGTAAGAATCCATGTCTGTGGTTTACAACATTTAAAATAGGTGTTGTGTCATCTGCATACTGGATAGTTGAAGCCAGTGTGGATATATAGGTATACTGAAATTAATTGAAATACCCAAAGACTGATGTTTACAATGCTGACCACAAAAAGTTGACTTTGAAAAT